>NC_056523.1:160197925-160356310 GCF_019175285.1 Sceloporus undulatus
ATCTATCTATCTATCTATCTATCTATCTATCTATCTATCTATCTATCTATCTCCCTCCCTCTCTCTATTTCTCTCTCTATTTCTCTCTCATCTATCTATCTATCTATCTATCTATCTTTCTCTCTCTCTCTCTCTCTATCTGTCTATCTATCTTCCTCTCTCTCTGTCTCCCTCCCTCTCTATATCTATCTATCTATCTATCTATCTATCTATCATCTATCTATCTCAGCATCTCTCTCTCTCTCTCTCTCTCTCTCTCCCTCCCCCCCCCCTCTCTCTGTCTCATTTTTTATTTTTATTTTTATTTACCTCATGCCTTTGCTGAGGCCTTTGAAGCCTGCCTTTCATGCAGGCAGTACCCTGGCCTACTATAAGCCAAGCTTAGGGGGCCTGATGCCCACAAACGCCGGCTTCCAAAGGGCTCTGCATCCGCAGGGCTTTGGAAGCTGGTAGCCAGGGAGGCACCCTCGCGCCGGCTTCCAAAGAGCTCTGCAGGGCTTTGGAAGCTGGCAGGACAACCAGGTAAGTGCTATTACCGGCGTACAAGACGCCCCCCCCCCCAACTTTTGACCCCGTTTTAGAGGGTCAGAAAGTAGTCTTGTATGCCGGAATATACGGTACTCTTCTTCTCAAATGATAACTATGTTTCAGATGTCATATTTGCCAGAAGACATAGGTCTGTTAAGTCTATTTGAAAATCTTATAAGCATTCCTCCCTTTTACACTTTTGCTCTAAAATGAAGCATATGTAAAAGTTATTTATATTAACTTAGTAGGAGGTATGCTATTATTCAAGTATTCAAATGCTAAAATCCTCAAATCTCTATGATTACTTTATGTTTTGGTGCATAGAAATACTGCAAGCTGTTCACCCTGAAAAAACAGGCTGATGAAAAACGCTATATTTTCTACTAAACGTTTAGCTCAATTTTCCCATCTTACAAAACTCAGATCTGCATATTTCTCCACTCTGTAGGCTCTACATTAATATTTACTTATGATAAACAACTGACAATCATTTCATTTAAATTTAGGTTCAACAGATGCCATTGACCTGAATGAAAGAGGTGTATATCAACAAACAAAACCGTAAAAGACATTTTCTGAAGAATACTCAGGCGAGAGAACTCTTGAAAGTTCTTAATTCTTATTTCAAGGGCAAAAGGATGACATCACCAAACCAAACATGGAGGTCGTAGAAGAATACTACACAGGAATATTTGAACTGCAAAATTTCTCATTGTAAGATTTCTCGCTAACTATAAACTGAAAACACAAAAGTCAGAATATCAATATTAATATAGAGCCCATCCAAAGATTATAAAAATTCCTAAATTAAATTAAAGATAGGAGCCTTCACCAAACTTGCTGCAAGTTTGGGGACATAAATATCCAACAGCTATAAAGCTGTGAAAGCCCCTAGAATGAATAAAATAAATCCCACTTGCCTCAGACTGAACAGGGCAACACTGAGACTCTGCCTCAGCCTGTCCTATGGCAGGGCTATAGGAAGAAGAAAAGTTTAAATTTTAGAAAAACATGATCCAATTAAGTTAAAAATACATGCAATCAAAATTAGCAAAATTCCAATGATCAGACGAAGTTGGGTTTCAAAATTTTAGCCCCACATATATCATATATAAAATTTTAATATCTGATTTCACATATGGGGTTGTAATCCAACTAGAGTGCTCACCCTACTGGTTGATCATTGCAATAAACCTAGACAATTAACAGGTGTTTTGCTCATCTAAGCAATGAAATATATTAAATGAATTCCATTAAAGTTTAGAATGTTAGATGAAATCTCATCTGCTGGAATTTCATAGGACTCTTTACGTAGTAGCTAGACCAGTACAATTATTAAGGCAATTGTATCAGATGAAAGATGGGGGGTTTACAATGTCAGGTGTATCTATTAAAATGCTCAGGTTCCATATTGCACTTCTATATTATGCCTGGGTTCAAACCTCACCCTCGATCCAAACCAAACCAAACCCTCATGATTTCTCACTATGAGAACAGGCTGTGTGGTCTTGCATGCATGCCCTTCACCTCCCCAAACATACTGTGACACGAACCACAAATTGGCATGATACTTGAACTGAGCAAACTGTGATTTGGGAACAAGCCAGGATCTGAAACCACAATTTGATCCTGACTGGCTTTCACTGTCAATAAACAAACCTGTTTCTTGAGTTTGGACACAATAAGGAAATGTGGTTAGTTCAAAGATCAGATGTAGAAATGTTTGATCACAAGAGATCACAATAAAGCACACAAGACTGAGGCTCATTCTCATAGCAGCAAATCATGGTTTTCCATTTAGTCTGAACTAAACACATGAATATATACATACACGAATACATACAAAGTATCTTATTCAAAGTAAGGTCTTTGAGATTTAACAATATAAACACCTTTATCAGATCCTCAAAATGTATTCTTTCTTTTGCAGCTCTTACATATGCAAAGCATCCATGCTTTTCAGTGGATTCAGGACAGAAATTGGATTGTGCTCTTTCACTCACAAATGAAAAAACCTGAACAAACCTTCCTCTGGAAGTGAATGAAATGATCTACTGGCTTCAGAATGCCCTCTTCTACTGAAAAACAATATAGTTATCAAATCCAAGCACACTACTGTACAGACAACTCTCAGTGGCCCCTTTGCATATATAAACAGGCAGTACAAAGCTATAGCAGAAATGATTACTGTGTGTATATCTATTAAACATAGCATACTGATTATTTTAAATTTAGATGATCAATAATAGTTCAGGCCTTGCTAATGACTCATGAGACATGAAGCATGTCACTAGAATCTTCTTGGATGAATAAAGATTTTGGTCTTGCCAAAGATTCTTGGTTCTGCGTAGAACTTTAATTATGTAAGAAAAATGTGTTCAAGCAAACATGTATGGCAAAAAATGTTGCATGCACCTATAATGTTCATGTAGCAGCAATTAATAGTTTTAAGACACAACTCACTGTAAAACTGAGCAGCAGTCTACTCCTTCAGTAGCAGGGATCTAAAGTGGCAACCATCAAAGGAAGATCAAGACGTGCTCACTGTTCTCACCCATGTGAGCAAACAACTTCTTAGCCAATAAATACATATACTTGCATTATGACTATTACAGTAAGGTAAAACAATTAAGCCAGTAAAATGATGAGTGCCACTGTTAGTCAACACTGAACATGGCAGTGTATTTTGGGTACTTGTTGGAAGTGAGTGGCCAACCAATGCAGTGTGAAAATGACACTGCCGAACTGTTTAATACAATTACATTTGCAAAACAAGTTTCTCAAAATGCAATATATGAAGACTACAAAGCCTGTGTTTTTACAGGAAGTTAAGACATACCTCAAGCCTATTAGCCTGAAATTTACAAAAAATATTTTTAAAAGCATGTACAAAAGCAGCATGGAAAGTTTTCAGCCTGAACTATACTTTCAAATGCAAAGCAACAAAGCTGAAGTAGACTGCCCACAACACTAACCAGTAACAGTTTACAAACAGTGCAATTAAGAAGCACGACAGCTATGGGGGAGGGCAAAAGAGTTGAACATAAACTAGCTGATGAAATATGAACATTACCCCAGTCTGTTTTGTTATTCTCAGCTCTCATGCAATTAATTGATTTTGGTGATATGAAGACACCGAGAAAAACAAAAGAACGGGTATATATGACATAAAAAGGTTAAGACCCAACATATGCTGACAAAACCTACTAAACATACCAAGCTCTCCAACTAAAAGTACTCAGTGTCACCCAATGGAAGAAATTTCATTTTTACTCTCTTGCAAAAGTTGCATAAATTGGACCAAATTCAGTTAAAAGACAGCTGAAGTCTTGCCAGGGTTGTTGTAAGGTTCACAGCACAGTATGTTGCACTCACACTGGCATAACCCTTTCAAGGCCCTGGTAATCATGTAAGGTAGGCAAGATTTGTATCATATACAGTACTGGAGCTTCAGCCATAGTTTTTAACTAGAAGATTCTACACAGCCCACTTTCTACAGCAATTTGAAGGCTCTTTACTATCTACAGAGATGCCTTTTCTGCCCCAACATCAACTACAGGATCAAATGAAAATTTAAGACACAAACCTCATGGAATGTAAAGCATGTGGCAGCATTATCTTCCACATTATATTAAGTACATAGAGAGATCTTGTAGCACCTTTGAAATTAACTGAAAGAAAGAAATTGGCTGTATGAGCTTATGTAAATGCATTATGAAAGCTCATGCTGCCAATTTCTTTCTTTCATTTAGTCTCAAAGGTGCTACAAGATCTCTCTACGTACTGATTCTACAGACTAACATGGCTATATCTTTGAATTCTACCACTATGGAAAGCATTACATTAAGTAGTTGGAGGTCCCTACCTTGAGTCACAGGCAGACAGTTAAGACAGATCAAGAAATGTGCTCTATAATGAAATATACTTAGAACACATTTAAACAAAGGAAAATGTGACATGCCAGTACTGTAACCAGGTGAGCTATGCAAGTCTAAAAGTTGTGCTAAGAAAGCTGCACTACTCAGAAAAAGGTATCAATGTCCTCTTAACTCCACATTCTTAAAGACTGTTTTGCTGCAAATGGTTAATAAGTGTACAGGTCTATGTCTACTTACTCAGGAGTCACCTACAGCATAAGTAGCAGCTTTTGAAGTTTAAATAATTCAAAATGTATCTATGTAGCATCAGGTAATCTGTGTTTATTATAGCATAAGCTATCACAACATGCATCCGTACAAACCTTCAGGCAGTTGTCCACAGCTGGTCATGAATAAAAAGACAATTTTTTTTCTTTCATTTTATTACAATGAAGTTAAACAATACAGAAAGTCACATGAACTTAGTGGGTCAATTTTATAAACCCTGCAACAGGAGGAAATCTAAATACATTAAATACTGTTACATGTTCAGACTTGAGTGTACAAGTAGATGGTAACAGTTAAAGCCCTCACCAAACTTTTGTTGGGGACATGAAGTCCAACAGCACTTGAAGTGCTGTGAAGGCATCATTTTACGAACAGCAACATAAGGTTACAGAACTTGCCTTTAAGATGGTATGTTCATGTATTTCCAGCGCCTTCACAATTTAACGAACCATATTTACTATACTTCACTTCTAAAAACCTAGATGAAACATGAAAAAGAAGCCATACAGTATAAATTGCAACATCAGGGAAGGTTCTGCTTTATTATTCTAAATAATTTTTCCCATGTAAAATGAGAATGTCCAACAGTTCCTTGTATGTGGAAAGATTTTTTTTTTCTAAAAGTCACAACGAAGTTTTAATTGATGGAAGCTTGGCTATATTAACAGCACAAGATGAGAAAAGGTTTAATCTCCAAACCTATTAGAGCGCTTGCAGTAGCATCAGTAGCGGCCACCTTGCGACATTACTGGAGGTCTCATTCCCATTGGTGGTCGGGGAGGTCCACCTTGATAAGGAGGCACCATTGGGGGCCCTTGACCATAGGGAGGCATCCCACCAGGAAGGTATCCTGGCATGCCCTGGTGATGAGCACCATATTGACCTAAAAAGGAACATTTGAAAACAATAAGGAATATTGTAATTAGTTAAATTTTGAGAAGTTACTTAATGCCATGGTTAAGTGTATCTCAGAAGCTTTCAAACCAGATCAAATTTAGTGTGTTATTACCATGAGGTGGCATTGGAGGTCTCATTCCTTGTTGCTGAGGGGGAATTCCTGGCTGAGGTGGCATCATACCTCCAATTGGTCCAACAGGTGGATTGCCCATGGATGCTTGCCCTGGTCGAGGGAGATTACGCTGATATTTAGGCAGCTGTGCTCTTCTTTCCTCCTATAAATGGAAACACAAGGAGGGAATTTCATTAATATGAGTCAGACGCAGAAACTTAGGTGTCAGCAAGCAAGTAATATATAATAAACTTAAACTGATCAACTCTGAGAATTACATTTTTAATCTTATGAGATAAATACCACAAAATGTAAATTCAATGACAAGTAATAAATTAACATTTTAGTACCATTAAGGCAGAATTTAAAGGCAGCATTCACACCAACAATTGCTTGTGTACCTGCTTTCTACAAAGCACCAATCAATATGAAACAGTCCAAAAACAAGCCATAATCTTTCTCTACCATATACATCAAATATACATTTTACTGAGACTAAATTTGGAAGGAACTAGTTGGAAAGCTGGTATACAATCTGTACAACTATTGATCAGGAAATCGTAATTTATGCAGCAAACAGAAATCCTATTTGACTTACCAATGATATATCCTCATCTGGGTGGATCAACTTACTGGTTGCACTGGTTGTTGTAAGGGTAGCAGGCTTACTTGTTATAGAAGTAGCAGGTTTAGCTGCAGTACTGTTTGTTGTACTAGTGGTCGAAGTTGCAGACTGTGTGTAAGCAGGGAATGTAGGTTTGGGGGGTTCTGTGGTGGTTGCAGGCACATTATTCAAAGGTTTGAAATCTGTACCAACTGGCCCTGGAACAGTTGCCTGAGCCTGCAAAATACAAAGTTTAAATATAAGAATAGCTGCACTTAAAATACATAAACATTAAACTCTGAAGCAGTACACCAACATTAGCCCATTGGCACACTTACATTAGCCCAAAGTAAAAGATCAGCCTTATTTCACAAAGCAAATAGTACAAAATAAAATAAAAAGGCCCCCTCCATGTACACACACTAGAGACATTACAGATCAAAAGCCACAACAGAAGCAAAACAAACTACGTTATCTATTTGTTGCCATTGTTTTTGCATAATTTTGTACAACGCACTCAAGAAAGTAAGCTCAAGATCTGTTTCACTAAGAAACAGACTAATTGGGCAAATCTAGTATGTATTAGTTTAACTTATATTAGATAAGTTAGCATTTGCAGAATTAGAACATTTAAGGTTTTTTGTAAGAACAGTAGTGTGTCAAAATTTGTAATATTAAATGAGGTGAGTTTAAAAGCATTCTCTGCATAAAAACCCACTGATGTTCTGAGACCGCTCAAATATCTCCTACTGTTCTGAACTAGTCTCTTTTCCTACAATCTGTGAAGCTATACTTGTTCCCAGTTGAAATGATATAGATATCAGAACATATAGAGCTCTTAGTTTCAGTTATGAGAGAATGCTTTGACAAGCAAACAGCACGTATCTTGAACTAATCACTGAATACCAAACTAGAACTAACTAGGTTGGGATTTAGTGCACGATGCAATTTTCTCCCACATTTCCTTATATTTATCATGATGCATCAGAACTAACAGCATGAACTAGAAAAAAATAAACCATGCATCAAGTAAACTACTGCCCACTAAAATGCACTTAACTGCTTTCATGCTCTCTTTTTAACCCTTTAGAACCACAATGTAGAATCTTTCGCTTTGTTCTATTATCCAAATGTTGTACATGGCATGTAAAAATTTCTAGCAATTTAAGATTAGGGCACACAGCTAAACATAATCAGGAATCTACAATTATCTGAATATGTTTAGGCATTCAAGTTTACATAACGGTCTAAAGGGTTAATCGGCAAAGCAATTTTAACTGCAACTTCCTGCGTACTTGTGCTGTGCTAGGAAACAGAGCTTTAGAAGGTGCTGACAGTTCTGAATTGGATGAAGTTGTACTTGAGCTTGTGACAGGTGTCCCCATCTGTAGCATAAAAGAAAGGAAACAGTAAACAGTCTCCAAATAAATGCGTGAAAAATAACGGAGAGGAAGGATAGTTGATTGTTTTTTTGTAAATGAATATCTTCCCAGCAGAAGTTCAAAATGCAGCATTACATTATGAAGAATTCATTTACAATAAATACAAACAGTAAAGGACATGAACCCCTCACGCAGACTATCCTATTTTAGTGAGTTAATGGTTTAACTCTGAAGCTGTGAACTTTATTCCATAACTGCATGTAAACAATTTAATCCCCCCAGTAAGATAAAATAACTGAACTTATTTTAGACTTATATGAAAAAAAGGAATATATGAAAAAATCAGTTGCAGGATATATCCTTAGTCATACATTTTGTTTTCTTATAAGAACAGGAAAGTATAAATCTAAGGCTGTTTAAATGTCTACTAACTTTTTATATGAATTTTTAATAAGCCCTGAGCACCTACTTACAAAAATCATAAACCATTCTTATTTCTCTGTAAAGAAAATAAATTTAAAAAAAAAAAAAAACCATTCAGTATTGACCTGACAAGAATATCAAGTTCCTTAGCTGGATATTGAGAAGATAAAATGACCATAAGCATAAATAGCAACGTTGTGATAAGAATATACTGCACAATAAATACAGTGCAACATATCAGATAATACCAAGCAATCTTTCTAGCAATTTCAGTGGCAAAGAATTAGCGTTTCTGCACCTTATTACTGTAATTCATGCATTAAAAAGAAAAAAAAGAGAAAAATACACTAAAGGATGTTTAGACTTACTTGTCCAGCACTGGGGAAAAGTGGTTTAGTAACTGGAGGCTGAGGGGTTGGTGCTGCAACAACAGGAGCTGGGGGTCTGTTAAGAACACCTGGAGCCGTTACAGGCTGTGCTTGTGTCATGGGAGGCAAACCTGGCCGAGGACCAACAGGTGGAGGCATACCTATAATACAATAAAATTATACTTTTTTTCTTTTTGAAAATTTTTGGTACTACAACAATAATACTTTTTTTCATACACAACTTTTCTTTTTTACTTCTAGGGCTGAAAACTCTGGCTTTATCCATCAACAATAGGACCAGGGACCATTAGAAAGCAGTCCTCTCTTGGCCCCTTTACTGGTTGCATACATCAGGCAGAAATAAGCTGCAGCAATTCCACAGAGCTTGCTTTCACCCGTTCCAGTCAGATAGACTACCATCACAAGTCTGTAAATAAGGATTAGGGAGCTTGTTATGATACCATGACACATACAAACTAAAATTCTGGTACTGCTAAGGTGCAAGAGCATCACCCAACCTTTTTAAATAAACAAACAAAAAACTACACAAATGGTAATGGTGCAAGGGGTGGGTATGATTTTAAATAATGGCAACAGCAGCCTGAACCAGCTTAAGAATCGCATAAATTCAGCTGTATCGATGACTGAAAGAGAAAGCTACAAATATATACATACACAAATACAATCTATCTTAAATATTATTTCTTACCACTATTTGTCTTTTAAACTTTACTGGTTTCCAATTTTTATAAATAAAGGTTAATGAGTCAGGCAGATACACTTCTCTGTATCTTAGCCAGTATTTTTAATACCACTGCACTACAGTGCCACTCTATGTCCTTGCTTCCTGTGACCATTCTTTCTATGCAGACCATTCTTACCAACCACAGAGCCAGTTTAAAAATGTAATAAAGTAACTCTCACCACAGTATGGATTCATCACTCCTGACCTACCTGGTGGCATACCAGGCATGAGAGGTGGGATTCCTGGCCCTGGAGGCATCATGCCACCCATTGGCATCATCCTGTGACATACAAAGAATGACATGAAAATGGAACCTGCTACAGATAATACAGAATAGGGCCATGGAAGATATTCCTCAACTGAGAAAATGATACCGCCAGCCAGCTATGGCATCTCTGCCTAATCTTTTACTGGCATTCAGTGGGTGAACATGCTCTGGAAGGCTGAGAAATGGGGCTAGTTTTCACATGGCACGAAGTACTCCAGAAGGGAAGGGATGGTGGGGGGGGGGGGGATTGTGATCATCAGGGCAACTATGGATTTAGTTCCGTATCTTCCATGGATATAAACAAGCTTTCCACAAGACCTCTAGGGCTAAAGGTAAAGTGAGACTCAAGTAAAGTGGTAGCCTTTACTCAGAACTCTCCCCATGCCTGTGAAGGCTGAACAGAAGAGATGGGAAACAGGTACATTTGAGCAGAATCACCTTAGAAATCAATATTCAACACCAATGAAAGAAGTTTAAAAGTGTGGTACTAAGAAAAGGTCCTGTTTACGTCAAGTTGTCTTGACCACCCTTAATCTCTATAGACCAACAAATTAGCAATACTGATTTTGGAACCTCCTGAGGCTGTAACATATAGGAAACCGAAAATAAAGAATTATCTTTTTTCAAATGACAGGGCATGACTTGAAGAGAGTACTTGAAGCCATAGTTTATACTAACCCAGGTGGCATTCCAGGCATCACTGGTGGCATTCCTGGCATCATTGGTGGAACACCTGCCATTAATGGTGGTATACCTGAAAGTCAGAATGTTTAAGGATAACTGATACTGGTAATTTCTTTTTTAAAATACAGTGGTGCCTCGGGTTACGAAATTAATTCGTTCCGCGGCTAATTTCGTAACCCGAAAAACCTTCGTAAGCCGAAAACCCATAGGCGCTAATGGGGAAAAAAGCCGCGGCTCCGCCGCGGCTCCATTTAAAACAGCGCCGGAGTTTTTTCATAACCCGAAAAAACTTTCGTAACCCGAAACAATAAATCCCTATGGGATTTTTTCGTATCCCGAAAAATTCGTAACCTGGGTATTTCGTATCCCGAGGTACCACTGTAATCAATATAGTAATTGCAATAACATCAGTTAAATCTGTGAAGAAATTATCTGAAAACTAACAAAATCATTACCTTAACACAGCAATGTATCTAATACTATGATCCACTGAATTTTACTCTGTTTATCTTATGTCTACATTGCCAGCTGTATCATTCTATTTTCATATCTCTGACAACATACCTTACAGTTTTGTCCATTCACAATTTATATGCTTAAATCCCACCATTCAAGGACAGTTCATTCCAAACTACAGGTTGCTTATCATGACAACAAGGAAGGGGCTGCAAAATTGGAAAGTTAGCTACCAATTTATTAAACCATACCACGTCTGAAGCGTTTGAACAAAAGAAGGATGTAAATCAAGATATTTGATTTTGATACCAATGAGAAACACTCAAATTTAAGAACAATTAAAGTGAGACCTACTATAATAGTCAATAGCAGCTAATAATTTGATTTAAGTTATCATTTTAAGTAGTCACACAAGACTGTATCCTATTACTGGAGTATGTTCTAAGATAATCATCCCACTGCTTTAATAGCCAGCTAGCTGGAGATATACTTGGAGCTATCCAAGAGCCAGCGTGGTACAGTTTCAGCATTAGACTATGACTCTGGAGACCAGGATTCTGTTCCTTGCTTGACCATGGAAACCAACTCGGTGACCATGGGCGAGTCACGCACTATCAGCCCCAGAAGACCCTGTGATAGGTTCACCTTAGGGTCACCATAAGAAACAACTGGAAAGTACACAACAACAATGGCAACAACAAACCTGGAGGTATTCCTGGGGCACCTGGCACAGGAGGTAAACCTGGCTGTGCCATTGGTGGTATATATCCCTGCTGGGGTTGCACAGGCTGTGCTTGAAATGAGGTTGAAGCTGAAGATTCATCATCATCATATTCATCTGAATCATCTTGCTGTTTCTTTTTCTGGCTCTCTGCTAAAAAGAGTTTAACATTGAGACTGATGTTAATTATTTGGAATTAGATCCCTTCCATCTTGGAATCACTCTACCTGCAATGTTTTGAGCAGTGGATCTCTACAATGCTACAATATTTTTTAACATGGTAATATCTTTTCAATCCAAAAAATTATGGCTAAAGCTAAACAAACACTTTCGGCACTTATTGAGAGGGCTTTGCAACTCTTCTTGAGCAAAGTTCACTTTATTTATTTCAGTTGTATTCAATTAACTTCCTTCAGAATAATCAGATCTCACCCCAAGCAAAAGAAACCAAGACCAACAACTTCAAAACTGGCCAGTTACTGAACAGATGCTATGAAGAAATGAGGAGTGTGAGAAAGCAAGACTACCATGATACCAAATAAGTGCAAACTAAACCAGCCTCTCTCAGTGTCATTTTCAATCAAAATAATTTTAAAATGTGAGCAGGTTACAATACAACTATCATACAGTGTATGAATAAAATTACTTCAAGAATAATCAAGATCATTTCAGACTTGATTATCAGTTTCTCTGTGTAATGTTCAATTATTAACTTACAAAGAAGAGAAAAGGAGGCACGTGTTATACACATCCATGAGAGATATGCAAATTGGCAAGTATTTAACCAGACATTTCAGTCTAATAACACTATTAGTGAGACATGAACATGAGAAAACAAAGACTTACAGTGGACCTTCACCTGAGTAAAGGAAACAGCATGTATGCTCGTGGCCCATTGAAAATAATGGGGCACAAGCCTGTGGTGCAGTACAGCGCATGCGCCGTAAGCACACACACCGTTGTTTCCCCCCTGGCTTTAGCATAGACTGGACGCCGCATACGGTGCACCCACATACAGCACGGGTGCACTGTACATTTTTAGATCTCCATCCATGTTGTTCCTAGCAAAAACATTAGACACTGGTGTGTATTCGAATCCAATTATTATTTAGCATTGCAACAGTTAGCTAAAGAGGACTGCAAACAAAATGGTTCAATTTACCTTGGGTTTTTTGTTCAAGAAGCCTTCTTCTTTCATCCATGTCTTTTTCTGGAATGCCCTCCATACCATAGATTTCCAGTTCAATGTCAGTTCTTCCAGGTATTGCATTTGGAACAGCATCAATTGTTTCTTTATGTACCTTAATTAAGAGAACCCCATGTAATACAACTTACTGATATTAATTCTAGCCCCAATAACAGCCAAATTGTTCATGTGATATAATGAAGCATGTATGGTCCCCATTTGTAAGAAACAAAAAATATAATTTCTAGTCAGGCAATGGGTTGTTATTCAATTGTTTTAAAAAGAAGAACCATACTTTCAGAAAAAGTCTTGCTTGTTGTCCACAGGATTAAGGGTCAACTCATTATCTTTGTATAGCTTAGCTACAGCATTTGATTCAATTGACAGAAATCATTTATGATGCAAGTTAGGAAACATTAACATATAAAAATACTTTTTACATTTTCTCTAGGTGCTTCTCACCAACCTTACAGTCAGAACCTAATTAAAAAAACCAGAGATTCACTGACTGATCTTATTATAATATATCAAGGCATTAAACGAGGGCACATTTTAGTTCATTTGCTTTTCTATTTCAAAAAAATTCAAAAACCATATGTAGCAAAGCATTAGGTTAGACTAGCCTTCTAAGCCTCCATTAACAGCTGCTTCTGGTAATATTTGTATATAATGGAAGATGATTAAAGTTACACACACACACACTGTATATAAAATACCATAAAATACCATATTGGTTTGTGACAGACTAACAGAAGAAAAGGATCTACTTGTGTACTTACCTGCATACAGTGTATAGCTAAACCAGGCCCAGTGTACAATTTCTTATGACATATATGACATTTAAAGTGCTTTGCTTTTTGATGCTGAATAAGAATTTTCTCATCGTCAAAATCCCTGTTACAATACCTGTTCCATATTATTAAGGAAAACATTAAATTGTAAAGTATTTACACAATTAAGTATATGCATCAGTAATAATTACTACAACCCAGTGTCCTCCAGGGTGTTGCCATGTAATTGCTATCAGCCAAGCCAGGCATAACTGATGCTGCCACGAGGTCAGGGAAGGCTGCTGTAAGAATTTTCTTTTCAAGGCACGTTTCTTAGCAAGTGGATATCATTCTACAATAGATAAGCACATGACATTTAATAAGGAGGGCGGGCTGCTAACCACACCATCAAAGAATGCAAAAGCTGTATTATTATTATTGTTGTTGTTGTTGTTTACCTGCCTCCCCATGGGTTGAGGTGGGTAAGAAATTATTATTATTATTGTTGTTATTGTTATTATTATTTACCTGCCTCCTCATGGGTTGAGGTGGCTAAGAAATAATAATAACAATAATAATAATTATATACCTGCCTCTCCTCATGGGTTGAGGTGGGTAAGAAATAATAATAACAATAATAATAATTATTATTATTTACCTGCCTCCCCATGGGTTATTATTATTATCATTATTTCTTACCCACCTCAACTCATGGGGAGGCAGGTAAATAATAATAATTATCATTACCATTATTATTATTGTTATTATTATTATTACTATTTCTTACCCACCTCGATCCATGGGGAGAGGCAGGTAAATAATAATAATAATAATAATAGCAGCAGCTATTATTTCTTACCCGCCTGGGTCCAATCCAAATCGCTCAAGAGAGCCAGCCTCCCCCCGTGGCTTCGGGGCTGGATAAGCATGCGTGGGAGGGCAGGGGGCGAGCGGAGGCGGCCGGCGAGCACTGAGGCCCCGTGGCGCCTGCTGGCTCGCCAATGGGAACTGAGAGCCAAGCTAGGCCGCCCTCTGGGCCCCGCCAAAAGGATACCAGCACCAAGGCTTCAGCTGCTTCTTCTTCTTCCTCCCCATAACGACGGCGGCGGCGGCGACAACGGCGGTTCAGCGAGCGACCCTCCGAAACCCGAACGCGGCCCCAGCGAAGCAGCACCAACCGTAAGCAGCCCGAGCTCTCTCGCCTCTCCTCTCCTTTCCTCTCTTCGAACAGACACAAAATGGCCGCTCCGCCGCCCAACTCTCGGGTTCCCAGCATGCAACGCGCGTCACGTATTGTGTCGTCACCGGCGGCCCACTTTTCCTCCTCGCTGATTGGAGGAGACGCGCGGAGGGCAGCGCGGTGGCCCTCTTCCTCCCTCGCTTTAGGAGCTTCCGGGTTGTTGTTGTTGTTGTTGTCCGCCCTAAAGCGCCTAATGCCACAGGGCTCTTCTTTTAGTGTCACATGGCTTCCTTCTGGAAACCCCCACAATTTTTATAAAGGAGGCAGTTGAGAGAGCCTGGCTCAAAACACACACTGCAGAAATAATCCAGTGTGACACCGGTTTAACTGCTATGGCTCAGTGCTAAGGAATTCTGGGGTTTTGTGAGCTATTTAGCCTCCTCTGTCAGAGAGCTCTCTCCATAGCACTAAGCCATGGTAGCTAAAGCCTTGTCCAGCTACGTTCTTTCTGCGGTAAGGATACAGCCACAGATGGTTTTTAAATCAGTAGAGACAGTATGGCTTGACACCACTTTAACTACTATGGGTCCAGCCTACAGAATCTTGGGATGTGTGGTTTTGTGAAGCGCCACCACTCTTTGGCAGATAGGTCTAAAGACCTGGTGAAACTAAAAATCCCAGGATTCCGCACCATGGAGCTAAAGCACTTAAAAGTGGTGTCAAACTACATTATTTCTACAGTGCAGATGTACCCAGAGTTTTTGATTTAAGAAAGGAGGGAGGACTGCCTAAGAGGGGTTATTGGGGAGTCCAGAGAATAGCATCCCCAGTGACACAGGCGGCTCTCCCTTCTTTCTCAAATCACAGAAGGAGAGCCAGCAGACAGTGACTCTGGAGACCAAGGTTTGAATCCCCTCTCGGCCCTGGAAACCCACTGGGTGATCTTGGGCAAGTCACACTCTCGGCCTCAGAGGAAGGCAAAAGTAAAACCCTGTGAACAAATTTGCCAAAGAAACCCCGTAATCAGATCACCTTAAGTTGTAAGCAGTTTGAAGGCACACAACAACAACCACAAGAGCTGTTTGACAGTGGAACCTGCTCCCTTGGAGAGTGCTGGCATCTCCTCCTTTGGAGGTCTTTAAACAGAGACTGGATGGCCATCTGCTGGGGGTGCTTTGACTGTGTGTTCCTGCAGGGCAGAAAGAGGTTGGACTGGATGGCCCTTGTGGTTTCCGCCAACTCTTTGATTCTAAAACATAATTATAATAAAAGCACAGCACTTGACTCCTGCTAAAATTCCTGTCTGCAGCAATCAGTTAATCATCAAAAGCCTATCTAAATAACAATATCTTTGCCTACTGCTGGAAGGAGAGTGGAGAGGGGCCAACAGGCCTCCTGTGGAAGGGAATTCCTTGGTCTGCGAGCAGTCACAGGGGAAGCCCTCTCCTGGGACCTTAGCCAACATGCCTGTGACAATCATGGGACAGCTTTTCCCACCCAGAAATATCTCAAAACCTGAGAAGGCTCTTATACAAACATAGGACCTTCACATACTCTTGACCCAAGCTGTATAGGACTTTATAGGTCATAACCAACACTTGGGATTGTGCCTGGAAATGAATCAGTAGCCAGTGAACCTATTGTAAGAAAGGAATTACTGTATATACTCATGTATAAGTCTATAAATTTTAGTCAAAAAATTGACCCCCAAAAAACTGCGTTGACTTAGCCACAGGTCAATGTAAGTACTGTGCTCTTATCAAAAAAGGAACCATGCCCTGTTGAAAGGTGAGAGCTTAATCCCTTCTTGGAACACCTAAAAAGAGCACTAAGCTCTCTATTCTCTCATCCATCCAGCCTTTAGGGTGAGCACAAACAGTTATGCTGGTCAAAAATGTAGAGAGCTTTAGCATAATTTTCTTTTGCTTCATCCTTTACATCCTTTGTTACATACTGCTAAGTTTTATGCTCGACTTATGGCAAACAGAAAGGTCTAGGGGAAAGTAATCAATAAGACTACATAAGAAAGTTTTAATATCTGAAAAATTCAATAAATGTAGTTACAGTAATTTTTGGCATCCAGGTAAACAGTGTGTGGTCAAAGCAATACACTATGCCAGAAAACACAGTTATTGAATTTTTCAGATATTAAAACCTTCTTATGTATTACATATTGATTACTTTTCCGTAGACCTTTCTGTTTGCCATACTGTTCTGTTTTTGGTTTAGGCCAACACTTCTTTTACTCTCGAATTATCCATGGGTCATATCAAAATCCAGGCTCATATATGAGTCCAAGAGTCCACCTAAGCTGCAAACCTGTATTGTCCTCAGCACATCTGAGGAAGTAGTCTTAAATCTATGAAAGCTTATGTACCAACTTATTTATTTTCCTCTCAATCTTAAAGGTGCTTCAAGGTCCCTTTGCATACTAGCCCATACTAACATAGCTATGTCTTTGAATTCCCATTAGGCGCAAGTTGATTCCCTGTTCCTTGGTCTGTCTTTTGGCTGAGCAGGAGCATCGCTTGTTGTACAGCTAATACAGTATCTAATGAGCCCTGGCAGTTTGCATAACATGCAGCCATATTATCTCAGTGCAACATGTACATGACATTGCTATAATTGTTATATAATTATAAATAGTATTTTCTAGATCAAGGAAAGTAATAGTGCCATTGTATTCTGCTTTGGTCAGGCCCCACCTGAAATATTGTGTCCACTTCTGGGCAGCATAGTTCAAAAAGGATGTTGAGAAACTGGAGCATGTCCAAAGGGGGGCAACCAAAATGGTGAAGGGTCTGGAAACCATGCCTTATGAGGAACACCTTAGGGAGCTGGGTATGTTTAGCCTGGAGAAGAGAAGGTTAAGAGGTGATATGATAGCCCTGTTTAAGTATTTGAGGGGGTGTCATACTGAGGATGGAGCAAGCTTGTTTTCTGCTGCTCTAGGGAACAGGACCTGGAGCAATGGATTCAGACTACATGAAAGGAGACTCCACCAAAACATAAGGAGGAACTTCTTGACAGTAAGAGCTGTTTGACAGTGGAATACACTCCCTCAGCATCTCCTTCTTTGGAGGATTTTAAACAGAGGCTGAATGGTCATCTGACAGGAGTGCTTAGATTGTGAGTTTCTGCATGGCAGGGGATTGGACTAGATGGCCTTTGCAGTGTCTTCCAACTCTATGATTCTGTGATTCTATGATTCTCCAGATCCAGTGCCGTGTAGTGGGTTGAGTGATGGTGTAGGGCACTGGGAGACCAGGGTTTGAATCCCTGCTTGGCCATGGAAATCCATCGGATGACCTTGTGCAAGTCACACCTTCTCAGCCCAGAGGAAGGCAAAGGCAACCCCCCTCTAAACAAATTCTGCAAGGAAAATGTAGAAACAGGGTTGCCTTTGGGTCACCATAAATTTGAAATTATTTGAAGGCACACAACAGTGACTGCTCTTCTAAATTCTTGGTTACCTTGTAACATCTTTCCCTGGTGAAGAAACCACGTGGAGTTGAAAGCATGCATTATTTTTCTGGTTTGTTTGTTTGGCTTAATGAATCCAAGATAGACCAGAATAAAAGGACAAAGTAGGGCATAGCGGGGCTCCCTTAGAAATAGATATGCTTAACATGGCCGGGTAGATCCATCAGAACAAAGAAAGAGAAGCAGTTGGCAGGACAAATTTATGTCTCTTGATTTACTTGGGATCGTGTTTCCTTGAATTATGTCTGTCACATAAGTCTGTACAGGAGAGGTGCAGCCTTGAATTACATTGGCCTGTAATACAGTAGTCCATCCACATTTGCTGGGATTGGGGGGTGAGGATCCTTGTGAATGTGGGGAAACCGCAAATAAAAAGGCACTATTATTTTTATCTGAGAGAAAACGTCCAGGTTCTCCAGTGCAACTCTGTGATCAACATCTGTGAGAAGTTGACCATAGAATTGTGCTAGAGGACCTACAAATGCTTAGAGAAATGTTTTCTCTAGGATCCTCTAGGTTCTCTAGTACAGCTCTATGGTCAGCTTCTGGCAGAGTCACACTGGAGGACCTAAGGATTTGTAGAGAAAACATATTAATTGAAACCTCAAATAATCAAATCCACAAAAGTCAAATCTGGAGGGCCAACTGTACTGTACCTAGGAGTACACTGGGTTTCTCGTAGTAACCCCAGTGAATTGAGTCAAGGTTATTTTTGAGTAGACAAACATTGGGTCATACTACAGGTTTGTGGAACTTGTGTCCCATTGACATAAGCGCGGTCACTTAGCCTGACGCTGCACTGCAGAATTAATCCAGTTTGACACTGCTTTAACTGTCATGGCTCCATCCTATGGAATCCTGAGATCTGTAGTCTGTTGTGGCACCAGAGCTCTCTGACAGAGGAGGCTCAGTGTCTCACACAACTACAGTTCCTGGAATTCCATGGCATTGAGCCATGGCAGTTAAAGTGGGATCAAACTGCATAGTAATTCTACAGTGTAGATCACAAGGTCACTAACATGGTCATAATTGTTGTCGTTTTCCTCACCTGTATGATTTTTAACACCTTTTCATGATGAAGAAACCAGTGGTACTCTGAAAGCTCGCAATGCCTGTTTTGTGCATTTCACATAAAGCTAAACCCTATTTTGTGGAGTTTGGATGTTATTGTACTTTGGATTTTGGGTGTTACTATACTATTGTATTGTAGAATTCAAAGATATAGCCATGTTACTCTGTAGAATCAGTCTGTAGAGAGATCTTGCAGCACTTTTGAGAGTCACTGAAAGAAAGAAGTTGGCAGCAGGAGCTTCCCTAGACTTCAGTCTACCTCCTCAGGTGCATCTGGATATAATGATGATGATGATCTAGAGAGAGCTTGTAGTACCTTTGAGAGTCATTGAAATAAAGAAATTGGCAGCAGGAGCTTTCCTGGAATATAGTCTACTTCCTCAGGTGCATTTGGAGATGATGATGATGATGATGATGATGATGATGATGATGTGGAGAGATCTTGTAGCACTTTTGGGAGTCAGAAGCTGGCAACAGGAGCTTTCCTGGACTTCAGCCTATTTCCTCAGGTGCCTTTGGAATCTGAGGCAGTCGTGTCCACTTCCCCAGAGAGATGCCAAATGCTCCTGAGGAGGAAGGAGGCCGAAGCTCCTTCCTTCCTCTCTCTCCGTGAGTCTCCCAGGGCAGGGCCCCCTCCTCCGCCTCCGCGGGGTGGTCGTGCGAGGCCGGAACGGTGTGGCGTGTGCCTGGTGTGCCGGGGGAGCGGACTAGAGAGGGACCGGTGGCGGCGGGGCAAGAGGGAGAGCTTCCGTTGCCTTGCCTGTCGGGCCCCAGAAGGAAGCGAGAGGATGATGCTGCCTTCCCTGCAGCAGGAGTCGGCGGAGGGGGAGGAGAGGGAGCTGCTGCTGCTGGAGAGCAGCGAGGAGGAGCGGAGGCAGGAGCGGAGCAGCAGCAGCTACTTCTGCCTCTATGGATACCGAGGCTGCCCAAGACGGTGAGCGGGAGCGGGAGGGAGAGGCCTGCCTCCTGCCCTGGGCCTGGCCTCATTTCTCCATGAGGCCCCGCACTGCCCCGGATCAGGGCCATGAGGGGATGCTGGGACTGCCGTTTTCTGAGACCTTTCAGCCGCCTACAGTTCCCAGGATTCCCTAGCACTCGGCCATGTGAAAGCGGGCTCAAGATGGGTTATCTCTGCAGCGTGTGGGTTGGACGAAAGTGCCCAGCAGGAGAAGGGGGGCTCCTCCGGCCTTTCAGATTGTTAAAAATTGCATTTAAAAACAATATTAAAAGCATCACATTTTAGCAAACGCTCACCACAACGACACAGAAGTATGTCTTTGTATACTTAGAGACATTTAGGCAGATGTGCGTAGGGTGTTGTAACCTGAAGGCACACAGTGGGACCCAGTTATCCGCTGGGGTTTGGTTCCCAGATCCCTCATGGAGGTCCCAGTCCCTGTTAAAGACAGTGGCATGGCAAAATGGGGCCCTTGTAACAAGGGCAAAACCAAGGGCTGCTATCTGGAATTGAGGCCTTCTTGAGCATTTTCAAGCCACAGATGCTTGAATCTGTGGATAAAAAACCCAGGGATAACGAGGGCTGACCGTACTTTTAATTTTGCTAGCTTTTGATGGTCACAACTATTACGGAATTACAATTCATGAGTAACATTAGTTGAAAAATAAGTTACTAAGGATTCTGGGTGGTGTAGTATGGATGGGAGGAGGTCAGTCCGGTGTGTGTGAGACACTATGGGTTACTGCACCTAGTCACACCAACCCAGTGATGCCACTGATGTTGGCTATATAACAAAGTTACTTCCCAAATCCACAAAACAGGGATGCCTTTATGGGGCCAACCCAAATGTACAAAATACATGATGCAAACGTTTGAAGATGCACTGACTTCTTCATCAGGGCAAAAGTGTTAAAAAAATAATACACCAGAAACAATTATAAAACAATAAAGTTAGCCACAGTCTTGCATTTTCTCAAGGTGTTGTTCTTCGGAAGGATATCCATGCAACCGGGTCTCTCCGCTTTTGTTTCCAGTGCCGCATGGCCAGGAGGAGGATGGCCTCTCTTGCACTGATATTCCTCCAACAAAAATACTTTGAACAGTTCGAAGCAGCACCATTCTGATCTCTGGATCTGGAAATTTTGGCATAGTAAAATGGTGTCCCTTATCTCATATATATATATATATATATATAGAGAGAGAGAGAGAGAGAGAGAGAGAGAGAGAGATTTGCTTTTTGGAATTATTTTTTAAAATATTTCCAAGCCATGGATGGTTGAATCAGTAGATGCAAAACCCATGGATATGGATATGTTCGTGGCTATATGTCTTGCATGTGTTAGTAATTCGTTTCTCCTTTCCAGGTTGTCTCAGGGAGGAGAAAATGATGATGGGAGTCCAAGAAGTACATCTGCTGAATCTCCATCTTCTGATGACTTCAGGTAAACCAGGATGGCAAAAAGGTTTAATTTCCTGAATGCCTTCCTGCCTATTTAGATTACTGTCTTTTGAATGTTGTATGTATGTGCTTTGAAGTTGTTTCTGACTTACACTGACCCAAAGGTGACCTTCTGATGGGGTTTGCAAGATTTATTCAACATGGTTTTGCCATTGTCTTCCTCTGGGGCTGAAAGAGTGTGACTTTCCCAAGTTCACCCAGTGGGTTT
Source organism: Sceloporus undulatus (assembly GCF_019175285.1). NCBI lineage: Eukaryota > Metazoa > Chordata > Lepidosauria > Squamata > Phrynosomatidae > Sceloporus > Sceloporus undulatus. The sequence goes on from NC_056523.1 coordinate 160,219,574, forward strand.
CAGTAAATAAGTGGGAATTTAAACCCTGCTCATTCATAGCTCTAATCCAACACACAAACCACTACACCACACTGGGTCTGGGTTTTTGAATGTCATGGCATATTAAAAGTAGGTACCCATCTAAAAGCTTGTTAATGTTTCTGAGGCACAGGACAGACAGTCCCAAAGCACCATGCCGCCACTGATTGTAGGGTCAGGGACTGCACACCAACTGCACGGTCCACGGTGGAGTAATGGCGGCATCCCATCTATACAGGCGCCACCATCTTGGTGTAACGGACATGCAGTGTCCGTACATCGCCGCACATTGCTTACGCCATGAGTGCGCCATTGGCACACTCATGATGTCTGCCTGGCAGCTCAAAAAGAACCCGTTTTTTCCGGGTTCTTTTTACTCCGGAGGGACGCCGCGCACTTCCACAGTAGAGTAAGGTAATGATAATAAAAATAAGAACACTTAAATTTTAATAAGGTTTGTCTAGGCTGCTGTTTATACTTCTTAATTTTTTTCCCTAAGCAGTGTTGAAATTTGCTTTAATAAGATGTGTTTGAAGCTATTGTTCAGTTGATTTTTTTTCTGTCAAAGCCCTAGCATTTAATTGCAGTTGTGCAAGGACTGGTTGTGTTAAGCCATTCTGGAGCACCAAAGAAATAGTTGATCCAAAGCCATGCCTTACCTAACAATGGTTTTTTTAAATGTGTACAGCCTCTCTTTGGTGGACACTAATTTGTTGCCTGAAGCAGAGATGGAACTGCGCAGTTACATTGCCAAGCATTTTGCTAAGGGATCCTTTTTTGAAGGGATGGGCAATGTTGCATCTGTTGAGCTGAGGTAAGAGCACACATACCGATTCCTCTGCCGAAGTGAAATAATTGTATCCTCTAACTAGAATTAGATGTTATGGTTGTCATGTGATGCTGCCAAAAACAGTTGTCTCTTCTCTTCCTTTCACCCCCACAAAGCACCTGATGTGATGTTATTATGTGATATTAGTATTTACAACTGCAAATAACCTGCTCACATCTAAAGATTTCAAAGTAGGGTACAGCAACCATAAAACATAATATAAAAAAGACGTAGTCTATATAATCAATAATCAACATTTGCATTAGCTATAAAATACTTGCTGCATATTAGGAAGCACTTAAAAATACAGATGTCTTCAACATTGAACTGAAAATGAGAACTGACAGGGGTGTTTTTTTTTGTTAAAAATGTTATGAACTTCCTCCAGTTGATTTATTTTTTAGATTCTACCTGTGGGATTACAAAATTTACTCATAGTGTTGCATTTTTAGAGATTAGAAGGGAATGAAGGGGACATGAAGGGCTGTTTTAGGTTTTTTTGTTCTGGTAGAGGTGACATGCCAATTATAATGAAATGGGGAAAAGTCAACAGATTTTATTGACTAATTAATATATTTATTAACATGTTAGCTATGTAACAAATGTTCTTCTGTACCAACAATTATAACAAAAATGTAAGTCACATTTTGTTTTGAAAGGAATAACTGAAAAAGGTTATTTGGTACTGAAATTTCCCATTCTTCTGATGCTTTTGAAAACGTCACTTCTCTAGATGGCAGTATAAAGTTCTTTGAAACCATTATCTTTCAAAGAACATGTGAAATAAGGAGCAGCTCATCGGACACTGTTCCTGTTCCTGTTTTCATGTTAGCGTGCAGTGCCGAACATAACAGGCATGGGAGTCCTTAATATACACAAACTGTTGGCTCACTTTTTCCCTCTCTTTTTGGACTAACTGGACTGTGTAGCATGCACTTTAGTGATTAAAACCAAGTCAGAATATATGATTTTTCTAAGCTCTTAATAAATTCTCTTACAAATAGCAGTGATATGATGCTTGATTGCTTGGTAGTGAGTTCTATCATGCTTAGATGTAAACAGGCAGAGTGATGTGTGTAAATCTGTGGCAGAGAAACCAATGCTTCCTAAGCTCTCTGTGCTTGTATTGACCAGCGCTGAGGATGAAGGATAAATCCTTTCGCTTTGTCTTTTCAGAAATGACCGCCCTGACACTAATGGGGGGGGGGGGGGAAGTAACTTTTGACATTACAGAGGCATATCAGGGCAATGAGGGACCTTTGGATCTGATAGATCAGTGGTCTCCAAACTGTTCCTTTAAAAGAGGTTGGACTTCAGCTCCCAGAAGCCTCAGCTATGTTGGCCAATAGTCTGGGATTCTTGGAGCTGAAGTCCAAAAGCCCTTAAAGAGCAGAATTTGGGGACCACTGTGATAGATCAAAGACTAGTCCAAGCACACACCTTGAAAAGACCTGTTTTCAGCCCTGCTGCATTTGGATTGCCACAAGTGATTCGGCAACAAGAGCAGAGCTTTCTGTGTACCACCAGTGAGGCCATTATTATTATTATTATTATTATTATTATTATCATCCTTTATTTATGAAGCGCTGTAAATTTACACATACCTTCAGCTCTGTATGAAGAGAAGGAGGTCTGCAGCATCTAATAGCCCCTCAGCCACATTCCAGAGAGAGTAAAAGTTGGATATGATTGTAGCCTAGATCTTCATACAGTTGTGAAATTAAAATGGCTTTGCTGGGAGGAGAAAACAGCATGCTTTATTTTTTAAAACAGGGCATTTACTCAAAAGCAAGTGGCATGAAATTCAGTGGGATTTATGATCAGGTCAAAGGGTACACGATTTCAGCCTAAAGTTCCTTGCCAATTTAATTTTTTTAAATAGTTAACATAAAAAAATGCTTTGCCTGATTAATTATAGATGCCTTCTTAGTTGATGAAAAAGAATATTTAATAAATCCATCTAGCCAGTTAATCAGCTATGTGTTGCATCTCTTCACTAAATATCCATAGAGCTGGGTGCACAAATTAGAAGTAGAGGGCAAAGGGCATCATTTTAGTGTAAATGACCAGCAAATTGAGCTACCTCCCCTTCTGTTCCATATTACAGGAAATAAGTGATTAGAGGTGAGTAAGAAGACAATATTACTTCTCAGCTGATACCATTTGTACTCCTCAAAAAGAGGACTGGAATAGAGGGGCCTGGCTGTGCTAATGAAATAGAAAGGATTCTCCTTCTGTCTCCCACTGTCTTTAATCCTGTCAAGCTGTTTAAAAAAAGCATGCCAAAGAGAGAGGATTATCAATGGGGCAGGGAATCGCCTCTTGCAGGGATTGAATTTAGCCTAGGAAACTAATTCAGCCTTTCCCACTCTGATGGCCCCAGGATGTTTCAGAGTCCATCTGCCACCATGATGGGGATATTGGGAGTTGTTGTCTTAACAGGCCTTAATAATGAATGGCTGAGGGAAGGGGGATTAATTGTTGCCTCTTAATAACAATTGCTGAGATTTCAGAGATTTTTTTTTCTGTGATAGAAGCTTTGTTGAAAAGGTTGAAGTGGACTACCTGTATATTTTCTTTTAAAAACATTTTGTAATTTACTCAGGAATGGTGGGTAAAGAGTAATTTTTGCACTTGCCGTTGGCTAATCTTGGGCCAAAGAGATGTAGATAAAGCCTTGAGGTGGAATGAAGAAGTTAATGGAAGTACTATGAAACATGCTGTAGTGCGTAGAATAAAGTGACTGTGTAGAGTCTAGTTTCTGAAACTTGCTTTTGATCAAGCTGGAACAAGTGAGCATAGTTAATAATGTCATGAATGAGAAGATAAACTGCAACATCAAATACAAAATACAATTTATTTGGTACAGTCACTGTGTGATTAATTCAGTATTTTTCTGTCAGTATACCAGAAAGTCGAGTTGGTTGCTATTACTGTCTGCTCCAACTTGAAAAATCTTCAGAAACAGCAAATCTGGAATCAAGCAACAGCCCTTCAGACTATGTGATCTGTTTTTTGGGAGGCTCGGAAAAGGGGCTAGAGTTATATCCTTTTACCGTGTGTGTGTGTGTGTGTGTGTGAGAGAGAGAGAGAGAGAGAGAGATGAACAAAATATCATGGTTCTCAATTCGAGATATTGTGGTTACTTCACTGAATCAGACCAACATGTAGATTGCTGGGCAAATAATATCATATCTTCAGAGTTCTGAAACTACAGGTTGAGTACCTTTTATATGAAAATCCAGAATGCTCCAAAATCCAAAACTTTTTTCATGGGTAGCCAAGATAGTGACACCTTTGTTTTATGATGGTTCAGTGTACACAAACTTTGTTTCATGCACAAAATAAAATAAAAATTAAATTAGATTATTGCTTAAAATTACCTTCAGGCTATGTGGATAGGATGCATATAAAACATAAATGAACTTCATATTTAGACTTGGGTCCCATTCCCATTCCCAAGATACAGATTTTGTATCTCTTATCCAAATCCTCCAAAATCCATAATCGTCCACATGGGTGGCTGAGATAGTGACACCTTTGCCTTCAAAGTGTACACAAACTTTATTTCATGCACAAAATTATTTTTAAAAATGTGTATAAAATTACCTTCAGGCTATGTTATAAGGTATATATGAAACATAAATAAATTTTGTGCTTAGACTTAGGTCCCATTTCCAAGATTTCTCATCATGTATATACAAATATTCAAAAATAAAATAAAATAAAATCTGAAATTCCAAACACCTTTGGTCCCAAGCATTTTGGATACGGGATACTCAGCCTGAACCAGTTCTGTATGGTTTCCTATATATTTTATGACTGTTGATCCTATAACTAGATAAAATGAATCTAAATCTAAAGCAAGTGTCCAGGCCTTATTTTTCAAAGACTGTATTGGAAAGTCAGATGACAGAAGGCAAGGTTGAAATGTAAGGCCCAGTATATTATTTTTTCTCAACTGGATTGTTTGCGAAGGCTGATTGCTGATGTAAGAGAAGTGCAACAGGTCCATAAATTGTTTTTCAATGTCTATATTTTTCTTTAAAAATGACCTTCAAATTTCACTCACCTATTACTTGTGCAGCTTAATTAATAATACAGTGCTTCTGTGCCATACATGGGCTCGCCATACATGGACTTGAGGTCATGTGGACCTAATATGGTGAATGGGGTGTTCCCCATGGCATGTGCCGCACCACAGGGACACAGCCCATTCAAACAAATGAGGCTTGAGCATACGCTTAATTTGCCTTACGCCGGGGGGGTGGGGTCCGGAACAGATCCCCTGCGTAAGGTGAGGGCGGACTGTACATCTGATGGCTTGTTGTTGAAGACATTGGCTACTCCCTGAATTCACAATTCCTTGAGTTGATTTTGAATATATGTTAATGTTTTTCCCCAAATGGTTATCAAATGGTTATCAAATATGTAATATAAATAAAGGGCTCAAGGGCATATAAGAATGCAATGATCACATCTAAGATCCCTGAACAGATGCATAGGTTATTTCCTTAAGAGCTTACGTTCAGACTTGAGCTTGACCGATATGTTCAAGACCTGAAGATTAACCTAGATTCAGAGGTAAATGTGGATTACTGTTTCCTAACTTATGTAACTTTTTTCTTATTGTAAATGAAATGGATTTTGGAAAAAAAAAAATACGCCCTCAGCTACAAACAGATTCAGTTATTTTGTGCTTCTCATATTTCATCTGCCATTCCTTCTCTCCCTGTGTGTATGTGGCTTCAAGTCGCCCAGCAATTTATGGCAACTCCATGAATTCCATAGGGTTTTCTTAGGCAAGAAATAGTCAGAGCTGGCTTTGCCATCTCCTTCCTCTGAAATGTAGCCTACTAGACTAACTCAATTTTATGCTTCAACAACAGCAAGAAGGTGGGGAAGAAAGTTAAAGATGTTAGTAAAGAGGTATGTATGGATAAACTAGGCACAGAGTCAAAAGTTGTGAAGCATGATTGCTTGGGTGTCTTGTTTGAACAGTTCCCAAAATTGTTCATGATCTGCTGATGGTTTAGTTGTGAACTTAACAAGTCCAGGACATCCTCTGTTCAGTTCTTTCTTGCCAGAGGTTCCCACCATTGAAACACAACACTTTTAGCCTCAGACTTTGGTCCTAGAGATCCATTCTCTACCATAATGTGGGAGAGACCACACTGTAGGAATGTAATTTGAGGTGAGATGGCTGGAAGAAAAAAAAACATGTGAATTGTCTGGTTTTCTTAGTTTTAGTTGACACCTGAATGCCTGGACAAAATGCATGACATAGTTTGCTACTTAGATCCTTGCTCATCTTGGATAGTACATCTTGCATGACGCATTTTGTGTATTTTAGTTGGTCCAATAAAGGTTTTGTATCACTGTTTTGTGGGTTTTGGATTTTGCTATATTTCACTGCAAAAGGGTTAGAGCACCAATGAGATATGCCTGCTGTTGAAAAGGTGTGTTGATTTGGTGTGGTCCAGCATGTAAGACTATTTTAAAATAATTGCTACAATTATACAGTGGAACCTCGCCATACGCAGGGGGATCCGTTCCGGATCCTGCCGCGTATGGCGATTTCTGCCTATGCTCGAGCCCTATTGTAAACAATGGGGCTCGTGCACGGCGGCGCGGAGGTGCGCGGGGCGCAACGGGCGCGCGCGCCCATTCAACTGAATGGGACGCGCCGCCCCTTCTGCCCCGCACGTGTCCAGCAGCTTGAGCACGTATGCTCAAAGCCACTTATAAAAAGGCCACGTATGCTGAGGCCCCACTGTATATGCCTTGTTAGTAAATGTGAGCATTCCTTATTAAGTTGTACTCAAGAAGGAAATGTAATACAAAAATGTTAATGAGGTTATATACATTTCTCAATGTTTCATTTGAAAGGGCAGTAGGCAGAAAGCTGGGTGGATATTTGAACGGAATAATCTTTGTCCTGGTTTTACTGTTAGGAGAACTACAGTGTAGGAAAAACATGTGATTTAGCTACAGTGTTTAATGACAGTCCAAGGGCAGGGGAGAACTAGATCTCCTATATTTCAGTCACTTTTCTTTTTGCTTTTGTTAATTTTTCATTTTATTAAAAATATTTTATTTTTTTGTCTCCTTATGCTCAGGGAGGCTTACAGTGGATGAAGGACACTTTGACTAATGCCACCCAACATTTCTTTTAGCTTTGAATTTAATCACCGCTGAATGTTGCTAATGTATTTGAATATACGTCCTGGTTTATGTGGCACTTTCAGGCCAGGGAAATATTATTATTGACTTCAGAGTCACTTGCAGAAAACCATTACTAACACTCATTGGAATCTCCTGGCCAGTATTTCAACAACTGGAGAAGGCTTTCTATGTTCTTGGGTTGGGCTTCTGATTTTGGGACACAATTCACCATATATTGCAGTGTGAACTATTTTTACTTCTCACAGGAATTTCAAACTGTTTCTATAGACATTTAATTCTTCCATTTGTTACAGAAAAATAATCTGGAAACCTGCATTAAACCTTTCCTCAGAACGTGGTTTGAGGATTCAGTGTGCCCTGTTCAGAGAGTGGTACAGCTCTTCCAGGAGAAACTTGCACTTTTGTTACATGCTGTGAGTATTGTACAAACTCAAACATCATGGATGTTTCTACTCATGAGTATATAGCTCTGGAAAAGGAAAAACCAAAGCAGCAGCAATAACAGTAGTCGTCAGTTAATGTATTAGTTACATTAGTCAAAGTACTTTGAAACTTGAGGGAGCACTTTTCCTGCCTGAGCATTCAGAGTTGTCAAAAGAGCTTTCCTCCATATCCTACCTCTGGGTAGAATATATTATGTGGAGACATAGGGGAAGAAGTCCTTTTTTGCTGTTCCACCCCAGTTATGAAATTGCATCCTTTGATGTACTAATTAGTGCTGACATTAACCTAATTTCACCACCAAATTAAAACTTGACTGTTCATCCAACATTTTGAGGATGTGTATGCAGCTCCGGAGATACACAGTGACTTAAACCCTCTTGTTAGGGTGTAGACCTATTGAATAAATAAGATTTACATGTGTGTTAACTCACTATTGAGCTACTGAACTAATGGGTCTCATCTATTTGGTAATAACCAGTAGGATTCAGGCCACAAATTGTTATTGTTATTTTTGCCTCAGAGACTAAAGGACTGTGTAGACCGGCATTTTAGCTTACCTGGGAGCGATGCCCCAGCTCCGCCCCCAGTCCAGCGTGCCACCATCATAGTGCTCTTCTGGCGCTGCATTTAGATGGGGCAGTGCCAAAGGAGCACCGTAAAGCTGTGCCACTGGTGGTTACAGTGCCATTTCCAGGGCACAAAAAGGAGTTGCTTTTTGCAGCTCCTTTTTGTGCCACAGAAAGGCCAGATTGGGGCCGTGGCATATGGTTGCTGTGGCCCAAATCTGATGGAGGCGGCTGGAGGCCGCCCCTTCAGGGGCGGTCTGCACAGCCCCCAAGGTCCTGAGCAGATGGGGCAGGATAACAGGGACTGAGTCCGTGCTGTCCTACCCCCGGAACCTACCTATGTTAGTCCCTTTCCTTTTCATGTCAGTCGGGGCAACTGGGGGTCTTCTCTGATGGATCACCCCCTGGAAAGGTAACAAACACATGGTGTGTGTGTGCATTATCTGAACAGCCCAATTTTGCCTAAGAGTTCCTTAGAGACTCTGGATCCATGTCTACACAGGCAGGATTGGGTCTGATCCTGCCATGGGATTTTGGGCCTGCATCAAACTAAACAACGTGAGACTAAAGGGAAGCCAACCCCCAAGAAAAGAGCTTCTCTGCATTTGTTATATATTTTGTGGTAGACTATTGTATACAGGTTAGGATGACTTTGAGTTCAGCTCCCTGTTGGACCAGAACACTCATTGATTGACCTCAGTTCACAGTTGCTGTATTTAGTTAACTCCCGTTGTGACCATAAAATGGAGCAAAGAAGAATATTTACAAAGCTGCAACACAAACACCTTAGAAAATGAGTGGATAGTGTGAATGAATTCTGTATTTGCACAGTTTGCATAGTAGTTTTTAACTGCACAGTACTATGAATTAACTCAGAAAAATTCCATGGACTTCACCCTAGATAGCTGCCTTTAGGTAGGATTGTCACATGAGTCTCTGTCCTTATATAAAGCGCTGACATTATCACATTCCTGTTTCAAGGCCCTGAGTTGCACTCCAGTTGAAGTCAAAGACTCTAATGAAAGGACAAAAAAAGATATTCACAGGTAAGAGAAACTTGTCATTCAAAATGATGTTTCCTACCTTGTTACATGGCACCTGCCTTGTCTAAAGAAAACTGTAAAAAGAGAAAAAACATTCAAATTCTTTTGCAGGTTTCTTAGAGCTGCAAGCCTTCAAGATCTTGTCCGGGAAACCACAATGACTTCATTATGTATAGCAATGACTGAGGGACAGAAGCAAGTGGTGATAGATTGTAGTGGTCCACAGCCACAGTTTCACAATGCAGGTGAGCTAGAGGGAGATGTTTTAGGTACAGTAGTGCTATTCATCTTCATAGAGTAGTTAATAATAAATGATAGACTTCACCATTGGTTATCACTCTAACAAATATCAGCTTTTGGGGGTAATCTCGTACATCAGTCTGCTCCTGACAGAGTTTACTGGTAGGGAAATTGTCTATGCAGATGTCTTATGCTTCTGATTACAAAGAGAAAAACACATTTCCCTGTGAGCTTCTTTTAATACTTATGGGCAAGTATTGGGGATTCATAGCATCAGTTTGAATAATTGCTCCACAGAAAGCTGCTTTCTAAAATTGTACTTACTTAAGGTTTCAGACTTCAAGTATTTGAGAAAAAAGGTGCCTCTATCCATCCCCATAAATATAACTTACACAGTATACTGTGTCTGGATGGTGGGAAGTCTTGGTGGTATACCTCTAGCTCAGTTGTATAAAAATGAAGATCGATATGTTGGTCATTAAGAAATTTCTAGAATTGATATTAACCTAACCGAAAGGGACTAGGGAATATATAGAGGTCACAGAAGTTTGCATACACTTTTGGGTGTTTTTCGTTGGCTTAATAAAGGTATATGGCATTTTTCTGTCTGGCTAGCTCAGAACAATGGTCTGTTCCAGAAAGTTCACAACCAATCCTCTAGTGGTACAGTGGTGCCTCGGGTTACGAAATTAATTCGTTCCGCGGCCGCTTTCGTAACCCGAAAAGCCTTCGTAAGCCGAATTGCCATAGGCGCTAATGGGGAAAAGCCGCGTTTCGTGCGAAAAAGCCGAAAAAAGCACCAAAAATTTTCTTCGTATCCCGAAAAAACATTCGTAACCCGGAACAATGATTTCCTATTGGATTTTTTCGTATCCCGAAAATTTCGTAACCTGGGTATTTCGTATCCCGAGGTACCACTGTATTCTGTGCCATACGTATAGCTCCTTAATATTTTCCTAGTTTCAGATATTTATAAACAAATAATTTTTGCTGTTTGCATGTGTAGCATTTATGAGGTGATGACTTGCATGCAGAATTCTGCATGGTGTGCATTCTGCAAGCATATAAATATAAGAATGTACCTCCAACTCTTTCTTTGTAAATTTGCAAAGGTGAATTGTTCTAGCCTGTTTGCTCACCACCAACCTCCATTTCAGGAATCATGAACAGGTTTTCCTTTTGCAGACGCTCTGACAAGCTTCTCATGTTCCCATGCTTATGTTTAGGGGACACTTAAGCATATTGTGCTAATGCTAAAATACTTACTTTCGCCCAAAAAATGTTTCAGGTAGTAACAAGTTCTGTGAAGACTGGATGCAGGCATTTCTAAACGGTGCTGAAGGAGGAAACCCATTTCTTTTCCAGCAGATACTGGAGAATTTTAAATTGAAGGTAATTTACTTCTGTATATATAGCACTGGCAAAGCAGGTATCTGAACATTTTACATATTGCTTATGAATTATGGTAGACTCTCCTTCATCAAGGCAGTGTTAAATTTTGGGCTGTTCCATGGACATTACTCCCATCTATTATCCAGTTTAGCCAAAGAACTATAGTTTAAGACATGGTAGAATCCTTCAGACCTCCAGATGTTGATTAACTTACTGCCTCACCATTGCCTAGGTTTGCCAGGGCAGATGGAAATTAGGATTCAGCAATGTCCGGAGGGCCACTGTTTCTCTAGCCATGGTTTACAGTAAAATCTATCCCCAACTGAAGTCAGTGGTAAAATTCTTTTTGTTTTTTACACCTCTTCTATTGGCTATAAGCTGAGTGCTTGGGAAAACTAAATTGTAACCAGGCAGTTGGCTTTAAACCAAGGGGCAAAACAGACACGCAGAAAGAGCAGTGGCAACCACACACCTCAACCCCAGTCCACCTTTAAGCCACCTGAAAAAGGAGCAGCAAAGATCTCCTTTTTCCGATGGCAAAAAGCCACCTTTTCATGTCCCACTGTGGCCTCATGGTGGCTTCAGATGCTCTGGCGGCGTGTAGCATGTAAATGTAGTGCTGCCAGAGTGTCATGAATCCGCCACATTTGGGCAGCTGGATGGCTTCAAGACGTCTTGGGAGCATGTGGTATCTAAACGCCATACCCCCAAATCGCCAGGAAGTTGGCTTTTAGAGCCGGCTTGTTCCGGGCCCAAGTCAGTTTCTGCCCTTACCTACTCTTTGAATTAGTAAAAGTGCCATGTTACAAAAGATGACCTTCATAAACAACTAGATACCAGGGAAATATAAAATTCCTCCCCCCAGAATACCAGGCCATGCAATTTAACCAAATAATACAGAAGTGGTAGTAATTACTGTGTGTAAGCCTATGAAACTTGGAAGGTTGTAATACTGTGCACACAGATCTGTCAGACCTATGTCTGAGTGGATGTGCATTAGATTGCAGTCATATATTTTGAAGTGCCCACTTATTCCAGTAGGAGAAACAGACAGCTGCTTTGCTGTTGTCTGCTGAAATCAACGCAAGTTTAAAGTGCTTAGCTTGAACTTGATTGTGCCCATTGTTTTTCAGGTCACTGATTTTAATTTAAGGATAAGGAATGCTTTCTAGAGAACTTTTCATTTACTGCTCTCATAAAACTGCTCCTCACGTTTTATGCATGAGGTCCTTAAATCAGAGCATGCATTGTGTTTGTACATGCAAGCAGTGGCCTGGAAAATGACAGGCAGTCATGCCAATCACCTGACTTTTGGGGTCTTGAACAGTTGTTCTTTTGCAATTGCAAATTTCCTTCAGATGCTTCTGCATAGCCCCAGTCACTCTTTTTAATTCCCACTAATGACAGAGGAAGAAAACATTAGGTGTTTACCTCTCCTATCAAAATTAATCAGTCTTGAAAGCATTTAAAGTATTCTTTTGTGTGTCCATTCACAAGGAACATGTATTAAGTTCAGTGGACCTTATTTCCAGACAAGCATGCACAGGATGGCAGTAGGAAGAACTGGACACACAGATCTGTTTGCATGGGTAGTCTCTCAGCTTGCGTACTTGTTTGCTGCTTTCTAGGCCATACAAGACATCAACAATCTGAAGCGGTTCATCAGACAGGCAGAAATGAGCCATTATGCTTTATTCAAGTGTTACTTGTTTCTGAAGAACTGTGGCAGCGGAGATGTTCTCTTGAAGATTGTGAAAGTAGAACATGCAGAAATGCCAGAAGCCAAAAATGTAATTGGTGTCCTTGAGGAATTCATGAGAGAACCAACTTGTAGTTTAAATTCCTCCCCAGAACATAGGACTGCTTACACATTGCAAAATTAAATGTGTGTACATATGTACTCCTAACATGTGAAAGAAATGTGCATTAAAAATCCCAAAGTACAAAGTGCACATTGTGGAGAATTGCAGCTAGTCCCCTCAGAGCATTTAAATGTAGTCAAGAAAACAAAAACCTTTTCTTTCACATACAGTGCTCCCTCGGGTTACGAATTTAATTCGTTCCGCCGCTCCGTTCGTAACTCGAGTAATTTCGCAACCCGAAAAGGGCTTTCCGTTAGCGCTGGAAAGCCGCGCGTTTGAATTTCGCGCCGAAAAAAAATTCGTAACCCGAAAAAAACATCGTAACCCAGAACAGTTTTTTCCAATCTAACTTTTTTGTAACCCGGAAATTTCGTAACGCGGTCAATTCGTATCCCGGGGTACCACTGTATAGCATTGTCTGCTATGAGTACTGTGTTTTTTGCTGTGTTTTGGTGGCTCAGGAATGAACAGGAGGCTTCAGTGTTCCCTCCCTATTATTCCTTTTCTTGCACGTTAGACCAAAGAGATGATTTCTTGGTTTCATAAACCAGAAATTCCCCATGATGTCTAACCTGCAAAACTGTGGTTTTAAGTATTTCTTGCAAAGCTTGGTTGGAAACCAGGAATTAAACTCTGGTTTGTGATCCTGGTTTGAAGGGAGTGCTTAAATCACAGCTTCCTACTTTTTACATCACAGCAAAACTAGCTTAACAAAACATTTAGACTCTTTACAGGTAGGAATGCAGGAGGAAGGAAGAGGAGAATACCTGAGCTTGTTGCTTGTTTTTGCTAACCTGTCTTTTAGATTTGGAATATTATGCCTTTACCTATGTACAGTGTGTTCATTCATTTTAGGAAGCTCACAGTGGCGTTTTAGGTAGATAAATGCTCTAAAATTGATACTATTTGCATTTGTGAAATATAATTTCTTGTTGTATAAATTCTTCCAAACGATTATCCTAAAAGGAAAGGAAATGTAGCAGTCCTATTATCCAAAACTTTAATAGGACAACTACATTTTCCTTTTTGGAGGGATAATCATATAAAAATGCTATTATCTTTTCCTTGCTTTGGGAATAGATTATATAGCTTCTGGTTTTCATGACTAGATTAAAGCCTTTTAATGATAGCTGTCCCCATGGATCATGACTGAATATTTTGATTAGATTTATGAATTGGTGAAAGGATAAATATATATTCTTCATAAAAAGTAATAATTCTTTTCTTGGATTAGCAAGCCTTTCTCCCCCTTCGTACCTTGCCTACAGACCATAAAATAGTAACTGATCCAGGATAACTCAATTTCTCTCTGCAGTTTCTGAGTAAAAAATGTGTTCAGTGACTTATTATGGACTTTAAATGCATCAGCATCCACTCTTTTCTCAAGATAGAGCACTTGCTGCTTGCTCTTTTCAAGGCTGTCCCTGCATCTCTTTCCATGAGTTATAAAAAGTAGTTTGGTACTGTAAAGTGAGAACATATCAAAGGAAGGTAGCATGGGGTGGGGGGGGGACACACACTATATACATCATAATAGAAATGGCAGAGTAAAAGTGACTTGTGCAATATTCACAAACTGTTTTTTTTTTTTCATTTTGGAAAGTTTGAGAAACATTTTGATGATTCTGTTGGAGCAAGGGTTGAGACAGAATTTCTCATGAACATAAACATTCCTCAAAAATATCCCCATGATAAAATGTTTGACAGGAGAGGTGGGATACATCTAGGTCCTCTATAGAAACAAACAATTATAGTCGTCTTTTGCAAAACTGATGAGCAGGAGGAGATGCCTTCCTTACAAAGCACTAGTTGCACACAGCTCTGGCTGTTAAATCTAATTGTGTACACAGTTCTCTGTTCAGCTAAGATTTATCTTGAAATGCACAGAAGCACTTACCTTTGGCTACATGTGTCTAGAAAATGCCTCTATTCTGGCTTTTTCTGTATCCTATCTAATGAAGAAATGCCTCTTGGGTATTTAAATCTGCTTTCACATTTCTTTAAAATATGATTGCTCCTAGTTCTCACCCATTTGCAGGGGTCAGTCCTACAAAAATGTATGTGCCAAAGGTCCTCAAGTATGGTAGTGGGCTGTATTAATAATAAAAAGACTGAATCCAGATTTAGTCCTAATTAGAGTTGTCTCACTGAAATGAGTCATAGCTAATTTAAGCCTTAGGTGAATCCAAACGCGTCTGAGGAAGTAGGTTCAAGTCTAGGAAAGCTCATTATTATTATTATTATTAACCTTTATTTATAAAGCTGTAAATTTACACAGCGCTGTACATACAATCTTTTTAATGCTACCAACATCTATCTTTCAGTTAGTCTCAAAGGTGCTGCAAGATCCTTTTGCATACTGATTTCCCAGACTTATCATGGCTATGTCTTTGAAGTGAATTGAAGTATGTCTAGGTTGAATTGAATACAAAATCAACATAGCCTTGATAGCCCCATTCCCTTGTAAAGGGAAGGCAGGAACCAGAATCAATTTCCATACCACAAAACAGGTAATTAGTTCTCTCAGCCTTAACACTGGTTGTATGCCTATGAGTTGTTTCCAACTTAAGACAACCCTAAGGTGAACCTATTGCAGCGTTTTCTTGGCAAACTTTGTTCAAAGGAGATTTGCCATCGTCTTCCTCTGAGGCGGAGTGTGTGTGAGTTCTCTAAGGTCACCTAGTAGGCTTCCATGGGTGAACAAGGATTCAAACTCTGGTCTCCAGGAGCCCCAATCCAACACTCTAACCATTACACAGGCTCTCACCCTGATGCACCATTCCTTATATTTGGGAAGGTGTGATCCAGTCTGTTACAGTTGCAGTCTTGGCTTAAGGAGGCAGGTTTTCTGCCTTTTGCTTAGCCCTTTTTATGAGGAACTGCCTTTGCTACCTTATGACACAAAATTAAATTGAAGCAACAGTTGAACCCAGTACTCAAATGACACTTCTATCATGATAGTTGTTATTTAATTATAGTTGTATCTGTAAAACATGACTCCATCTTTTCAACGTGGGGTTTTTTTTTAGCATGTTTATACTGACCACCTCATTTTAAAAAAGGGGTTGGAGAGAAGCTGAACAATAAATTGTAGAGTCTGTGAACAAATAATTGTTAAAAGAAAACTATACAGTTATGTACACAATAGAAAAATATTCTGACATTTATTACAGCATTCTACTTTGCAGGTATTATGTTTGCTCTGATAGCCCTTGAGGGGAAAACATATTTTCTTCAGCATTTTCTTTAAGGCAGAATTACATCATGTGGTGCTGTAATGATTTTTTGGAGGGGGGGGGTTAGAAATACTAAGGAAAAGAACGAAAAGCTAAATCTAACTTTATTACCTTTATTTGTAAATTTAACAAACATTGTGGGGAGTTACTCTGTGTGCTCTATGACTAATATGTCTGTTAAATATAGTAAACATTAATGTATTTTTCCTGCATACATTCAGCCTGTGGAATTCTGGGTATCTTATAAAGCGCTCTGTGATACTAATTTGTATTCTGTTTGGGGTTCCTGAGGGACCTCATTAGATGTTTTTTTTAATTAGAACCAGTGATTAATTGTGTATTAAAATGCATTTATCTGCAAACAAGTTTGCTTTTATTATTTCTCTGCCAAATAGTTGAATATAATGTGTTTGACACCAGACATGGCCCTTCCGATAAAAAGAGACTCCTGGTAAGCAGTGGTAACCCATAGTGTCACAAAGTGGGATTGATGGGCAGAAGGCTGTGTGAGCCAGCCTCAGGTGTAAGGCAAGCATTTGTCCTGGTAATGGACTCTTACCTGCGGTGAAAAGGGGGACGGGTAACTCAGGAGCACGTGCCCCTACCTTCATAAGGCATTTGCACAGACAGGAAAATACACACAAGAACTTGGAGGAGGAGGAGGAAGATCTGTATAGAAAAACTACATAAGGAATGCCCAGTGTGCCCAATTTTATTTCCTGGTTTAAAGAGCTTATAAGAATGAACATTGGGACTTTATTACAGCTTAGTAATGTAGAATTTTCCCTTTTTATCTTTGTAAAGTTAGCAAAGCAGGATCGTAGAGGCCACAAACACAGGTAACAGTCTTGTTTAAAATCAGCAGTGAGCAGGAAGTGGCAGCAATGGCCACAATCCTGCATTGTGAGATGGGACATAAAGTTTTGCTCAGGCAGAGTTGCACTGCATCCTCCCTCCATTGAAACCCACCTGCCTTTTGCTGCTCTCTCCACCCTCACAATGACATGTAGCTGGTGGAATACAGGGGCAGCTGAGAAGTATTTGGCTATGTCCCTGTAGCCAGATGTACAACCCCTGCACCATCATTTGAGACCTCTGGAGGACCACCAGGAGGTTCCAGATAATAACACCATCATTTGTCTGGCTGTAGAGACACAGCCAGATACTTTTTGCATGCCCCCATTCTCCACCAGCTACTACATGTGCTGCCCCTTGGGACAGCAATGGACAACAACAACAAAGACTCTACAACAACAAACATCACTAACAAAATGCCAGTCGTTTGGCTAAAAGAAGTTGTGTGATTAATCTGTGGGCATCCAGATTTTGGACAGCAATGCTCATAATCCCTCACCACACTGGCTATGCAGGTGTTAAGCTTTTCTTAGCAACACTTGCATGGTTGGCACAGACAAAGTTCCAGGTTTAATTCCGTTCTTTTTACATGCTCACTAGTGATGGGTAGGAACACATTCCTGCAAGTGCACCACCCAGCCAGTTCAACAAGAGGCCTAGGTGGGCATTACAGAGTGTGTTTTGAGTCCAATAGTCTAGGGTCCAAATAGGGAGGCATCCCACCCATTGCTTGGGGTAACAGTGCTACCCACAAATGTTCAGAAGGCAGCTCCTGCAAGCAAATCTCCCATGGAGGATGAGGGCAAATGAGTTTAATCTCTCCCTTCCCCAAATGAGGATTTTGAAAGTTTTGTGATATTTCCACAGCAGCTGCCTGTGCCACTGAAGAGACAAGGTGATTTTCAGTCCAGCTGTTAACTTGTAAACTGCAAAGTGTCTTCAAAGGACTCCTGGCTGCAGACAGAGCAACCTGCTGGTAAACTTACATCAGTGTCAGGCTTGAACTATACATCTGTAAATTCACATCTTATTGATTCAGAAGCCCAGTGAAGACATAGAAAACTAATGATTCCTGCTATGGGAACAAAGTGGTGAGAGCCTTGGGCTTGCATGCTTATGCATGCTCTCACTGGAAATTAGACCTGGGGCAGGCAACCTGTGGCCCTCCAAATGCTGCTGGGTGACTCCCATCTTCCTTGCCCATTATCCATTCTGGTTGGAGTTCAACATCATCTGGCGAGCCACAGGTTCTTGCATCTTATTTTAAACAATAGTAAGAAAATCAGGACCACATTTTGGAATGTGGTTTGAGGAGTAACCAGAGAAAAAACAAATCAGTGTTTCCTGATTTTGGCCATCACACATGCTCTGGTTTGTTTAAAATGGACAAGTTTCTGATCCTGTGAGAACAAAAGAGGTGCATACATGGCTCACTGTGTCTTAGTCACATAAGCTCAAAATTACTGTTTCATCTGACCAAGACTGATGTCAGCCTATGCTTGCAATAACAAACAATGGTCTAGGATCCCTGCTGCTTTGCAGCATTCCAAGACGTATGCAGTGATTTGTAGAGAAGAAGCAGGTAGTTGCTTACCCTTTCTTACCTGCCATTTCACCTGGTAAAATAACATGCACCTTTTATTTGGCAGAAAGCTGGCTGGGACCAAAAAATATGCAAGAGGACATAGCAGTAAGCAGTGAAAGAATTAAGCACACACAAATCCCATTCTCCCTCTCCTCTCTTGAAAACTACACCCAGCAGTTTTGGTCAGCTGACAACACAACATTTACTTCTTGTTTTGCCCTGTTCCTACATGCTTATAAACACAGCCAATTCTCCATAGAAATCTTGTCTGCTGTCTGTGCTTGAAAGTTCTCAGTGATGTTGTCAAGGTTCTGGGAGCAACCTATTAAATCTAAGGAGGGGACATTTTAAAAACTCCTGTCCCATAATAGAAACCAGAGGTGGACAACTGTGGAAGAATGGGGGTCAATTTTAGCCCCCAGACCACAATGGCATACCTGAAGTGACACTGTCTCACTTACTGTTTCAATTTTTGCCAATTTTGGGAGGTTTATTGTTTGTTATTTTTGTTGCTTTGGAGGGCATAGGTTTGAGCCATGAAGGGGCCAGAATTGCCTGGAATTTTTTTTTTAAATCCTTTGAGGCTCGGCGACTTGTGGGGCTGCAGCCTCACACTGCCTACACTTTGTCCACCTCTGATACAATCATCAATCATTGCTGCCACCTGCTCTCAGAGGAAAATGAAAATCAACCTAGAATGAGCATGAAGCCACTAAACACCTAATTTGAAACAGTTAACGGCCTTCAGAAACAGTAGTTATAGAATTCATGTCAACAATGGCCAGTAGATGTCCCTGTAGATGCTGAGCAAACTCTCTCTTTCACCATCCTTCTTGTTCTGTTGCTCTTTAACCTCTGCTGTAATTCTTCATTATAGGAGATAAGAGCATACTGTATCTGATAGCACTTTCTGGCCCTATGCATCATGCAAACCTCAACAAAAGGGAAGACTGGCTTCAAGTCCATGTTTGCTTTTATTTCAGCCTGTACGTTTTTAATCTCTCAATTATGGTGTTTTAATGATTCTACATATATCAAGAAAGGCTCAGACTATCTCCCAGAGATTCTGGCAGGAACAGAGTTAAAACACAAAGCCTGCTGGAAGATGCTAAGACCTACCGCAAGATGTAATTAATCTATGAATGTCTGCAGCAGTACAATGTTGTAAGCTTGCAAGGACATCTGGAGGTAAGGAAGGAATTTATCCTCTAAGCACTCATTGGACCAGCAATACCCGAGAATGACGTTTCTTTAAGAGGCAGTTTAACTCAGAGCAGCATCAGTTTTGTGTGATTTGACTAGCAAAAGGTTTAAGCCTTACACAATTATTTGTAGAAATCAAGTGGCAAGGCTCATAAAACAGATTGGTGTAAGGTAAGGGAGAAATTCCATTGACTAATCTCACTGAAAGGTTGTCTGTGCTCTCCTGGGTCCATGATGAATTGTCCTTTGCTATGGCAAGGGACAGATTAAATGGCCAGGAAGGAGATTTCTTCTCGTAATAACTGACATGCAAAATGTGTAGCCAAGTCCAGAGTCAGATTATGCAGGAAGTTCCATTAGCCACAGCATTAAGGTCTGGTTTGCACAAATCAGTAGATGAAGAGATGACTTTGTTTGTGGAATGTACTAGATTGCAGACAGAGGTTCACTTGACTGAGTATTGCCCTGATGATGATGATGATTATCATCATCATCATCATCATCATGGTAATAATATCTTGGCAGATAGATACCTGGCATGTCCTCAAGAAGACTAGGCTAGAATTTCTCTCCTTATATATGGATTGTTCTTTATTGTATTGTACATACTGAGTATGCAGCAGCATTCGGTTATGTAAACCCACATCTAGAGTCTCAAGTAGTATAATTCAGAAACTGATTTATCTCATGTTATTGTAACCTATTCTCTCCTTGCCTCCGCAGTTCAATTAAATGGGTCACGTTCATGCAACCAACAGGCTGCAGTGGAATCTGTTGTCCCATGACATCTTGCTTATGAGATCATCCCTGAAAATATAAACTGCTCCATTTTAGCCTGAAAACACATATATATGGGAAAGAAAAGTTCAAAAAGCATTCTGGTCAACCTAACTCCCCCCCCCCCCTTTGCACTGGCACTTCTGCAAGAGGGATAGATCAATTTGTGCCTACTGCAAGTGTTCTATTCTAGGTATATGTGACAGCGACTGTCATAGAGGCTGTACTTTTGCAGAGGCCAGGCCTACCTTGCTGCACTACTGCTTTCATTAAAGCTTCTTACAAGTTCTGTGTGTGTGTGTGTGTGTGTGTGTGTGTGCGTGCATGGCATGTCTATATAATACCTATGGAAGCAAAATGTCCATCCCATTGGCAAAAACAGACAGTAATGTGCCTCTAGTTGTGCAACTAACAGCCACACAGCACTGCCACTTGTAGGTCTTCCCCAACATAGTAGGTATCATTATGTTCTACAGTGATTATGCACAGGCACTATTGCAAACACTGACCCAGAAGTAGGAGGAAAAGGGGATGGATGGTGCATCAATGATGGTTAACAGGCTCTGTTACTCACTGCTCTAGTGACAAGCAAACTACAGGGAAAGAGACTCCACCTCAACATCCAGAAGAACCTCCTGACGGTAAGTGATGTTTGATGGTGGAGCACACTCCCTGGGAGAGTGGTAGAGCCTCCTTCTTTGGAGGTTTTTAAACAGAGGCTCGATGACCATCTGTCGGGGGTACTTTGGTTGTGATTTGCTGCATGGCAGGGGGTTGGACTGGGTGGCCCTTAAGGTCTCTTCCAACTCTTTGATTCTAGGACAGGGGTAGGAAACCTTATTCCTGCCACAGAATTTGCACTAAAAATTTAATGAGCCCCAGCCAGCACAGCGAATGTTTGGGAATTATGGAAGCTGTCGTTTTAAAACTTCTGGAGGACACTAGGTTACCTGCTTTAGTATGACCAACAAATCCAAGAAAATACAGGATAGATCCATATAAAGCCTTTGCCACCTTATTAATGAACATGGTGCACGAAGACTCCTCATTTATCTTATTGATAGTATCTCCCCATAGCTTCTATGGCTGTTTGCCTTGATGAGCTTGCAGGGCGAGGGAGAATAGTTTGTACAGCAAACTGGGTCAGGGGAAATGTGAACCGACATTGGGGTGGAGGAAAAGATCTGCACTCCTCATCCTTGTGATGTTGAAAATGGACCCAGACTCTCTTTCCTATGCCTGTGGAGCATTGCCATCATCATATCTATGATGACATCCAATGGGATAAAGTAAACAGGGCGTAACCTGGAATAGAGTGAAGAGGGGGCTGCATGTTCCACCTCTCCCCAGGTCCTGGGAGCACCACAGGCAGCTGAGAGGTTCAGCTCTACACCCAGGTGTCTTTATACCTTCTTTTGGGCTGTGTTTTAGCTAATCATTAACATCTATGGGTAAACCTATGCCAAGCAGCTGTTACAAAGTATTCTGACAGCATAGCTCCATATCCCCTCCCCTTAAGACCCATGAGGTGCCATTGAGACTGTCCCTTACCAAATTAATAGGGAGGAATGTGGCAGTTCAGAGGAGGAAGATGCAGCTGGACCAAAGGGGGGATGAAATGAGGATGTGCTCCCAAGTTCCTTTTCCTTCCTTTCAAAGCAAAGAACAACTGCATTCTCCTCTGAATTGCCTCCCTCTTCCCTGCCCTCCCCTCTTTGCCAGTAAGGAATAGCAGGAATAGCAGCAGCAGCAGCCACCTTACCTGAAGCTTTGGAGCTGTGGATGGAGTGCAAAGGCAAAACAACAGCCCCCATGCCCCATTTGAAAAGATTTATGCATAAGCCACTAATAGGATTCTGCCCCCTAAAGTGCTACACTATAATCACATTTTCCCCTCTTGATGTTGTCCCACTGATCAAGGTTGAATAGTGCTGGCAGGTCTGGGAGCAAATCTTGTCCTCCTGGGACATACCACTGGCCTCAAGATTGTTTGCATGCTTTCTGTTTTGGGGGGAAATAAAACAAAGCATGTTCATCTAACCACATATTAGCCTGTGGTTTAAAATAGCTGCAACTCCATTTTTTCACTCTCTCTCTCTCTCTCTCTCTCTCTCTCTATATATATATATATATTGGGAGGACTCTAGGAGGAACATGGGACTACAATAAAAAGGCCTTGAGGGCTGCATGTTGGCTGTATAGCACATTCTGCCCATCCCTAAGAATTTTTCTACAATAGATAAACACTCCATACACCCCTCTCTCATTACAACAGGTATTTCACTACTAAGAAAGTAACTGCTTGAATGTACCACCCACTCATAGGGAAAACAACCATAGTGTTACTGTACAGTATTTGGTTTTACTTGTGGAGAATCTGAAGCACTAGCTTTATAAACGCAAAAAGCCTATGACGGCAAAAAGGATTTGACATAAACTCATTAATGAGAATGGTGCCAAACCCTGTTCAAATCACTCAAAAGCCTAAGCTTGTCCATGGCAACAATCTGTGGGCTCATCAAGAGGAAATCCAAACACTGGTATGACAATCTCAAAATTCTGTTTTTTCCCCCTGTTGTATCTTTTTGTCAGTTCTAAAGAGTCAGATTTCTGGTCTGTGCAATTTTTGTTTTTTATTTAGCAGTAGAAGCAATCCCTTAGAAGGACTCTACAGGACTCTATCCATCTCAGTACAAATAAAATGTATCTCTGCGGTTCCTGTTTATTTGGCAAGTGTACTGATGTGCAACATGGATTTGGCTATGCTACTTGTTCCCAGTCATAGAGGCCATCCTGCATATTTGGTGAAGTCCAGTCTGCTTAATAAGAAGAGAGTCTGGTGACACCACTGACACTGTTAATAACCTGATTCAAAATAGTTATTAATCTGTCTCATAACACTTTGGTTGCAGTATGAAGCAAGTAGCTGTCCCCCAAAGGCTCTTCTCTGGCTGGCTATATAAGATTAAACCCTATGCATGTGCACTCAGTAAACTAGCAGCTGCTTTGCAGACACATGCACAATAGCTCTTTAACCATATGTTTTCCTCCCTGCTCCCAATCTAAAACTCAAAACTTAGTTTGTGGCATGGCTCTTTTCAGATATTCATGGATGAATTTCCAAGTGGCTCTCTGCCATGGCTGATGCTGGGAGCGAATAATTCCCAGGAACCATACAAATAGGTACATCTGCTCAGTCTCATTAGTGCCCATGTGCTAATATTACAAGCCAGTAGAGAATTAGATTAAGCCTTTTTGTTTCCCAGAAAAGTTTGTGAGAATGCTTGTTTGTTGAACTGATTCCAGGTTGAGCTGTGGAGTGTTTGGCCATCACTAGATGAGAAACAGAATGAGGCAAATCCACACCACTTTATCAATGAATGAATATATAACACACTATAGCGGAAAAAAATTGAAAGAAAGAAAAGCTAGTAGAAATTTCCTTTTCCCTTATCCCAATACATTCCTGGCCTGGTATGCTAGTACTAGTTCTGAGTGTGCTTACTGTTCTGCAAACTGAATGCCAGAGAAGTGAAGGAACAGCTTACCTGCACTGCACCAACGGTATTTTGCTGTCCTATGTTTCCTGTGTGGTTTGCATAAACTGCATGAAGTGCTTCAGGTACATTAGCTAAATTCAGCTGGCACAGTATTCCAAGTATAGGCACCTAACAACTTACCCCATTTCCCAGGAACTATATGCTAGTTTGCTGCCTAAAGGACCTGTTCACACATTACATTTTTAGATATCCACCTAAGATTTGTTTTTAGCACACAAGTGGAGAACTTTTCCAGATATCTTCCACCTTCCAGATATCTTGGACTCCCAACTCCTAGATGTCCAAATCTCCATGGCTAGTGCTAAGGAATTACAGGCGTGGTAGTCCAAAACATCTGGAAGATAATTGGTTCTTCACCACTCTTTAGCATGTGACACAACTGTAAAGTGTGAATGCAACAAACATGTATCCTACAAACACAAATACACTTGCCAGGAATCCAGGATTACTTGGCTCAACAACTGGTTTTAGGTTCTCTTGGGTACCAAGTTGCATACCCTCTTGTAAGATACACTCCTAGTTTCAGTTTCAGCAGTTACACAGGTGTCATCTCCAGGAAGAAGGCCTATTTCTTAGATAGGGCACTGAGATAGCCCTGTTTTTACTGGTGTTCAGAATAAAACTAATCTGCAGAAGGAAAAACATCATCAGTTGTTACCACTCTCTGAAGCAACTTCCTTGTGCAGAACACCTGAACTCTAAGGAGCATCTCTCACTTCAATGGTCAAAGTGTGTTTGGACTGCAGCATTGCAAAGATCAGATGGGGGAGGACTTAGGACAAAATGCTGCTCTGCACAAAAAGAAATAAATTATTCCTCACAGAGAACTAGCTATCAAGGAGAACAGCTGTAGCATTGTTTTCTCCTGACCCCTAACTTTCTATGTGCAATTATTTCCCCCCACATGGAAGAATTCAGTCACATCATTTGCCACCTGTTGTTTTGATATGGCACACATACTAATCACTTTTTATTACTTCCACGGGAACTAGGCCATAACTGAGGTACTCTTGTCAAATATATCCCTGACCCATTAAAGTATGAGAGATTTTTAAAAATGCCTACTTTTACAATACATTAGGCAAAGGAACCACATTCACATTTTCCAAACAAAACCTAGCAGATGTTGCTCAATCTACCCATCAAAAATAAAGGTAAGTGCAGAGCTTGTACAGTGCCATAGATTAGTAGTGACCAAAAATTTAGAGGCATCCATAAGGTTGTGTGAGGTATAATGTTGTGGAAGGGCATCGTCAACTTAAAAAACCCAAACTCTGGTAATATCTTTCTAGTATGGCTGGTACAAGATATTATGCTGCCTCAGCAACCCATTCCATGTCCAGAAGCTGACAATGGAACAATAGTTTCCATCCTACTTGAGGGCAGCATGCTAGCCTAGAGAGTGCAGCACAGGTTGCATGCCACAGTCAGCTCCAACTTCCAGCATCTCCATGCAATACCCTCTCCCTCCCAGCATCTCTGTTATCCAGTCACAGAATAGTCCCTGCTTTAAAAATGCCTTAGGAGGACCAAGGAAGAAAATAAAGGCCAAAAGAAAGGACGTGATTGTCAACAAAAAAAGACATAATATTCAATCAATTTGCTATGACAAATAAAAACCCAGTCACCAACTGCAAAAATTAAATGTGCAGTTGTATTTAGCAATCTGGTTAAAGCACCTTCAGATCTTTCATTGCATTTGGTTTGTCCTTTAACTGAAAAGTGGCCACTTCCCATAGACCCATATATATCAAACCATCTAGAACTTTCCATGTGATACATTCCTTAGGTTTGCAGGGCATTAGTAACCATATGGTATGTATTGCCTGGTCTATCAATTAAAAGCAAACCAAGCAGCCTGGGCCAAGTGTCCTTTTAGTTTATCTCATCAGTTAAAGAAAGAAATGGGTCTTCCCCATGGCCACAAAGCTTCTAAGTGCAGATGCAATAGAAAATTAACCTGGGAAAATGTAGGCAAAACTTCACCGTGTGCATAAACATTAATCAATAGGTGTGATGAGAAGAAGCGCCCACTTACATAAATATAGAGCTAAATCATCAGCCCTTTCTCATGAGATCAGCACCAAACTACCTTTGTGAGCAAGGGATACAAGGCTTGGCTCTAATGAAATACTGTGACACCTGTAAATTGGTATGTCCACATATCTTCAAAGCAAGTTTCAATTGACCAGTCCTTGTTCAAGTCAACAAGTCACCTTTGTTTCAGTAGTATGGTCATCCTTCATCTGGACCTTCTCAAACTGTGCCTTTCCAGAAGATGGATTTGTTTATATCCTATAATCTTCATACAAAAATAAATCCTCAGGTTTCATTTTACCCCCAGTGGAGCTGGAAGATGGGAAATCATCCATTTGTCCTTGACAATTCCTCAGTCTAAGCTCTCAAGGAGGTGGAGGTAGTTTCAAGTCCAAGAGGCTATAGGCAAAAATGTTCCAGAATATGGCAAAGAGTACAAACACCACATACATGGAGACAAAGATCCACCATAAGGACTGGTCTTGGAGTCTCTGCTCATAGTTCCTTAGAATGACCACACCAAGGGTGATTCCAACAGCCACCCCACCAAGGTGAGCGACAAAACTTGGATGTGGGCATGGAGGATAAGCAGATGGGTAGAATCTCAACCACACCGCTCGTCCAAATTCAAAGCTCACTGGAACAGAGAAGTCACAATTAAATCACACATCATCTTTGTTCACCTCCATATTCTCATGCAGTTCAATCTGATAGCATGCAAGAGTAAAACTAGGCTCCCACAGTTTCTAGAAGATACTACAGTATCTGTATTTGCATAGTTAGGTCTTTTTGTGTGCAGGTCTTGGCTACTAAAACCCTAGGCAAATGCTTTGGTTCTTGGTCTAGGGTTATTGCATATTATACTAGCATAAACAAACTGTTGGCCAATGGAGACCATTTTATGGACCAAGGCAGTCTCTCTGCTAGCCACAAGAGAGACTGCCTTGCTTATCATCTGAAATATCTTTGTATATATAAAAAAGGAACCCTGGTGGTGCAGTGGTTAAATGCTGGTACTGCAGCCACAATGTTGTGAGTCCACTCCCAGGGTTCCAAGTTTGATTCAGCCTTCCATCCTTTCGTAGGTTGATAAAATGAATACCCAGCTTGTTGGGGGCAACTGGCATACATGTTGTAAACCACTTAGAGGGTGCTGTAAACCACTTAGAGGGCACACTTAGTGCCCTAAGTGTATCTCCCATGGAATATTCAATCTAGACCCATGAAAGTCTTTCCCTGCAAATTAAAGTCAACTCGAAGTCAATTTCGAGGAGGCCAAAACCATAACAAAATTCCCCCGTTCCTTTCTAGGGATGTGGGGAATATTTTGTGCAATTTTTTTTTAAAAAATCACCTCAAAAATGGCATTGTGGGGCTGCACTTTCCCCACCCCAGTGTTTCACAAAGGAGAATTCAGTGTGGAGAGGCTATTTGGGCCAGTAGCCCATGTTACTCATGCATAATACTACTTCTGCCCAAGAAAAAAAAAAAAAAACAAGCCTGTGACCACAGGATGTGGGCTTGCTTCATGTAGGGCAAGGAACCAAGATGAGCAATCAGCTACGATTCCATGTTGCCACCACAAATTCTGCCTACAGGGACTACTTGTTTAAGAAAAGCATGGCATGAAAATAACTATAGATACCCTAATCGCACCAGATCCTGTCTGATCTTGAAAGCTAAGCAGGGTCAGCCCTGGTCAGTACTTGGATGGAAGATGGATAATGAATCCCAATTGCTGTAGAAGAAGTAACAAGCAAAACCATGTCTGAGTATTATGCACCTATGAAATTAATGGGGTCGTCATCAGTCAACAGTTGACCTGAAGGCACACACACACATATATACAAACATAGCAGGTACATTAACAAGAATTTATTTTGAAAGGGCATACTATGTTATGTCAGAAATAAAGATACTTACTACAGATCAAGGCAACAGCCATGCGCAACAGCTTGAATTGGCACTTCATTCCTGACCAATTCTAGGAAAGCAGAGGGCAAAAACAACAATCCATAATTAAACTTTTCACATGCAAGTGAGCATCCAGGGACTGGTGTGTGACTTGGATGAAGGAATAGAGGGCATGCTTATCAAATTTGCAGATGACACCAAATTAGGAGGAGCAGCTAATACCCCTGAGGACAGAATTAAAATTCAAAATCACCTATTAGATTAGAAAGCTGGGCCCAAACTAACAAAATGAATTTCTACTTAGGTAGAAAAAAATGAAATGCATAGATATAGGGTGAAAAACACCTGGTTTAAGGAGACTACATGTTAAAGGGATCTAGGAGTCCTAGTAGACCACAAGTTGAACATGATACAACAGTGTGATGCGGCAGCTAAGAAGACCAATGCTATTTTAGGCGGCAACAATAGAAATATAGTGTTTAGATCAAGGAATTAATAGTGCCCCTATATTCTGCTTTGGTCGGGCCTCACTTAGAATACTGCGTCCAGTTCTGGGCACCACTATTCAAAAAGGAGGTTGACAAACTGGAGTATGTCCAAAGGAGGGCCATCAGAAGGGTGAAGGGCATGGAAACCATGCCTTATGAGGAAAGACTTAGGGAGCTGGGTATGTTTAGCCTGGAAAAGAGATGGTTAAGAGGTGATATGATAGACCTATTTAAGTACAGTGGTACCCCGGGTTACGAATGTAATTCGTTCCGCGGCGCCGTTCATAACCCGAAAGATTTCACTAGCCGAAAAAGCCATAGCCGCTAGCGCTGAAAGCCGCGATTTCGTGTGAAAAAGCGCAGAAAAGCAAAAAAATTTTTTTGGGAAGCCAAAAAAAAAAAACGTAACCCGAAACAGTTTTTTCCTATTTATTTTTTTCGTATCCCGGAAATTTCGTAACGCGGTGATTTCGTATCCCGGGGTACCACTGTATTTGAAGGGGTATCACATTGAGGATGGAGCAAGCTTGTTTTCTTCTGTTCCAGAGACTAGAACACAGAACAATGGATGCAAGCTACAGGAAACGAAATTCCACTTTAACATTAGGAGGAACTTCCTGACAGTAAGAGCTGTTCGATGGTGGAACACACTCCCTCGAATAGTGGTAGGGTCTCCTTCCCTGGAGGTCTTTAAGCAGAGGCTGGATGGCCATCTTTCAGAGATGCTTTGATTGTGAGTTCCTGCATGGCAAAATGGAGTTGGACTGGATGGTACTTGTAGTCTCTTCCAACTCTATGATTCTATGATTCTACTATGCCAGCCTCCAGTAAGGACTGACAAATTTTGTGATACCTATGTCATGCTCTTGGTTAACCAAGGTTCAAAGAGAAAAATAAAATTAAGGCTTAGGTTTCTGAAGACAATCAATTCCTTCTCCTTGTTTAGTTAGCAACAATGTTGACCACAGCAGGAAGATTTCTTTTAAAGAAATCAACAAGATGGGAGTCCCAGTGTAATCCTCTTGATTCATGCACCCAGGACTGCATAATCAGATCAGCTTCTAAACGTCTGTTCTCTTTGCTGCAAAATGTTACACTGGTACCTCTCCCTCTCTCCGCAATTCTTCACAGTTCATCTGCAGCTAGGTGAAAAGTAGGCATGTGGGTAGAAGAGGGGACAGCCTTACCAGCCAAATGATAAATTGTTGCAGCACACCTTCCAACTTTTTAAACATGTAGAACATTTCTATATCCTTTTTACATCTGTTATCACACTCCAGGTCACTCCTCAAACCCCTGAATCATCGTTATATTTTTCTGAAGGCTTCTTTCTAACTGCTGCACAGTACCATAGTCATTTATTCTGCTGTACTTTGAAAACTAGCAGAAAAGGGCAAAGGACTGGAGCTACTCAGTATGAAAAATGGGGCACTTTAGGAAGGAAAGATGTATGTGTGGGTGGTGGTGGTGGGGGACACAATATAATTATAACTTAAGGAAAAAGGAACTAATATTTAAGCCAAACAGATGTAGAAAAGGAACTTGTTTCAAACTGAATCACATAATAATATTTGCACAGTAAAATAATAAGGCATACATTTTCCCCCAAACAGGACAAATCCTAGTATTTCCTGATGTTGTAATCACACAGACAAATTTATCTGCAGATATGACTTGTATATGAATATCAGAGAGGCATATTTGTCAGGTGTTTTTTGCTGGGCAGGTCAGAAAGAATTTCTATCTGTCAAAACTCTTTGGTTCCTCCTGGGCATGCCTGACACGATAAGGCTCATCTTGCCTTATATACCATTTCTCCAGTGCCATGAAATGCGATTCCTATAGGTCCAGCAGTATTAGTTATTATATTAAAGAAACATGAAAGTTATTCTGTGTAAGTCATTACATTTCTGACTGCTTATATCTCTACCCATATTTCCAATGATCATGAAAATCATGGCTAGCCATATTTGTGACCTTATGAGAAAGTAAAGGTTAGGAGAGAAAGATCACTGTGGCCCACATTTTTCTTGTAAAGTTTTAAAAACTATTTCATCTGTGAACTGCCTTGGGTTCATTTCTAGGAGAAAGGGAGCATACAAATAATTAAATTAAATTAAATTTTAAATAAAATAAAATAAAAATAAAAAATAAAAATCGAATCAACTATAAAATCAAATATAAAACAAAATATAAAATCAAATAAAAATAATATTAATATTAATAAAATAATATAATATAATTTAAAATAAAAATCAAATCAAAATATAAAATAAAATATATAAAATGAATAATTATATACTATGAAAAGGAATAAAATATAGAATATAAAATATAAAATAAAATATAAAAATAAAATAATATATAAAAATAAATATAAAATAAAATAAGGGGCAAAACAGACTGCTCCAAAGGGCGGCTTTAAATTGCCCCTTTCAAAGCTGGCTTGGGGTGGCGGCAACTGCACACTCTGGCCCTAATCCACCCTTTTCTCTTTGCTGCAGCTGGAAGCTGGCTTTAAGGTACTCCAGAGGTGTGTGATGCCACTGGTGTGCCTGTTTAAACGCAGTGCCACTGGAGCCCCTGGAAGCCAGCCCCTGTGTAAATGGCCAGGCGGCTTCCAGGCTTGGGACCATGGCAGTGCAAAAGGGCCATCTGTTTCAGCCCTAAAATAAAAAAATAAAATAAATAATAGAAAATGTAAATGTATAAAATAAAAATATATTAAAACAAAAATAGTAAATATAAAAAACAAAACAAACTGTAAAATAAAATATATAAAATAAAAATATAATCTAAAAAGAATAAAAACAAATAAAATAATAAATAAAATAAAATAATAAATATATTTAAATATAAAATACAAAATAAAATATAAAATAAAATGTAAGTATATATAATACAGTATATAAAAATGTAAAATAAAATATAAAACAACACAAAATAAAATATAAAATATAAAATAAATATAAATATAAAATATTTATAAATAAATATAATAAAATATAATAAAATATGTAAAATAAAATAAACAAATAAAATGTAAAATAAAAATAACAATATAATAATATAATATAAAATATATATAATATAAATTAAAATATAAAATCAAACACAAAATATAATATAAAATAAAATGGAAAAATAAAAATAAAATATAAAATGAAATGAAATGAAATATAAAATATAAATATAAAATACAATAAAATGTAAATTAAAATAAAATAAGAAATATAATAATATAATATAAATTAAAATATAAAATATAAAATAAAATGTAAAATAAAATAAAACAAAAAATAAAAATATATAAATTATAAAATACAATAAAATGTAAAAATAAAAATATAATGAAATAAATAAAACCACAACTAAAATAAAAATGTAATAAAAATAAAATAATATAAAATGTAATAAAAATAAAATGTAAAATAAAATAAATATAAAATATAAAATAATAATTAAAAATAAAATAAATTAAAATAACATAACATAATATAATATAAAAAAATTTGGAGGGGAAAAAACTCCCTTTGTCCATCATTTGCCTGGAAACTCTGGATCAGAAGTGAGGACAGGGACATATGTCCAGAAAAACTCACATTATAGGACAATCTCACCATGGTCCTACTACCGACCAGGAAACTAGCTACAGGGTGTGTACAGGGACTTCCCACTGGTGTTGACAACTTCTAAATTGGGCTGCAGAGCCCTCAGGACACCCTAAATGAAGCTACAAGTGAACCTCCAGCTATTTCTGCCACCCAGCCCCCCATCAAGTTTTTCAGCATTTCTAAGCCTGATGCAGCCTACTGTTGGTTCAAGGGGCAAAAACCAAGCCCTGACCCACTGGAGGTTCCCCCCACACTTGATCTGGGAAAATTAAAAACCATAGATAAAGAAGAAAGGAACGTTTCAAGTGCAGAAACCTATTTCTCATTTAGTTATGATGCCACACTTGGAGACATTTGCAGAGCTGGTATCTGACACCAAAAAGAAAAGAAAAAAGTTTGTGACAAAAAATAATAATTTGAAATCAAACCCAAATCTCTGTTAAGTTAAGAATAAAGGCAGAAAGCTGTTGTTTTTCATTAACAATAGAAATGCTTCCAACACATGAAACTGCTATATCATCAATCAGTCCTTACCATGGACTGCTAAAATCTGACATTTCTTAAGTTTTAGATCAGTTTCAAGCTTCTGACCTTTTAAAACCCATGTGAAAATATGTTCTCATTTTCATCACAACTAATCACAACCAAGCCCCCTCATAATTTTCAGGATTCGCTCTACAGTCCCTAAAATATTATCCACTCTATTACTTCTTTTCTTTTTTTACTCCTGCAGACATCATGTACCCAGCAATCTTTGAAAAACAACACAGAAGCGCACGTAGCAATTCAACTGCAATAAATGCTTTTAAGTGCCACAGCTGTTCCAAACCAGCTGAGACTCAGTTCTGCTGTGTGATGTTCGTGTTTTATAAACTCTTTTATATTACAAAATGATGAACAATATACTCCACTCTGTGAATCTACTCAAAAGCAAGCCCCACTGAATTCTATGAAAGATAGACTGCTAACCTTGTGTTTCATCTTGCTATATGTATGACATATATATATATATCAATGTTGACGATGCACTGACTACCAAAACTCTAGAGACACAGGTGCTACCTTTGCAGCAACTTCCTCCTCTTTTCTGGGGATGGGATACGATTGGGGGAAGCAGTTATTTGCCATTCCCATCATCCTGCCGCCTGAGGCAATAACATTTCGCAGACTAATGGCAGCACCAGCAATGGGGAACAATTATGAGATTTTCCTAGGTTTCATGGCCAAAGACATTATCTGCTGCTATGCTGGCAGAGTACTATTCTGTACTGTGGCCAAGCTGGGAATTGGACCCTGGTGTCCAGAGTCATAGGCCAACATTCAGACCACTATGCCATGCTGGCTCGATTAATATTACACTGTAATATGTAATGTGTAATATTGCTGAATATTACACATATAGAAAGCCAGGATGTAAGAGATGACATGCCATTGCTAAGGCTGTTGTAAACATCCCTGATCACCAGCAATACTTTTTCTTCAGTTTTATTTTTCAGTAAAGTAATATGTAACATGAGGTGGGGAACATTTTGGCCCTCCACATGTTTTGTGGACTATAACCTCCACAAGTTCCTACCACTGGCCATTTTGGTGGCCTGATGGGAGTTATATGCTAAAATAGCATATAATTCATCAATATGAAGACCAAAATGTATTCCACCTGTAGCCCATTTTGCTACCACCTGTTGATTAGAAATTTACTGCTTCTCCACTAAAATATATAATGAGCCCTGACAAGCTATACAAACTTCTATGGGTTCACCAGCACTATACTCCAAAGGTTTTTTACTTGAAAAGATAGTTCCCAGGCATGGAATCATGATATCCAACTCATACAGCTAGAGAAGGAGGAGTTACCTCATATCTCTCTATTTCAAAGTAGTCCATCAAACTCAACCAGGTATCTACTCCACCCTAAATGCTTCATAACGGCAGGAGTCAGGCTTCATAATTTCAAACAAAGTACCCTGTGTATTTTTTAGACCACAGGTCCCTGTTAAATGCTTCATAGAACTGCTGAGGCAGCTCTTTCTTAATCTCCCTGGGGTTATTTAAAGATTTAGGACCCCCGAGGTATGGCAGAAGCAGTCCAGAACTCAAACCTTTTCACCAAGCTGTGTCAGTTATCTGAAGAGAACATAAATATCTTGTGACAAGTGTACTGATTTTAATTTTACCCAGCCCTTCACCCCAAGAAACTGGGGTGGGGGTGGGGGGCATTTATAGTATCTTCCTCCCATTTCACCCTCACAACCACCCTCTGAGACAGGTTAAGCTGAGATACAGTGACTTTCCCAGGATCATCCAGTGGTCTTCATAGCTTTTAGAAATCCAGTCACTCCCATCATAGTTTAACACTTTAAACACTAAACACACTGACCCTCTTAGAATACATTGGCTTTTGTAACTTTTGCTAATTTTATAGTTAATTTGCAACTGCCTGGGACGCCTTGGCAGAAAACAGATTTATTACTGCTAGATGTTAAGACAGAGAAGATGTCTGCTTGTATGGAAAAATAAACTGATATCCCTCAAGTCACTACATGAACCCTTCAATGTGCATTATTTGCTGCTCTCATTTGATAGAAGAATGAGCCTAAACAGAAGACTTAATTCATCTATGCTTGGGCTTCTTTGTTTTGCTTTGCTTTTTAACATAGCAAAAAACTCTTTTTTAAGTATTTATTTTGAAATTATTATTATTATTGTAAGGCCTCCACAAAGTTCTATGCTGAGACTGCAACATAGCATGAAAGTGACTCTTGAAGGCCATGCCTAGCTGGTCCTAACAAGCTGTTAAGGCTTTGAGTATAGATGACCCTGGAGGGAGACTCCACATCTCCTGTGCAAAGATGAGCCTAACTAAATACAGAGATTTATCATAGAAAGGTTGGACACAGGGTGATAAAGAGCCGGAACAGATCAGCAGCTTCAGCTGGCTTCAAGCCGGTTTAGGGGGTATAGCGTTTACACGAACCATGTCCCAAAATTGCCTGGAAGTCACACCAGCGATTATGCACTGGGCAGCTTCAGGGCAAATTGGGGCATGGCATTTAAACATCACATATCCCCAAGCTGGCTAGAAGCTGACTGAAACAGCAATGGGGTAGCTTCAATCTGCCCTAAATAGGAATGGTATTTGGGCTGGATTCTGACTGGATTGGGGTGTGCGGTTGCCACGACCCAATCAGGCTTTGTCTGGGGCAGCTTGAAGCCATCCCTTCGGGGTGGTCTGTTTCGCCTACAGAACTGACTACATCCACTATGAACACAATGACAGTGTGAAATAGTTGAGATCTACATTGGTGGGAGGTATACTGGCACCAATGAAATCACAGATCTGAAAGGTATTATTTTGAGGGGGAATTGCCATAACAAACTGGTTTTACAACTGTTGTGATATACGTCCCCCCCCAGACATATTTTCCTATATCATTTCATCAGCTTAAAAGCTCTCTTGCTAATCTATGGAAGGCCCATGAATGCTTTTTGAATGAGGCATTGGATAACACACAAGACGTAATCAAGCATATAGATCATGGAATCTGAGAAGAGGAACTCAAGAGATGAGAAATCAAGAAATTTAATGTCCACTGCGTGTGTATGCTTTACAAATACATTGGTACATATATCACACTGTGTATGGCATCCTATTTCTCACAAAATATATGTTGGAAAATTTAGGGCAGCCACTTGATTCACCTAGTGACATGGTGAGATGTTTAAGTTTTATAATATTTATATCTTTGAGTTAAAATGTTTGGCAGTATATCTGGATCAATAGTCTATCCTTCTCAAATTACATAAAAAAGAAGTCTGATGTAATTTCTAAATAGTATAATACCCTACAGAGATTAAAGACTATAAAATAAGGAAAAGGGTTTGCTGGAAAGAACACATGGCCCTTAAAAGACACCTTCAGGGCGTCATCAGAACACAGCGTTTACATGGCGCATGCTCTGATGATGGGCGCATGTTCTGAAGCCAGGTGGCCATCGAGACATGGGTGGCTTCAAGATGCTTCAGCAAAGCCCCGTTTAGATGCTGCTTGCCACCGAAACAACTTGAAGCTGCTATGGGGCTGCGGCGCAGCTGCTAAAAATGGTTTTTCCATGGCCCAAAAAGGAGTGAATATTGGCCACTCCTTTTTGGACTGAGTTCAAGATCATTGGTAAATAAATCTAAATTTGGCGACAGTCAAAATTACTTTAAAAAGAATAGTACTACTGTGTCAACAATCAAAGATATTCACCCACAACTGGAAATGAACAAAAGCCAAGGAGGAACATCTTGACCAGGTGATAATCCAGTTAGACTCATTCATGGACGGTTGCCAGATAGCAAAATAAGGCTCAAGATGATAATTTTCTAACTTAATTTGCAGACATATGAGATCATTTTTTTGTAGGAAACATGGGTTAAAGATGGGAATGCAACTGAATTATGGGAGTTCACTTCATATTCTGTACCAGCTCTAAAAAACAAAAAGTTTGGGAGAGCAATTGGAGGTCTTGTAATATTAGTGTCAACATCAATTACTGCCGAAATCGATCAATATCCATTATTAAGTTTTGCTAACTTTTTAGTACTATCTATCTCCAATATCTGTCCTGAAACTATTTTATTTGTACATATGTACCCCCCTTAAAATCTGGCACAGATGAAAAATCTTTGAGGGAAACACCTGACCAAATATTAGAAGAAATAGACTCTTTACTCCCAACCCTTGGGTGATCGTAGAAGGTGACTTTAATGCCCGTATTGGCACTGTCCCTCCAGGTAATACAGTGTCTGGGCTACTTCTGGAAGATATAGCTGAAATATGCCAGATAGCAGCAATGGATACAATCTCCAACCATGCTGGGAAACACCTTTGTGAATTCATAATAAAAAATGTAATGGGCTATGAGCGGGGGATCAAGAAGGATATTACACATACCGTATATACTCAACTATAAGTCGGCCTCATGTATAAGTCAAGGTTTTTGGGGTCAAAATTATGGATTTTGCCATGACGTGTGGATAGGTCGAGGGTAAAATTTGGAGGCTCCTTCAGTGTGTGTATGTGTGCTTATGGCAAGAGAGACTCTCATTGGGGCTTTTTGCTTCATGTTTCAGCTTTCGTTTCAGCCAGATGCGCAGGTGGGATTTGGACTCTTAAACAAACTTAAGCAAATCAATCACTAACCCAGGACTCTTTCTGCATGGCTCCAGAGAGAAATAAACTTCTTTCTGCACCGCATGGGGAAATCTGATACTTAGTAGCAAGTATCAATATTGATACTTGGTAGCAGGAGATTAAAATGGAACGGACAACTCGAAGAAATGATTAATAAGATCTTAGACTCCCCCAATTTTGGAAAACTAAGGGAAAATATTCTCCAAGAAACTAGTAATGTCATTGGTGCATATGAGACTTTATTAACACGAATAAACCCTTAATGAGTACATCTAGTATGTCCCAAAATTTCAGGGCCAAGACTCGATTTTGGTTTCATGAGGACTGTCAAAAGAGTAAAAAAAATATTCAAGGAGCTTAGAAAACTGAAGACAAGGAAAATATGTTGCCTCAGACATATACAGTTGCCCCTCCTAACTTGTGGATCTTGGATCTGTGTCCTCGATTATCCGCAGAGGGGTGACTTCTGCTGTTTCCAATGGCGCACATGGGGGCACAGCCTATTCAAGCCTATGAGGTTTGAATATGCATGAGCCTCTGTTTGTGTGGGGAATGGATCCTCAAGTCCAACCACCATCACCTGGGCAGCCCTGAGACAGCCTCAGCAGCAGCAGCAGAGCTGGAAGAGGACACGGAGGGTATAAAAACCCTCCAGGAACATCTCCCCCAGTAACCTGTTGAGGCAGAGGCAGCGTCTGGGGCCGTTTGGAGGACTCCTCAAGCCCAACCACCATCACCTGGGCAGCCCTGAGACAGCTCAGCAGCAGCAGCAGAGCTGGAAGAGGACACGGAGGGCATAAAAACCCTCCAGGGACATCTCCCCCAGCAACCTGTTGTTGAGGCAGAGGCAGCGTCTGGGGCCATTTGGAGGACTCCTCAAGCCCAACCACCATCACCTGGGCAGCCCTCAGGCAGCCTCAGCAGCAGCAGCAGAGCTGGAAGAGGACACGGAGGGCATAAAAACCCTCCAGGAACATCTCCCCTAGCAACCTGTTGAGGCAGAGGCAGTATCTGGGGCCTCGGCGGCGGTGCTTGCGGCGGCGGCGCAGGGACCTAGAGGCCGGAAGAACTGGGCTATAATAGCCCCAACATACCCTCTCTCCCACAGCGGCAGCGGTGCTGTGGCAGCAGTGCAGGGACTCAGAGGCTGAAGGAGTGGGGGTTTGTGGGTATTTCACCCTCTGGAGGTGGTAGAGGCCGTGATTGGAGGAGGAGAGCGGATGCTGTAGGCCCTTTAGGGCCCAGGGGAACACCACCATTCTTCCTTGGAGCACCAACGCCAGAACTGGAAGTGGGGATAGTACATGGGGGTGCTCTTAAACGCCCCCAGGAACATCACCCTCCTGCTGGTACTGCTGGCTCCAGTTGAAGGAGGAGAAGCAGATACTGTGGAACTCTTTGAGGGCCCAGGGAACATCAATACTCCTCCAATCTGCCAGACTTGTATCCTGCCATCCCACCTGAGGCCGGGAATGTGGTAGGGGCGACCATTGGAGTAGTGCTGGGGAATGGGAGATATGGCTGGAATAGAGGGAACAGATGTTGCAAAAGAAGACGGGATCGCTGTTTGAAAGCTATCCCGCCTTCATTTCCCTCTGTTTCTTGAAATGGCTCGGAGAGCAGACCAACCATTTCACAGAACCTCACTCTGCTCCTCTGCAATGCCAGGTCGGTCAAAAACAAGACCCATATCATCCAGGATCTTCTCCTGGATGAAGACGCCGACCTGGCTTGCTTTGCAGAAACCTGGCTGGGAGAGGAAAGTGCTGCCATATGGGCGCAGGCCCTCCCAGCCGGGTACTCTGTCAGTGAGCAGGTATGGGGAAGTGGGCGGGGGGATGGAGTGGCTCTGGTTTATAAGAACACCTTGACCTTGACCAGGATACCTGTCCGGAATACAGTCCATTTCGAGTGTATGTACCTCAGCCTGAAGACCAGGGATAGATTGGGGATTTTGCTAGTCTACCGGTCACCCCGTTGTCTAGCAGACTCCCTGACTGAGCTGACACAGCTGGTCTCTGAGCTGCTGTTGGAGACCCCCAGACTTTTAGTTTTGGGGGACTTCAACATCCCACTTGAGACCAGCTTAACAGGCGCGGCTCGGGAGTTCATGGATACCATGACAAACATGGGCCTATCCCAATTGGTCAACGGGCCTACACATTGCGCGGGTCATACACTCGATGCGGTCTTCAGTACGGAACAGGAATATCCGTGGGCGGAGGTGGTAAGTACCTCCGCATTGTCATGGACGGATCATTTCCTGGTCAAGACGAAACTTAGAGCCAGTATCTGCCCCACCGGGGGTGGCGGACCCATTAGAATGGTCCGCCCTCGAAGGCTGATGGAGCCCATTGGATTCCAGACAGCCTTAGAGGGTTTAATGGTTGGGAATGCTGGTGATCCTGTCGATGCCCTGGTCAATACCTGGAACACCGATCTTACCAGAGCTATCGACACGATCACTCCCAAGTGCCCTTGCCATCCCGCCCCAAATCGGAGGCCCTGGTTCACGCCAGAGCTGAGGAAGATGAAGCGGTTTGGACGACGGCTAGAGCGCAGGTGGCGGAAGACTCGACTCTTATCCGACAGAACTCGCCATAGGAACTTTCTTCGTTCCTATCGGGAGGCAATACGTGCAGCGAAGAGAGCCTTCTCCTCTGCACGTATTGCGTCTGCAGAGTCCCGTCCAGCAGAGCTGTTTAAGGTGGTGAGGGAAATGACGCAGGTGCCCCCTGCGCCAAATCCCTTACTTAACCCGACGACGGCCTGCTGTGACGCGTTTAACAACTTCTTTGCAGACAAAATCTCTCAGATAAGAGCCGACTTAGATGCCACAGTTGAAACAGAGTCGACAGGCGAGGCGTCCAGTGACTCAGCCGATGTAGTTATACTGGATCAGCTCCAATCTGTGAGTACTGATGACGTGGACAAGCTGCTTGGTAAGGTGAGGAAGACAACTTGCCCTCTCGACCCTTGCCCATCATGGCTGGCCGTCCGGGGGGGGGGGGATGCACTGATGAGATTCCTCACGGATATCATCGGTGCATCCTTCAGGGAAGGACATGTTCCATCTTGTTTAAAGGAAGCAGCGGTTAGGCCACTCCTGAAAAAACCTTCCCTAGACCCCCTGGATATGAGGAATTATAGGCCGGTGTCATTGCTGCCATTTTTGAGCAAGGTGATCAAGAGGGCAGTTGCCCTTCAGCTCCAAGCTGTCTTGGATGAAACCGATTATCTAGACCCATTTCAAACTGGCTTTAGGACAGGCTTTGGGGTTGAGACTGCCATGGTTGCCTTGACCGACGATCTGCGTCTGAGCATTGACAGGGGGAGTGTGACCCTGTTGGTGCTCTTAGACCTCTCAGCGGCTTTTGATACTATAGATCACGGCATCCTCTTGGACCGCCTGAGGGGGTTAGGTATCGGGGGCACTGCTTTGCAGTGGTTCCGGTCCTTCCTTTCGGGCAGGTCTCAGAGGGTGCTACTCGGGGACTGTAGCTCCAGTAAGAGGTACCTCACTTGTGGGGTTCCTCAGGGGGCTATTTTGTCCCCGATGTTATTTAACATCTATATGAAGCCGCTGGGTGAGATAATACGGAGTTATGGTGCTAGGTGTTATCAGTACGCTGATGACACCTAAATCTATTTCTCCGTATCTCGTTCATCGGCCTCGTATTCCAATGGCATCTCTTCTCTCAATGAATATCTTCAGGCAGTAATGGGCTGGATGAGGAAAAACAGATTGAAACTGAATCATAGAATCATAGAATCATAGAATCGTAGAGTTGGAAGAGACCACTAGGGACATCCAGTCCAACCCCCTGCCATGCAGGAAATCCAGACAAGACGGAGGTGCTCATGGTAGCGGCCCCGAAACCAAGAATTGGGTTGCAACCTCCAGTCCTGGATGGGGTCACACTCTCCTCCAGCGACTGTGTTCGCAGTCTGGGGGTGCTCCTTGACTCGTTGCTCCTGATGACAAATCAGGTAAATGCGACGGTCAGGAGTGCCTGTTATCAGCTTCGGCTGATACGCCAGCTGTGCCCTTTTCTGGAAGTAAGGGATCTCGAGACGGTTGTGCACGCGCTGGTAACCTCACACCTTGACTTCTGTAATGCACTCTACATGGAGCTACCCCTGTGCTTGACTCGGAAATTACAGCTGGTTCAAAACATGGCAGCCAGGCTTGTCTCAGGAACATCTAGGAGGGACCACATTACTCCGGTTTTGAGGTCCCTCCACTGGCTGCCTATCAGCTTCCGGGCCCAGTACAAGGTGTTGGTTATCACCTTTAAAGCCCTAAATGGCTTGGGTCCAAGCTATCGTAGGGACCGCCTCCTCCCGTACAATCCTCCCCGCGCTCTCCGGTCCTCTGGGAGGAACTTACTACAGCCTTTAAAATCTAGGCTTGCGGCGACCTCCCAGAGGGCGTTCTCTGCTGTCGCCCCCAAACTCTGGAACGACCTGCCGGATGAGATCCATCAGATAACATCATTAGACAGCTTTAAAAAAAGATGGACCTCTTCCGGCAGGCCTTTCCAGATTAACCATCCCGGCCCAGGTTCCTGATTCCCTCATTCCTCCCGTGGCCCCATCTTAGTGATGGTTGAGGATCAACAGAGGGATATCAGGGTTTTTAGTTTTTAATTATCATTGCTAGACAATCAGCCAATAAAGCCCTTGGAGAAGATACAATCCCAGTGAAACTATATAAAGTGAAATTAGAATATTGGGCTCCTATTCTTGCAAAATTGTTTACTCATATAAATCTTACCAGAGGGATGGACGTTGAGTATTATTGCTTCTATATATAAAAAGGTGACAAGAAGAATCCAGCTAACTATAGTCCTATTAG
Source organism: Sceloporus undulatus (assembly GCF_019175285.1). Classification (NCBI taxonomy): domain Eukaryota; kingdom Metazoa; phylum Chordata; class Lepidosauria; order Squamata; family Phrynosomatidae; genus Sceloporus; species Sceloporus undulatus. The sequence goes on from NC_056523.1 coordinate 160,261,460, forward strand.
TCTTCCAGGTATCTTCTTGAAAACTTAGAAGAATGGGCAGATAGTCAAAATCTACTATTAGAAGTAAAAGCTGGATTTTAAAAAGGGAAGTCAACTGATCTGTGTTTTGTGCTGAATTTCCTAATGTGTAAATATGTCCATAACTCGAAGCAAAAATTGTATGTTGATCTGAAGTCAGCATTTGACTCAGTTTCTAGATACTTATTATGGCAGAAATTGGAAAAGACAAATATGATATGATATGCCATTTGCTATTTATTAAATCAGTGTACACCGATACATCATTGCAAATTAAAGTCGATTTGGCAGGCCATTTTACTTCAAGGATTAGTACTTTTGTAGGAGTTAAGTAGGGTTGCATACTAGAACCTTTCCTGTTTAACTTCTTCATCAATGATATGGTAAAGGAACTGGATGGTTTACAATACTTTCCTTTCGCAATTATTGATTTAAAACTTTCATTGTTGATATATGCAGGTGATTTAGTATTGGTATCCAGAACTCAGGTGGGGTTAAGGTGACTTCTTGTGAAGCTCACATCATATTGTAAGAGAAATGCGTTGACAATAAACTATGATAAGACACAGGTTATGGTATTTGGGAAGTGTCCCACAAAGCACATCTGGCATTCGGATGATCTCACATTATAAAACAAGTGAAAACATTTAAATATTTGGGATTGGTTTACTCAGATACAACCTCTTGGAAAGAACAATTGCTAAATATTAAAATACAATCTTACAGGTCAGCCAAAGCAACTTTGGTTTGCTGCTACGAAAGGAGGCAATTTGGTAAACCCTGCCCTGATTGTATATAAAACCAAAACAATGGCACAATCCATTTATGGTGCAGAGATATGGGATACATCAAAAACATCAAGCTTAGAACCCAGTCAGAACTATTTCCTGAGATCATTGTTAGGCCTACCTAAAGATGCCTGTGGTATGGCCGATCGCGAAGGTCGTTGTTGAGAGAGGCTCTCCCTCAGAACGACAGTCGCTGGCAACCAGGCTCTGCTAAAATCAACACAGCAGAGTCGAAGTACCCCCTTGATAAGGGGGAACCAGAGGTGCCTACTTTGACACTCTGAGAGCATTCACCGCCTGATTCCAGAGGCAAGAAAGTACAAGTAAGAAAGAGAGTGAGAAGCTGGGGAAACAGAGCGGAGAGAAGCCTGGGGTGTGCTGGTGCTCGGAGCCAGCGATCAGCTTCGGCAGCTTGAGTGAGCCTGCCACTTAAACTTGTCAAGCTGCAATTAACAATAATAATAAGAAGAGAATGCTCTCCTCTTGAGGAAAATCTCTGCGTTACTCTCCATTGCGGCTTATATATTTGCATTCCAACCAAGGTGTGCTTAGAAATAGAAAATAATAACAAGCACAAAATAGCAGAAGAAACTACTGAGTGTTGCAGCTCTTAAAAATAAACGCTTGCGGAAAACAGATTGGTTTATGACAGAGAAAAAAGTGACTTTATAAAAGATAGAACAAAGATTGGAAGTAAATCTCATACCCCAAATCTACAGCTCTTTCTACTTCGTTTGTGTCCCTCTTCTTTATCTTATTACTTTGGATTACAAAGGAAAAATCGTATTGGACTTTGGTTTTGACTTACAACAGCTAAAGGAAAATAACACCAAGGAGAACTTAAAATACTTAAATAAACGGAAAAAAAGAAGAAACCTTGCCCTTCCCAGGAAAAAGCCAAGTGAGAGAAGACACATTTGCAGCTACAGGGGTAAATTTGGACTTGGACAATTAGAGGCAAAATTAACAGTGGGAGCAGTGGGTAAAATCCAAAATCTAAAACAGTAATATATATTAAGTGTATAAAGAAAGTTTGTATTCATTGTAGGTGCTATAACCATTTGTATTATTTCTACTGTTTGATACTGTAATTGCATTTGGAGTCTGTTGATTTGGTAGTGAACAGTGTTAAATTGAGAAAAAGAATTGTTAAGATCAATCAAAAATTTAAAAGGGTGGAGTAAATAGATAGGGAAAATATAACCAATAGCCAATAGCCATTACATTATAACATTACTAGTGTAATTTGTATTTGTTAGCCCTAAATCTTGTTATTCATTCTTTGTGGTTCTGTTTCTCTTTTTCCTTTTCTTCTTAATAACTAGAAAAGAAAAGCAGGGGTGTTTGGTTTACAGAGAACTTTGTAACTGACCTTGAAAACACCTGTAAGGCACAGATAAGGACTGTACAGTATAAAAGACTAACTCCTTAAAGATAAGGAATAAGACATAAAGACAAATAATAAAATTAGTAGACAGGTGTGATTAGAAAGACTAAAAGAAGGAGTTATTGGTGTTATTTGTAGAAAGCAGTAAGTAGAATATCTGTAACAAATAAATTAAATATATAAGGGAGAAAGAGGAAGAGAGGAAGGTAGAGGAAGAAAAAGGAAATACAGTGCTTTGTAAATTTTAAGAACTCTTTTTTGATAACTGGACAGGTGTTTTCAAGTGCCTAAGTTGAATTAAAATAGTAAGGAATACGCTGAAGAATTTATAGGGGAACTCAGGGGGCAGATTATTAGAAATACCAGGAAGATCAAACAGATTGTGATTACTTGTATGTTTGGTTGTATACCAGTGGAATTATTACTTGTTTGGCCAAAATATATAGAAGAAATGTCAATGAATAGAAAAGTAACAACTCAGCCCATGTCTTACCCTCCCAAAAGACCATCTGTGGACTCAGTGCTCAAACCCACTGAATTCAATGAACTCTCAATGTTAGATGAGATAAGACGAATGAAAGAGGAATTGAAAGAGGACAATGCAAAACTGAGAGAAGATTTGAGATTGGAAATAAGGACTGAGATCCAAAAGGAAATGGGAGAAATAAAAGGATCCTTGGAGAAAATAAACAAAGATTTGGGGAAAATAACCAATAAAGTGGAGAATCTTGAAAGTAATTTAACCCAGTTGGAGAACAGTGTTGCACAAACAGAAATAAAAATTAATAAAATAGAAGAAGAAGGGAAAGCGGATAAATGGACAATAATAAGGCTTGAAACTAAACTGAGACAGAATTGTATCAAACTACGTGGGGTTCCAGAACAAGAACAAGAAAATCTCTATAAATTCCTGATACCAATACTGGCCGATTATGTTGAGGAACCGGTTGAACAATTCCCTTGGGAAATTGATACTCTATACCGCATAAGTTCTAAAGTAGCAAGGCAGAGAAACCTGCCTAGGGACATTGTGGTGTATTGCGTGCGTAAACAAACACGGGACCTGATAATCCAACAAAGTTTCAGAAAGGAATTAATTATCAAAGGTCGTATAATTCAAATTTTTAAGGACATTCCAAAAAGTGTGCTCAAATCGAGAAAAGATTATAACTTTCTATCGGATCAATTAAAAGTATATGGGATCCCATTTAGATGGGATGAAGTTGAAGGATTATCTTTGACCTGGAAACAAAAAAGATACAAAATCGATTCAGTAGACAAAGCAGCAGATTTTTGGAAAAGGAACAGAAAGGAAATTGAAAGATCAAGAGAACAAGACCAAGCAGGACCCAAAGGAGGGGTGAGAACTAGACAAATGACGGCGAGAGAACGGGAACAAGAACAAAGTAAAAAGGAAGAAGGAAACAAACCTGAAGAAGATGATAAATCAGAAGGAGAAATAGAAGAAGAGAGGGCTTAGTAGAATAATAGACAATTGTTGGGGTGTTTTTCTTTTAGGCATATATCCTCTTGTGTTTTGCATTTCTATTGACTTTTTCTTTTTTCTTTTTTTTCTTTTTTTACTTGATAAGGTAATTTGCTTCCTCATATATTTGAATACTAAATTAAATAAAGTTTGTTTCTGTAGAACAAAGAAAATGAAAGTACTCATTTGGAATGTGAATGGAATGAACTCCCCGCATAAGAGAAGAACGATTTTTCACTTCTTATTAAAACAAAAATGTGAAATAATCTGTTTGCAGGAATCTCATATTAAACAAGGAGAAGAGAAATATATTGAGAATAGAAAAATAGGTAAAAATTATATATCAGCAAATAAAAAAAGGAAAAAAGGAGTAGTAATATATGTGAATGACCAACTAGAGTCTAAGGAAATTTACAATGATAAAAAAGGACACATATTGGGCATTGAAGTAAACATAAATGGTAAAAACATTTTGGTAATAGGAATCTATACACCACAGGAAAAGAAAGCAAAATTTTTTGAAGATTTACAAAATATTATGCTAGAACAAAAATATGAGGAGATAATTGTATTGGGGGACTGCAATGGGGTGATTAACCCAGAATGGGATAGGAATGCAAAAAAAACCGATAAAAGATAAACAGGGTAAGCTACCAAAATCTTTTTTTAGGCTAATGGAAAATTTATGTTTGGTAGATACCTGGAAACATCTATATAACAATGCTAGGGAATACACACATAGCTCTGCTAGACACAAATTGATGGCGAGAATTGATCTGATTCTAGTCACTCAAACGCTAACAAAACTGTTGAAAGAAATGGAAATTATGCCGAGAATAATATCAGATCATAATCCCCAAATACTAAAATTGAAAGACACTACAAAAGAAAAAGCTTTTTTTAAATGGAGACTAAATGTTGATCTCCTGCGAAATGAAGAAATAACAAAAAATATAAGAACAGTTATATCTAACTATTTTAAAGAGAATTTAAATAAGGGAACAGAAATTGAGATTGTATGGGATGCTGCGAAAGCGGTGATAAGAGGAGCTTTAATACAACAAAATATAATAGCAAAGAAAAAGAAAAACCAGAAAATGGATCAATTAAACAAGAAACTTAAAGAGAAGGAAAACTTATTAAACCAAAATCCTAAAGATGAAAGATTACGTATAGAGAGTAAAATGTTAAAAGATCAAATTTCCCTGGAATTGGCAGAAGAAGTAGGATATGAAATGAAAAAATAAAACAACAACATTTTGAGAATGCCAACAAACCGGGAAAATGGCTAGCATATAAATTAAGGAAAAGAAAAGAAAAAAGAGTGATTACGAGAATAAGAAAAAACAATGAGCTAATTACTGAACAAGGGGATATTATAGAATACTTTAGAGACTTTTATACCAAATTATATATGAAAAAGCAAGAAAATGAAATTAATTTAAAAGACTTTTTAAAGAGGGAGAACTTTTTAAAATCAATGAAGCACAAAGAGAAAATGTAGATGCAGAGATCACATTAGAGGAAGTAGAAAAAGCAATAGAAAAAAATAAAAATGGTAAATCACCGGGCCCAGACGGATTTCCGATAGAATTTTATAAAATCTTTAAAAATGAAATAAAAAGAACCATTACGGACAGTCATGAACAATATTTTAGGTGGGAAAATACCGGAAACTTGGAAAGAATCAGAGATAATATTGTTACAGAAGGAGGGTAAAGATTTATTAGAAGCAGCAAATTATAGGCCGATTTCATTACTTAATTTGGATTATAAAATTTTTGCAACAATTATGGCTCAAAGACTCAAAAAGTGTATAGAAGATAGGATAGACGAAGACCAATGTGGATTCCTCCCAAAAAGATATATATAAAATAATTTGAGGTATATACTAAATGTTTTAGAATATTATGAAAGAAATAATGACAAAAAATTAGACATGATTTTTGTGGATATGGAAAAGGCATTTGATTCGGTCAACTGGGAAGCTTTATTGGAAATTATAGAAAATTTAAATATCGGACCAAACTTTAAAAGATGGATTTCACAAATTTATACGGAACAAAAAGCAAGAATTAACATTAATGGAGACCTATCAAGACCAGTTGATATTGAAAGGGGTACAAGGCAGGGTTGCCCTCTACTGTATCTCCTCTTCTTTTTTTTTACTAATAATGGAAGTTCTAATGATCAGAATAAAAAAACAACAAAGTGATACAAGGTGTGAAAATAAAACAATATGAGTATAAAATCCGTGCCTTTGCTGACGATATAGTGATAAATTTGGAAGACCCACAAAGTAAAATAATAAATTTGATGAATATAATTGATGAATTTGGGATATATACGGGATGTAAAGTTAATAAGGACAAATCGGCAATTCTAACGAAAAATATGAATTTAGAAGAGGAGATGGAGATAGAAGAGAAAACAGAAATAAAAATAAGCAAAAAAAATATCTGGGTATATGGATAACAAAAAAACACTAACGAATTATTTGAGAATAATTACATAAGATTATGGTCAGAGATGAAAAAAGACTTAATGAATTGGGAAAAATTACAATTATCCTTATTAGGTAGAATAGCAGCAATAAAAATGTCGATATTACCGAAAATTCTTTTTTTATTTCAAATGATTCTTATAATAAATTCAAACAAACCATTCAAAATTTGGGAAAGAGACATATCACGTTTTATATGGCAGAATAAGAGACCAAGGATTAGACTAAAACTTTTGCAGGATGCCCAAGAGAGAGGGGGGATGTCGTTACCAAATTTACAATTATATTCCGATGCGTGTAGTTTAGTGTGGATAAAAGACTGGCTGAAATTAGAAGAGAGAAGGATGTTAGAATTAGAGGGAGAAGGACTGAGTTTTGGTTTTCACGCTTATCTAGCCTATGATAAAGAAAAAGCCAATCAACTAATTAATAACCACTGTGTGAGAAAGAATCTATTGAAAGTATGGAATAAATATAAAAGGAACATTATTCACAAACTCCCAATGTGGTTATCACCTCATGAAGCCATCTATAGGAAAGAAATGATAAGGAGGGAGAAATGGTTTACCTATAGGGAATTAACTAAGGAAAAGTCAGGTAAAATAATAATAAAGACCCAAGTGGAATTGGAGAAAATAGGTTTTGATGCAGGATGGTTTGCCTATAGGAGGATCTATGAAAGAGTGATGAAAGATATAAAAGAATGTGGTGAGGAAGAAAACAAAACAGAGTTAGAAACACTATTAATCAATGATCAAGAAAAACTAATTGGGAAAATCTATAGAAAATTACTACAATTGGATATGGAAAATGAAACCATTAAAGATACAATGGTAAAGTGGGCTAGCTCTCTTGGTTATAATATACAATTAGAGAAGTGGGAACATGTTTGGAGAAAAGGGTTGAGATATACAGCATCACAAAATATAAAAGAAAACTGGTTTAAAATGTTTTATCGTTGGTACTTAACCCCAGAAAGATTAGCAAAAGTCTATAAAAATAAAAACAACAAATGCTGGAAATGTGGAGAGGTAACAGGGACATTTATACACTGTTGGTGGATCTGCAAAAAGGTTAAAAAAAATTGGAAACAAATTAGAGACTTAATTAGTGAAATTTTACATATTAAGTTGGAATTAAAACCAGAAAGCTTCCTGTTGAGTATATTTGACAATGAAATAGAAACGAAATATGGAAAACAACTTTTTTATATGGTAGCAATAGCAAGAATGCTATTAGCACAAAAATGGAAATCAAAGGATATCCTGAAGAAAGAGGAATGGGTATTGAAGCTAAAGGAAATAATAGAAATGGATAAATTAACTCAAATAATAAGAGAGAAATCTATAGGGAATATCTCGAAAAAAATTAACCAAGAATGGGACTTAGTGTTTGAATATATGAGGTAGCAATGGGGGAGCTTGTGGTACTTAACTTGATTGTAGATTGTATTTGTTTCGAGGGTATTTTTTATCTGAATATCTATTGAATAAGTATAGCATTCGTAATGGAGAAGGAAATAAGGGGTAAAGAAACAAATTGGAAGAATAATATGTAAGTATAAGTAGTGAAGAAGATGATAAAAGAATAGGTGAAATAAATAGGTTGTGTACAAGAGATACTAGAAGTAATATACCACGCAAAGAGGATGGAAGTCATAGGTTTTAATTTAAATGTTGGAGGGTGGTTTGGGTGGGGAAGGTGGGGAGTGGGTTATGTTGTTGTGTTATGTTATGTTGTGTTGTGTATGTTAAAAGATTGATATGTTGTGTTGTGAAATTTGTTAATAAAATTTATTTTTTTTAAAAAAGATGTTTTGATTGTTATGATCAGGTTGGAAACTTCTAGGTTGAGTACAGAGAGCCAAGTAGACAAAAGAATAATATGTTATTGGCTTAAGGTACAGGCCATAGATAATATTAGACTACCTAAAAATGTTTGATAGAGTTTTCCAGTGGTATACCTATCAAAAACTGGGTACTTCGTGCTGCCCAATAGATAATCAAATATGTGCTTATATCAAATGAGCTAAAAGGACTTCAACTTGATGCACAAAAAAGATAATTAAGAATAAAATAGGAGAAGTAGGGCCTGAACAGACAGGCCAAAATAAAGCTGCTTTGAGTCACTTTGGAGGTATATTGTTTAAATAATACTTGCTTCCTAAGAGACCGGAAGCCATGCCAAAGCCATGCTCCAGTCCTAACAACTGGAGCGTAGCTTTGGCGCAGCTTCTGACCTCTTAAGATAAGTGTATTATTTAAACAACATACCTCCAAAGTGAACCGAAGCAGCTTTGTTTTGGCCTGTCTGTTTGGGCCGTAGTCACACAAAGGGACTTAAATGCTGTCTATTTTTTCCCCATGTGCACCTTTATATCATAAACTCAAGGAGGCTTGTGAACATGCAGACTATTTTAACAGCTTGACATTTGTACAATTGTGGAAAGCCTTCTCAGAATTAAGACTGAATATGATGGACATCCTGCAGAGATGAGAGGCATAGGGGCATCCCAATAAAGGAGTGCACATGCATATATGGATGCACAGAATTAGAGGACCTAGTTCATTACATATTGCATTGCCCATTATATAGTGAACCAAGGGAATGATTTGTGACACCAGTAATTGAAATGAGTCCTTGTCAGAGCCCACAAGAAGTGATTTTCTACCTCTTAGTGTATATGGACAAATATGTGACCCGGCAAGTAGCTTTGCATGCTTTAGCAGCTAAAAAATCTAGCAGAGATGGCCATAAACTGTAAAGGTGATAATTACATTACACACACACACACACACACACACACACACACACACAAAATTTAAAATTTTAATTGCTAAATTTTGTAAATTATAAATTACTATATAAACATAGGATTAATGTTGGATATATGATATGTATCATTTTGTTCTTATTGTGGCACTGTTTTATGGAACAGCCATTGGCCAAAAGCAATAAAATATGACTGACTGACTGGTGTCTGAGGTAAATGCCTACCTGTTTAATGGTTAGGGGTAGCTTTGCTCATTTCCAGTTATTCAGACAGCGAGAGAGATTCTTAATTAATGTGGTCCATCTGCATGTTACACTAATACACATGGGCTCTGTCTATAAATAATTCCAGCAGCATTAAAACAACAATACTCATGATGTAAAAGGAGGGGGGGAAATAATTTCCTTTCGTTTGGTTCACCACAGAAATAAATAATGTAGTCAGAAAGCTCAGGACACTGCTACTAAATATTGCATTTTCTCCTCAGCATTTTTATGCATCTTCCTCCCCACTCCCCCTTCCTCCATTATTTCCCATTGGGTGAAATGCCTTATTGCTCACAGTTTATTTATTTCCAGGAATGTTTCATTCTATAGGCAAGGGCGTTATTTGTTTCTCACAGTTTCTCAAAGGTGCAGGGGCGCAAAAAAGATTCCTAAAAAACCTTTCTTCCCATGAGTAAAAGGAAAGCAAGACACAACAAAAAATGAATATTGTCATGAAACTGGTGCAGTGGCAAATGCAAAGCATCGTTTTCCTTATGCAAGAATCCCCTTGTCAACATTAAGTAAGAATTATTCTTACTTAAATTTCCAGGACTGCAGCTAAGTATAAACAACCAAGAGTCGTGTGACACCCTAAGGATTAACAAATTTATTACGGCATAAATTTTAATGGCCTGTATGTTTGCCCTAGACAGTACCTAGTTGGGAGACTGTATGAAAATACTGTGTGTGTGCATGTGTGTGAGGACACATCTAAGCTACTTCTTTAGGAGAGGAGTGGGGAGCAGATAAAAAGATAACAAATCAATTCAAAAATATATTTTAGACAAACATTTGGAACTACCAGATAATTCAGCCTGTTTATACGATAACACTGTTTTGGTTTCTAAATGAAGCAATGCCAAACACCAGTCTTTTGTGAACTCTTTCCATGTTGTCTATTAACATTCACAGATAGCTGTGTTCTGGTCACTCCACGCTTCAGGAGTGGAAATTTTCCAGATATTATAGAACGTCATCTTTCAGCATTCTGAATCATTGGCTATGCCAGCTAGGGCTGCTAGGATTTGCAATCCAACAAAATGACAGAGGGTATCCTGCATGGCAGGGGGTTAGACTGGATGGTCCTTGTGGTCTTGTCCAACTCTATGATTCTATGAAAATCCTGAGGGGCATATGGTTCACACTCCTGCTGTACATGCACACTCACACTCCTGCTATGTTTAGTCTATACAAAGTATGAATATGATCTAGGTGTGTTTGTGTGCGCGCGCATGTGCACGTGTGTGGTTAAAAAGAGAGAGAGAGAGAGAGAGAGAGAGAGATGATGCCTTCGCTGCTAACAGAAATATGGAACTCAAGAAAGAAAATGAAATCTAGGCACTGGCAAACCTGTGTATCCAGATCAGGTTGATGCTGAATGTTTCCTATACACTCATCCCTCCGTATTTGCGGCTTTGATATTTACAGAATTGATTATTCACGGATTTGATTAGTATGTTCTCTGTAGGAATAGCTAGGTCCTTCAGTGCAATTCTATGGTCAACTTTAACTAAAAGCCACACTGAAAGACCTAGAGAGATTACTCTACCTGGCATTTGTAGCTCCTCCAGTGCAGTTCTATGATCAGTGTCTGTAAGATGTTGACCACAGAGTTGCACTAGAGGACCTAGAGATTCCTAGAGAGGTGTTTTTTTGTTGTTGTTATTTTCGGTTTTTCTATATTCATGGGAGTCTTGTGCCCCTAACCCTAGCAAATATGGAGGGACAAGTGTAAAACACAGGATGAAGAGAGCTTGGAAACACAGCATGAGCAAGTGGAATCAGAAGCTGAACTCTTCCTTCATGCTTTCTTACTAACTTGATAAGTTTCTGCATTGCTGCCATCTCAGCCTGCATTGGGACCTAACTTTGGGATCATATTTCCTTCCCAGGGTTTCCTGGAAAGAGGAAAAGACTACTAAACAAAATTACATCTCTAGAACAGATATGCTCTGTGTGTATGACATGCATATCTTGGTAAAATCAAGCAAAATGATGGTTCATCTGCTTAAATATAAATATGGGAAATCTTGTGTACAGTCTTTGATAATAAGCACAAGTAAAATGAAAACTCCCCCCCCCCCCAATGTACTGAGAATACTAAATCAGTACAGATTCAAAAGAACAGCTCAGCTATGATGTGAATCCATATCCAAAGAAAGACATTTCTTACTCTCACCTCCACAGTTTGGGAAAGTTATTTTTTTAGACTACAACATCCTGAATCCACAACTAGAGGTTATGCTGATGGGGATTCTGGGAATTTAGATCCCAAAAGTAAAATGCCCAAATGTCCAGCACTTACCATTACTATGTTTGCTAGGTGGGCAGATATAAGAGCATACACTCCTCCAGATGAACCCACAACAGGGGCAGTCATATCAGCAACGGACACTGCCAAGGAACCTTGGGGAAAAAAAGAATCTTTTATGACATAATTCTCATAAACCAATAAATAAAGAAAACAATAATCAATATTTGTTTAAATCCTCCTAAACAAAAGGTGTACTCTTCTCCCACCTTTTAATGAATGACATTCTGGGAGGAAGGCATTCAGGGATTATTATTTTACTGCAAAATAATAATTTGTACTTTTGCCATTCAGTTGTGTCTGCCATCTATGTAGAAAATATGCATTTGTCCAAAAAAGAAACAGCAGTTTCTCAGTGATGGCTTTTCAAACGTTCTTAACAAACCCACAAAACATTGGACTGTCAGTTATAGCAAAGTGGAACATCCATGTTCAGGAGCAATAAACCACTGAATACTGCCTGCTGGAGATCAATAACAGGCATTGGCCATTTCCACCACCTTTGTGCCTTGTTGTTGACTTCCAAAAAGCCACAGGTTTACAACAAAATACAGGACAAGTTAGCCTTAGAGAGATTCAGAAAGACACATCATATATTCTAAAAATGTTGGTTGCTGGAAAAGTGCTGGCCCTAGCATACTCAGAAGCCTCAGCAATGGGAAGCTGTGTAGAGGCACCCACAGCCCTTCCCAATATTTTTTTGTAGTGCAGCTATTAAAAAAATACAAAACCTAGCAAAGTCTGCTTTCTGCTGATTATCTGCTATAACAAATGGCATTAATCTGAAAAGGGGGAAATGAAACACAGCTTTAAAATTAATATATAGAAGTTCATCTTCCTGGTTAGTAGCTCAAAAAACCTATGCAACTTTAAAAAAAGGTCAAAGAAAGGTAATATTTCATTTTATTTTGTTATTTTTCTTCAAGGCAGGATATTTTACTGAGGATAGTATCCTCAACCAACACCAAGCTTGACTCCTTCAGTTTTGTTCCCAGGTGAATGCTCATACACACCTAAGGTTAAACCTGTCTGGGAAAATAAGAAATTCTACCAGTTGGGAATATTGAACAGAAATGTTTCTTTGCAAAAATATTATTGCAGCCAATTTGTCTGTTCAAATACTAACATCTTTTAAGAACATATGAAAAGCCCCCATTTGCTTAAGCCAAGGGTCCATCTAGGCCAGCATGTCAATTCAGGTGGCATATGAATAAACCGGTGTGGTGCTCACAAATTAATACAGTTTAATTGGTTTAGATCTGTATCTTGCCCAGACCTAAAGACATTGAAAACCATGCCCAGAGAGTGTGTGACTTGCAATGAAAGGGGCCATGATGGTTCTCATCCCATTTCATGTCATGTCACTTTTGCTGCTCACTGTTTAGAAATTAAACACCAAACCAGGAAGGAGGCTTGAGAAACTCCAATGTTGATATGTCAATAAAACTATTTAGTTTTTCTTTTTTCCATCCAGGTGTTCTAAGCAAATTTAACATGTCTATGGCAACTCTAGATGGGCAAGCAACCAGTATTGTCTGCCAAACTGCAATTCACAGTAGATACCTGGGAGATTCCCCCCCCCCTTCAGTCTAATTATTTCATGAGACTTGTATTTTATAGACACTGCTTAAAATCTTCCTCATTAGACACCTCCATATTTAAAATACAGTTGTAAAGTTAGCAATTTCAGAAATCCAATGGATGCTGCTTCAACAAGAACACTTCCCACAGCAGCCAGAGCATCTTTCATGGATCACAATTAGATGCTAGTGTGAAGTAGTTTGAAAGAATTCCTTTCTCTCTTGAATGAATGGCACTCAGTTTTATAGATGGGATGAGGTGCACATGTTGAGGTAATCTATTAGTAGGGCCTATGTCAAAGGGTCTGTTTGGCTGATTAGCAACATGTCCATATCAGCATTACAGTTTGGCAGAGTGATAAAGATTGCCTGAAATGAGCAGACCTGGAAAATGAAACCAAAAGAACATGAGCAGAATCAAACAAATAAATTGTGGGCTGGGGGATGCTTCTGGAAACTTCATATTTGGAGGTGTCTGCTGTTGATAATGGACTGCACAACAGATTTATTACTAGATAGTATTTCAAGATAATTATCTGAAATGAAGTTGCATTTTAGAAATGTAGTCAAAGTGTGATATATTCTTGCAATCTTACATACAAGACTGAGCTGGCTTCAAAATGCCTGTAGCTGACAAGTCAAACTGGAAGCAAAGAATGGTGAGGTAGGCAAATGGCCTTGGTCAGTACATGCTAGAAAGACCAGAGACTACCATAGCCAAATAATGTCTTCTGCATAGCTGTTTAACGCCCCCTCCTTTTTTGTTTTCTAAAATTAAAAGCACTGTAGTTGCAATCAAGTGCTGAGGGTCCTTTATGAAATTTGTATGTAAATGTACAGCGCTTTATAAATAAAGGTTAATAAAAATAATAATAAATTTCCCCCTCGAGATGCTTTTTTCTCTGCTGGGGAAAAATTCAGGGACCTGCATCTTTTCATCTGTGGGATCTACTCCTGCATGGGATGGACATATCTGGAGTCTGCCCTCTCCTAGGTTGGTCAACCAGATGTAATAGAATGTTACAGCAGGGTAGGGCTGGTCACCATAAACTGGAAAAAACTTAAAGGCACACAACAACAGCAACAAAAGGCAGTTAAGTTTGATGGCTTGAGCCATCTGAGAGCAGATAGGGTAAGAGTTCTAGCCAGCTGGGAAGAGTGAGTGTTGTGCCAGCTCAGAGAAAGGTTATGAAAGGATATGAATGTTATTTAGCAAACTATGGACATTACCACACAAGCCCTGTTCTCACTGAAATCACATTAGTTAATTACAATGGAATACCAGTTTGAGAGTAGCCATTATCACACATCTTTGCAATCACGCTACTGGGTCTGTTTCTGCCATTGTGCTCTCTTCTGCACTCCTCCTCAACCCTGCCTCTCTACCTTATGCCCTACCCAGGGTGCCTTTCCGGTGTTTTTAATTTTGACTTTTACATTTTAATGCAATCCTGGAATTATGCTAATGCAATTTAAGAGAAAAGAAAGAAACATGTGTGTTGGGGAAGTAAATCAGACTGCTTGGGAATAGCAAGAGGGAGTGGGAGCAAGGGGACAGGAGGAGATGCTCATAGCATGTGACTGCCAATATCACAACTACTGCAGAAGCAACATTTCACATCTGAGGACTGCAGCATGACAGGGAGGTTTTCTACTGTCAGTGAAAAGAGACACCCTAACCACATTTCACAAAAACAGCAGCTACAGGTTTGAGGCAATTTCAAAGCATCACCAAAGGCACTAATTTTCCAACTGTTAATTGCAGTTTTAAAGGAGTTTATGTTTCATTTTCTCCCAACAAGGATGTCTTGATACACTAGATACTTAGTTGAAAAGATGGCTATATAGAGTGTGGTACAGTGCACCCTTTTTTTATGCGGGGATCCGTTCCGGACCCCCCTGCGTAAAAAAACGCATATGCTCAAGCCTCATTGAAAGTATGACATGGGCACACTGTAGTTCACATTTTGAATTTTTAAATTTGTACACAATATTTTTGTGTATTAAAAACCTAATGTTTCTTTGAAAATAATTTTTTTCACAGAAGTCCTGAAATGAAAATATTCAACAAAAAATATGCTAAATACTTTTAAATTCTTCTCACATGCATATAAACACGAAAAAACAAATATTTCCTTAATATTTTCATCCATTAATTATACCTGCTACTTTCCTTCTGCTGCAAACTCTTTAAAATTGAAAGAAGATCTTTTCATTCTCATGCTGTGAAATAATTGGCTGGTAAAAAAAGTATACTTTCTGTCTGTGATCTTTTCTTGCAGTGTCTTCCAAAGCTGTTCAGTTCTTCTAATGAGAAAGCTATTCTACCTCTGTCCTTTTTCATTTTTAGCATTTCTTTTCCACAGCCTGACACAGCTAACAAGAACAAAATCAGCTGACAAGGGGAAGAATATGTAGGATGGAGAAAGATGGGGGTTGGAAAATCAGGAATGCAAAGGGCTAGATAGGTGAAAATCAATCCCACATTAAGGGAGAAATACATATTTATTTATAAAATTGCTTCTTAGTTGCTTTTATAACAGCAAGGGGGGGGGTGAATAAAACATTGTAACTCAGGAAAATTAGGAGCTTTTAAAAAGATAAATTTGTTGTTGTGTGCCTTAAAGTCGTTTCTGACTTCTGATGACCCTAAGGAGAGCCTATCATGGGGTTTTCTGGAGCTGAGAGTGTGACTCACTGAAGATCACCCAGTGGGTTTCCACGGCTGGGCAGGGAACTGAACCCTGATCCAACATTCAAAGCACATTTTAAATCACTAGGAAATCCACAGGGAACAAGAATGTTTTAATAGTCCATTTAAAACAAAACAAAGATGTGGACACGCTAGTCGATCTAAAGAGTGAGCTCCACAATTGGAATAATAGATAATACCAATAACACAAGCAGAAACACAAAAGAATTCTCCTCATGCTTGAGCTACAAAAAGTTCAATTCAGTTCATCTTTATTACAGTCATAGACCATCACAAAGTTACAACAATATTTTGGGTGTAAATTTACAGCGCTATATAAATAAAGGTTAATAATAATAATATTTTACTGGTCTGACATCCATGCCAATGCAATAGGCAAATATAGTACTCCACTATATATATGTGTGTGTGTGTGTTTACCTGCTTATTTGAGGTTGTATGCAAAACCTATTTCCCAGCTTTGTCCGTTAAATGGCCTTTACAGCTATCATTATACTGATACTTAAAACACACCAACATGCTTTGTATTTCCATTACTTTTCACATTCCTCTGCCCCATTTGTATAACTGTCTGTCCATAGAGTTTTCACTCCATGCATCTGGTGAAGTGGATTGTGTTCATAAAAGCTTATAGTAGAAAACCTCTTCCTTGTTAAGTGCTCTTGGATTCCTCTATGGGCTCTTTCACATAGAAGAGGAAAGCATCATTAAATCGTGATTAAATCATGCTGTCACACCCCTGTGCACTTCTCCCGTTCATGTCCCATGCATAAACAGTAATGGACACATCATTGCATAACAATGGGAGTTTCTGTGATGGTAATCCCCCCCATCACATTATTAGCATGACTTAATCACAATTTAATGACACTTGCCTCCCGTGTGAAAAGGTCCTATGTCTTTACAAGCAGAAGAGAATAGGTTCTTTCTCCCAGGAATTTGTGATCTAAATTTTAAAAGGGGGAGACATTAAGGCTAGGAAAGGAAGAAAATAACAGGTAAAAACAGGGATGAGGAGCTGAATTACACAAAGGGATGGAGTAAACTCACTCATGCATAGTTAGGCCTTATTTCAGACTATGGCAGGTTACAGACCGCCATAAGGGACGTCCTCAGGACATCCTAGGTTTAAAAAGGGACGTCACTTCTTGATGCCTCCAAACCTAATACGTCCTGAGGATGTACAAGATGGCGGCGCCCCATCTACATGGGGGCCGCCATGATGGCGTCATGAAAGCGCCGCTTCTAAATGAGGCGGCGCGGACGTGACGCCGTCGTGCCGCACGAGGGCGCTTAGTGCGCCCTTTTGTCGGCGCAGGAAGGAGCTCCGAAACAGAGCTCCTTCCTGGTCTTGCATCGCTGGCGCAGCCTTTAGATGGCTGCACGCAGCGACGCAGAGGAGAAAGGGGCCAAGCGGCCCCTTTCTCCTCCTCCCTGCCGCCGCGGGGTCTCCTTGGGGCTTGAAGCCCCAAGGACACCCCTTTCCAGGCCTCGGGGAAGTGGCCTTTTGCCGCTTCCCCATGGCCTGGAAAGCGGCAGATCGGGGCCTCAGCGGCTGCCGCTCTGGCTGCTGAGGCCCCGATCCGGCAGGGAAAGGGGCGGGTGCAGGCCGCTGCTTTTCGGCGGTCTGTAACACGCCTCAGTTCTCATTTATTTGGCAAACTTATTTCTTGCTTGTATTGGGACAAGGAACTTCTGTGACTGAATGCTCCACATAAAGATAGCCTTCCTGAGTTTCCTAAACATAGAACACTGGCATGCAGGAGAAATGATCTAGAATTGCCTTCTCCCTCATCCACTGAGTACCTCCTACTACCTCTGGGTACATCCCTCATGGGATAAGAAGTTCCAGAGTAAAAGCAAAGCTATCCTGTATGATAAAAAAGCCTCTTTTAAAAAAAATACAAGCGTCCATTCCTGGTTTTCCAGTTCAATTAATCTAATATCTACCATTCTACCTCTTGGTACTTTTTCATGGCAAAGACCAGTATCTGATTTATTACTGCCTAGTAAACATTTCTTGTTATGTGCTTTCAAATAATTTCAGACTTATGGCAACCCTATGATGAACAAGGTCACCCAGAGGGTTTTCATGGCTAAGAGGGGAATCAAATTCTGAACTCTAGAGTCACAGTCCAACACTCAAACCACTACATCACACTGGCTTTTTGTACTGTATTTGTTATTCATGCCGGACATGAATAACAAATACAGTACAAATATGAAATCAATCAGTCCATGAAGGTCTATCATCCAATACTGTCAGGTTGCCCTACTGGGCCCTAACCAAACTTTAAAACTGGCTGCTATTGCTTTTACAACAAGCAGGGGTAAACCAAGAGGAACGTACAGATTAGAAATAACTCCTGAAGTTATTTTTCCCTTTCAAAACTTGTCTAATTAAAACACAACATGTAGTAATGGTATTGTAATGGTATTCATGATCCTAACACTGATGTTTACTAAAAAGCATTAGCAATAATGCAATAATTATGTTAGCAACCACTTCTATAATTTCCATTTATGAGTGCATAATTATTATACTATTATGTGTTCTTGAACTCAGTATGTAGCTCAGTGGAGAAAGAAGGCTGACATCAGAAGAACCTACTACAATGGACTCTCCACATTCACAGGTGTTAGGAGTGGAGGAGCCCCAGGAAGCTGGAACCCCCCCCCCACACACACACACACTTTTTAAACCTGAGAGAACACCTCTCAGGAATCTCTTGGTCCTCCAGTGTAACTCTATGGTCAACATCTGCCCGAAGTTGACCATAGAATTGCATTAGAGAACCTACAAATGCCTAGAGACTTCTGAAAGATATCGACCACAGAGGAACTAGAGATTCTTAGAGAGAGCATATGAATCAAATCTGTGAATAATCAAAGTGCATGTGAAATCTGATGGAAGATATCACTGCGGCTTCTGAACAGATTTGCTTTTTGTACCATATCTTCATAATTTCAAAATATTGGCTGAATCTGGAACCAAATTAAACATTATTTAAAGTGGGGTTAGACTCATATCGGAGATTCCCCTGCCCCTCCAGCAACTTGAAAACTACAGAGGCCCTACTGGGCGTTATCAGTCATATCAAAATTACGGAGGCTATCCACCAATGGCACTATCTTTTTGCAGAAGTAGGACTGTGTGTTCCTAAAAGGCTATGCTGATGGCAGCAGTGCCAGTAGTAGGGTCCCCCGTCTCAGACAGTTTGCTGAAGAGCCAGACTAAAGATGACAAACAGCTGTTGGGCAGGAGTGTAGTAGGGGGCAACATTGGCAGAGAATCTCTCAGAGACAGCAGTAGTAGCATCACAGCTAACATTTGTTAGTACAGTGTGTTCTTCTTATCCATGGTGTTGCCATCCACATATTTGAGCTTCTGCAGACGCCTCCCCCCTCACTGTTTGTAATAGAGATGTGTGCATGTAGCCGCTCTAGCTGCCATAGAAAACAATGGGACTTAAGATCCCATGTTTTTTCTTATCCACATGTGTGTGTGTGTGTGTAACAGATCCCTCACAGATATAAAGGGATGACTGTACTGTGCAGAAGGAGGCATGGTAAACCTTTTTAAAATATCTTTTACCATGAAAACCCTATGATGACACAATCCAAAATGAAACAGGATACAATGCAAGAAGATTAATCTCCCAGGTTGGATGGCACTCAATGAGCTACTGTAGAAGAGCAAAGGACAATTATAAGTAGTGCTGTGGCTAATAACACAACTGGACTCAATCTAAAAGCATGTTCAACTGCTCACGTACTCAGAAGTCCAAAGAAACTCTGTAGTTGCACAACACAGTTATGATTTATGTGAAAAGCATAAACCAGGGGAAGCTAGACTTAGCAATACTTGGGGTGAATGAGCTGAAGTAGCCAGGAAGGGACATTTTGAGTCAGATAATTATACAGTGTTTTACTCAGGAAATGAAAATCTAAAAAATGGGGTGGCATTAATAATGAGAAGAGATGCAGCAAAAGCAGTCAAAAGATGTAATACAAAGTCTGACTGAATCATATTAAAAAGACTTCAGAGAAAACCCATCAATATAATCATAATCTAAATTTATGGTCCAGCTACAGAGGTAGAAGAAGAAGAAATTGAAAGATTATATATGCTGGAGTCCAGGAGGAAATACAAGATTCATTCTTAATAAGTTTGGAGAAATCAAAGGAAAATTTAAACCAAGAGTGGGGATCCTAGCCAACCAGCAGGGGGACACATTGCATGATCATGTGCAAATAAAAAGCCAATGGAAACAATACAGTGAAGAATTATATAAAAGAGATGAAGGGACTACAGATTCACTCAAGGAAGAACCATTTGAAGAGGAACCTACAATTTTAGAAAGTAAAGTGGAAATTGCACTCAGAGCACTTGGGATAAATAAATCACCAGAATAGATGGCATACCAACAGAGATGCTTCAAGCTACAAAGACAGTTCAGTTCACTTAAATTCAAAGTTTTACTTGCTTATAACCATAGGTCATCACAATGTAAAAACAAAGAGATTATATAAATATCAAATAATCAAATTAAGATATAAAATATAATATAGAATTTCCAATACTGTGTCTAATACTACTAAGCTACAGAGACATGCTCTACTCTAGTTCTAACTAAAATATGTCAACAAATATGGAAAACAAAACAATGGTGCACAGAATGGAAACACTCAATCCCCAAGGAGGTGACACCAAGGATTGCCATAACCACGGGACCACTGCACTAATCTTCCATGCAAGCACAGTGATGCTCAGAATTCTATAATAAAACCTTATATTGTCAAAGAAATGCCAAATTTCCCAGCTGGGTTCAGGAAGGAAGATGATTTGGGATCATATTGCAAACTATGTTGGCTAATGAATGAATGAATTTATTATGGCACTTGGCTAGCAAAAAAAAGATAAAACAATGGCATGATTCACAGGGCGTCAGATATACAGCATAGAGATAGATGCTAATGGCTAATGGAGCACATCAAATACATTCAAAAGAAAATCAGCCTGTGCTTTATGGACTATAGCAAAGCCTTTGGTTGTGTAGATCATGAAAAACTATGAATCACTTGTTGTCAAAGGAGTCAAGCAAGGCTGCATTTTATCACCCTATCTGTTTAACCTGTATAATGAACATATCATACATAAACCAGGGTTAAACTCAGAGACAGGAGTATTAAAACTGGAAGAAGGAACATCAATGATTTAACATATGCAAATGACACCATACAACCAGCAGAAAATAGCAAAGACTTGGAATAGTTACTGGAAAAATGTCAAGGCAGAAAGTACAAAGGCAAGTTTATAGTTGAACATAAGAAAACAAAAAGAATTACCACAATTAAAAAAAATTACTACAACTTTCACTGTCTCATTCCATTTATAATGAAGACTCTATTGACAAAGGATCAAGAATTCCAGAAATGTAACATTGCTTCCAGAATGATAATGATTGCTCCCTCTGTTCTCTTTCCGCCAGCAGGTTAAGACTTTTTTAATTCAACAGGCCTTTGATTTTTAATTAAATAGCAGAACACATTTGGAACTAATGTGTTGTTTTTATCTTGTATCTTTTAAAAATGTTTTAAACTGTGTTTAACTAGGTGCTTTTAATAGAACTATTTCTTTAAAAAAACTTTAGTATTATGACATGTTTAGCTAAATCTTTATTTTAATCTTTGTAAGCCACCTTTTGGCCCATGACAGGAGAAAATTGGGACATAAACTGAGAAGAGCAAGGATAAATGAGAGGTGCCTTTTCAAGTAAAATCACCTCTCCAAAGAATGGACATCTTCTGACTTTAGTTTTTTGTGGGTTTTTCGGGCTATGTGGCCATGTTCTAGAAGATTTTCTTCCTGACATTTCGCCAGCATCTGTGGCTGGCATCGTCAGAGAATGCTTGCCTGGGAAAAAGTGTGTGAGCCTGGGAATCTTCTAGAAAATCTTCTAGAACATGGCAACACAGCCCGAAAAATCCACAAAAAACTATGGATGCTGGCCATGAAAGCCTTCAATCTTCTGTCTTTCTTTGCAGCCACCCTGACCACCGTTCCTTCAATCAAGCAGCTTATTCTATATTGGTCATAACACATACCTGCTAATACTCCAGCGATGTAGACAAATCCAATTCTTGCAGCACCATGTACCATTTCAAGGGGAACTCCAACTAGCAGTTGAAGAACTACATTGAGTCCAAGGTGCTCTATCCTGGGGCAAAGGGAAACAGCACACATTAGTTAGTTCAACTTCCCTTTGTGGCTAACAGACAAATTTGTATGGGGAGTCCCAACTCACTATCATGTTTCTCTTACCCCTAGAATTTCTTAAGTTTAATTCCATGTAACACTGAAACATCTGAAAAGGGGAGGGGGAAGGGAATGTAATGATTTAGGTTTAAGAACCTATCTTTTTAACAATATTGATGGACAAAGCATGATCATAAGTATAATAATTAAGAATATGAGATGATTGGCAGGAATGCCAGAACTATTTTTAAGGTGGGTTTTTTTTGCCAGAATATGTTCAGAGCAGGTTTGCCCCTGCCCTCCTCTGAGATTAAGAGAGTGTAACCTGCCCAAAGTCACCCAGTGGGTTTCCATGACCAAGTGGGAATCTGAATCTTGGTTTCTCAGCGTCCCAGGGCTCCTATACACCAGCCTCTACACTCCGGGCTGCTCTCAGAATATTCTGGTCCCGGGGCTGCCCTGGACTCTTTCCATTACCAATCTATTTCACAGTGATGCCAGACAGCTGTCTAAACATGCATCCCGCTGTGGTGCCTGGCACTACCACCATTGCTGCAAGTGGCTCCCTCTGAGGCCAGTGTCAATCACATACCTGGACACTTCATTGTGATCTCAGAGGGAGCAACTAGCACTTGTGGCTGAGTTGCCACCGCATGGCACAGTGGGATATGTGTAACAACAGTTGCCTGGTGTTGCCATGGAATGCTCTGGATTTTCCTGCAATATCGAGACCAAAAGTCTGACTGAATCATATTAAAAAGACCTCAGAGAAAACCCATCAATAATCACAGTCTAAATTTGTGATCCAACTACAGAGGTAGAAGAAGAAGAAATTGAAAGATTATATGCTGGAGTCCAGGAAGAAATACAAGATTCGTTCTTAAGCATAAACATTTGGAATGCAAAAGTAGGAAACAGAGCAGAATCAAAGGTTGTAGCAAAATTTGTCTAAGGATCAAGAAATGAAGTAGGAGAGCATTTATCCCATTTAGGCAGGGATGGGGGGGGTGGGATTTGGTGATGAATTGCCCTTCCCTCTTGAAAACTGTCCATGCTCAGGTCAGGGATTTGGCCCTCCATCATGCAGACAGGTTGCTGTGAGGGCAGGGGGAAAGTGGTTTAATTGACTTATGTAGACATGCTCCTGGTCCAATACTCACACCACTACATCACACTGGCTCTCTCAACTACAATAACTATGGTTATTCCCAATCCTGTTACTTTTACTGCTACTACTGCATTTGATCATTTAGCAGAATTTTGGTAATTCCTGACTACTTAGGAAGTTCCTGGGAGGCCTCAACTACCTTAGACTCTTGATGGTGACTAACTATTTCAAAGGTGGCCCTGCCTGGCCACCTCCCCCCCCCCCCATGTTCTGGGGCCATGTGTGTTCATTGATATGTGGAAAGACTTCTGCAGAAAGCCTGACTGAGCTATGAATTAGCAAATGATGAAAGGTCCAAAGTACAGCCGGCCCTTCATATCCACAGATTTTCTACCCACGGATTCAACTATCCATGGCTTGAAAATATTCTACGCCTATATACATTCTAAATAGCATTTTACTATTTCATATAAGGGACACCATTTTACTATGCCACTGTATTTAATGGCACTTAAGCATCCATGGATTTTGGTAGCCATGGTGTGTGTGTGTGTGTGTGTGTGTGTGTGTGTCCTGGAATCAAACCCCAGCAGATACCAAGGGCTACTATACTATTGACATGATGTCTGATGCATCATATAGCAAAGACAGAATGATCAGTACCCTAAAGTTAAGAATAATGTTCTCTCATTCTAGTTGTAATAGAAGGGCACTGTCAACTTTTGTTATGGATGCACTTGCATTTTTGCACGTTTTTGTTATGTCCACCGAGTACACTTAACTTGACGATAGTTATTTGCCTTGAATGCCACATTTTGGCATAAAAGTAAGATATAAGCTTAATACATAAAGTAAGAGAGCCAGCATAGTGTAGTGGTTTGAGGTTTGGATTAAGACTTTGGAGACCAGGTTTTGAATCCTGACTTGGCCATGGAAACTCACTGGGTGACTTCAGGCAAGTTACACTTTCTCAGCTTCAGAGTATGGCAATGGCAACCCCCCTTTGAAGAAACTTGCCAAAATAAACCTCTAATAATAATGAACTGACAAAGGATATAATTGACAAAGGATTGTTACACAGTTCACAAACTAGGACATTAAGACAACAAATTCATTGTCTAAAAAGCGCACCACAGGAATAGCATGATGTGTGTCTGAATTGATTCTTTTGCATTCAGTCTTCACCACAGAAGATGCTGGAGAGATCATGAATCATTTTGTTTGAGAAGTGTACTTAAGAAGATTTATCAAAAAGAGGTTGCAAAGACTGAAGTCTTAGAGATAATTAGCAAATTACAAACCACCAGAGCCAGATGCCATTTACCAAAGAGTTCTTAAAGACTTCACCTGGGGAAGTGCTGATCTTTTAACAGAAATAGATAAACATCATTAAGATCAAACACTGGAAGGCAGCCAACATATCACCAGTGCTTGGTTTATTTTAAAGGGGATTCTGGAAATTATAGACCTTTTAACTTATGTCTCTATTTAAAAAAAACGGTAGGCAGCATTATTACAGTTGGAATTACAGGGAAGGTAATAGGCTCACAATCTTTGGATATTTTAGATTAGATGTGCACTCTAACCACTGTGAGCTAAATATAAATATTTGCAAACCAAAACCTCTTTATAATTGTGGATTAGAACAACTAGGTTTTATGTATTGCCACTGAATCAAGATACAGAGCACTTTTATGAAGGGGGTGGGAGGTGAGCTTTTAACTGTACAATATCAAGCAAGGAACTGGTTTGGATTAGTGCCAGTGTTCCAAGAAGACAAATTTCTGCAGACTAAAGCTGAAATCTTGTACTCATCTGCCTACTCAAAGCAAGAGGATTTATTTTTTCAGTAGACATATCTAGGATTGTGTGGTTTTGCATTAAAACTATTATCCAAATACTATCTCATTGAATTTTTCATAATTTTTGAGAACTGTAAAGGGACCTTTTTAAACTGGATCAAATTGGAAAGAAAACAACAAATGGAAAAATGTAAAGGGATGTACATTAAGGCAAAAAAGTGTAACTTCATATATTCTGTTGTTTACTGCCTTTGAGCTGACCCCGGCTCTTCACAGCCCTATGGATGAAACATCTTCATGACCCCTTATCTTCCACTGCTCTGCTTAGTTCCAGCAGATTCAGACCCATGACCTTCTTGATAGTCTAGCCATCTGGCACGCGGTCTTTGGCTTTTTCTGCTACCTCCCATCTTCTCTAGCTTTATTGTCTTTTCTAATGAATCGTGCCTTTTCATAATGTGCCCAAAATATGACAGTCTCCGTTTCATCATCTTGGTTTCCACAGAGAGTCCAGGCTTGATCTGTTCTAGGATCCATTTATTTGTCTTTTTGGCTGTCTATAGTATCCTCAGCACTCTTCTCCAACACCACATTTCAAATGAATACATTTTCTTTCTGCCAGCTTTCTTCATTGCCCAGTTCTTACACTGTACATGGTGGTGGGGAATATAATGGCTTCTGTAACTCTAATTGTATCCTCAGTTGTATATATTTACACTTTAGGATCTTGTCTAGTTCTTTCATGGCTGCCTTCCTAGTCCTAGTTTTCCTCTTATTTCCCTATCAGCCATCTCCTTTCTGATCAATGTTTGATCCAAGGTATGGAAAATCTTTTAACTATTTTGATTTCCTCATCATCTAGGTTGAATTTATGTAGATCCTCCATAGTCATTATTTTTGTGGTTTTTTATGTTCAGCTGTAAGCCTGCCTTTGCAATTTTTTCACTGATTTCTTTGGTAATTGTTCCAAGTTTTGATGTTTTCCACTAGTAGTATGGTGTCATCCACATATCTTAGATTGGTGATGTTCCTTCCTCCTATCACCACTCTTCCTTCTTTTGAGTCTAAACCTGATCTTTGTATGATATTTTTGCATACAACTTGAACAAGTAGGGTGATAGCATGCAGACTTGCTTGACCCCTTTGCCAATAGGGAACCATTCTGTTTCTCCATATTCTGTTGTCTTACATACAAATTTCTCATCAGGACTATCAAATGTAGTGCACTTCCATACCTTTAAGAGTATTATATAGCTTTTAATGAACTATGCAGTCAAAGGCTTTGCTATAGTCTATAAAGCACATGCTGGTTTTCTTCTTGGGAAATATAAATAAAATGTGTTATTGTTGTTAAGGATTCACTATTAAATTCTAGGGGTAAATCCTCTCTTATAGATAAAGAAATCCTGCTTGTTATTGCTATCAATTAAAATGCTTCAACCTCAGCAGTGTGCATTATTTCCCTATGATTGCCTATTTTGCTTCTATGACAGCCAGAGTAAAAGATTTACATTAGCAAAAATATTTGGAAATCTGTTTAGAACTGTAGTAAAAAATAGTTTGGGAAAGATAGTAACCTACCTTTTGTTATATAGAAGAAACAGCTGCATAAATGGTAAAACACAACAACAGTAATGGAAAGTTGCCCAATTTTTTCTAACAAAAAGTTTAACTCTCTTGAAATAATGACTCTTGTGGAATAATGATTTATTTCAGATGAGAGAGCCTCAGAGGTTTTAATCCTAAGTGTGTCTGATGGATGTCTGTTCTTTAAAAATGTCTCAAGAATCTTTCTATTCAAACTTCTACCAAAACCAAAAGCATCAGAGTCGCACCCATAAAACATAATTAGCTTTCTCATGCTCCAAGTGTGTCATTCTTTAGAAGACAATATAATTGATTTATCAAGGCTTCATCTTCTCTACAACCAAACAAATGGGGGCCTTAGAATCAAAGCGAGTCATTAGTTATGGCAGCAATACAAAGGGTGGGCCCGACAGATAATGAATGTCCACTTGGCTTTTAAAATTAAAAAGAACAAAATTTATAGCTCTGCCTTCTTGTACAGATTTTCTCCATCAGGACTGAGGCACAAACAGCACATATTTTTGGAAGTTGTCAAGTAGTCCAGCTGGCTACCCTTAACAACTACCTTCTCCTCCACAACCTTCTGGCTGACACACATTCTCCCATTAAATAAGAAGAAGAAGAAGAAGAAGAAGAAGAAGAAGAAGAAGACAGTAAATTAAGAGCTTCAAATTAACATATTAAAGACACAGCAGGAACTATGCAACAATAGGCCCACCTTTATATTAGTTTGGCCTTTGGTAGAGAAAAGTGAAAGAGAAGGGAATAATGGTACTATCGTTTTTTTAAAAAGATTATTACTTTTCCTAAGATTAATTTGATTCTCCTGATGTGAAAAAATAATCTAATGTAGTGAAGCTGGCTATAAATGATTGTTTAGTTATTGTGGTAAATATTTCATCATATTAGAGGGAGAAATCAGCAAAAACTGCTTCTCAAAATGTGGTATAGCTTTGATGGTTTGCATGTCCAAAAGATTTAGAATCTGCTGCAAAAAGTAGTACACTTATGCTAGCAAAGTCTCTTAATATTTACAGATGTGAAGCACAGGATATAGTATCTTCCCCAGAGTTTCCCTTGGAAATCAACCAAGAGTGTGAAAGAAATGTGATAATTAAAATGTTCAGCACATTTTTCAAGCAACACAACAGAATAATGGCAACAGGATACCTGTTAAGGCAAAGGTTAGTGTTTTGTGGCTAAAGAAAGCAGACTACAACATAGTTTAAGCACTTACTGTCTTCTGAGGTTGCAAGATGCTTTACAGTCCACATGGACCAAGCCAACCCTTTTAATCCAAATAGATTACAGAGTGTTTAGGGCTCAAGCAGATGTGATGTCAAATTAATTGCACGGAAGTGATGGATGTCCACAGGTTATTTTAAAAAATAAATAGCTGATGTTTGGAGGAAGCTGAAGGAAAACTATGCTGTTAAAGGGAAAGTTCAATCTTCCCTGCTCTGTTCTAATAAAGATCCCCCCTCCACAGCTTCAATTTGCACAGAGACGGACTTCCATTAAAAAGCAACTTAAAGCTGTAAGATTGCTACAGATCAATAAGGCTAGGTTAGTCATCACCATCAAGTCAAGAACTAAAACCTGTTTTTCAATACTCAGCTTGTGTCCTAGATGTCTTACACTGACTAGCAAGTAATATAAATTAGCTCATACAGAGCTTTATTTTATCTGTAGATTTAAAGTCATTTTAAAAATGGACCGAGTGGCAATACCCTTGTTTTATGGATAGATCTGGAAAGGAAGGACTGCCCTAGCGATTATGTGGTATTATAGAAACCCAAGCCAACACTAAGCTTGTAGTAAGACTGGGTGTCCACTAAAATAAAGTTTGGATAAGCATTTTATCAGTATATGGAAAAGTTACTTCGTTGGACTACAATTTCCAGTATCATTCAACCAGCATCACTTGTTTTAAAACATTTTTTCATTTTTTTTCATGTTGTCTTATGAACCAAAATTTGTCTTAGAAAATTGAAATGGTATTTTACAAATGTGACAAATCTTTATTCAGTAAAAGATAATAAATGGACAAAAGATAACTACTACATGGTCCAGGTAACATTCAATAGGAAATTTTTTTCTTGAAAGAATCCTATCCAAAATAATTAGTCTATACAAAAGCACCCCATTTCATTAAAGGTGCATACTCATAAATGGAAGAAGGAAAGAATTAAAATATAGCACTTAGGGTTTTTTAGAATTGGCTTCTCTGCCATAATAGTTGGCCCTGCCCCCAGGGACAGCTACAGTTTCAAGGCAAACTTGGGCAAACACAGCTCTGGTGGGCTCCCTCCTCTACTGGTAGGCCATAGTGTATTTTCTTGCAGCAGTGGCAGGCAGTGGCATCTCTGGTGTGTGTGTGTGGACAGCACCACGTGACACCCCAGATGAGGGGTGACACCCAGTTGGGCCCTTCTCCCTCTTCGAAAGGGTGATGTGTGCCCTTCCTGGCTGCTGGGTCACAGGGCTTAGTGCAAGGGAAGGAAGCCTGATGATGGAGGAAAAGGAGAAGCAATGCACAACCCTTCTGTCCCCTCCTTCTGTCTCACTTGCCCAGCTGCCCTGGGCAGCCTGCTGGATGATGGGGCCATAGAGCACCTGGGGATGGAGGCAAGGCAAGGGACAGGCAACTGGTGGGGAGAGGGGAAGACAGCTGGGGAGGGGGGTTTAGGTAAGCAAGTTAGGGGGAGGGAGCAGGATAGCCCCCCCCACCTACATACTGGATGACACCATAGGTAGCGATGCCACTGGTGACAGGCGTGCTGGGTGACTCCAGCATATCTTTTTAATCCATCACATTCCAGAACTAATGCTGCCCATTGTTTCTCAAGATTCCTGGGCTCTTTTTTCTCTCCAAAAGAGGCTTAGGCTAGGTGTCAGCAGTGTATCTGCCAACTGCTTGAGCCTTAAAAGCAGCCTAAAGATATCAACTGTAGGCACCAGCGTTATATTCACCCCTGTCCTCCCCCACCCAGCTTTAATAATACACACAAACCTATGCCAAAATGGAGGAATTCAGTATTTTCTTCAGCACTCACCCTGCATGCATGAATATGTATGTGAGGTACCTCCAGGCCTGAGCACGGAGCTGAGGATGATATAACAATGAGTTCTTCAGATATAAGGGGTGGGTGACTTGCAACACAAACCTATCCAATACCACTCCATTGTAAATAAAGAAGGCAACCTAGAAAAGAAGGGAGATGTAACAGTTAACCATAATCCATTCAATTAGGGGCATCAGAACCTGCATTTAAGGAAACATACAAGAACATTGCAGAAGCATATGTAACTAAAGGCCTGGTCAGATCTACACCTTCAAAAGTCCACTGTACAAGTAGAAAAAGGAGTAGTCACTATATTGTTGCCTGACCTTTGATTATGACCCCCTGCAAGCCATGAACCTGCAACCATGCTTAGTGTCAATGTGAAAGGAAGGCATGTGGTCAAAGATCCTACTGCAAAAGCATGACCCCACATCAGCCATGGCTTCCAATCCTGCATAGGAAGAACCTGTCACATATGCACATGTACAGAAGTACAGTCAGCCCCCCACATCCACGAATTCTTTATCCATGGATTCAAATCATGCATGTCTTGAAAATATTCCAAAAATATATAAATTCCAAAAAGCAAAACTTGATTTTCCTGTTTTATATAAGGGGCGTCATTTTACTGTGCTATCATATGTAATGGGACGTGAGCATCCATGGTTTTGGTATCCATGAGAGATCCTGGAACCAAACCACAGCAGATACCAAGGGCCCACTGTAATCCTCTTCCTACATTCACACAGTTCATACTGACATCAAATCCAAGCAAGTACATACAAATCAATGTAACTTTTCAGATTCAACTAAATGCCACTGTATTGCTTTCAATGCAATTTAGTTGCAATCAACATCTGCTGGATATGTGTAATATCTGTTTCCACATATGAGGTCTGGTAGTTGTTTAAATCGGTTTGTAATGCAAAATGCAGTTTTGGGATAAAACAAGGATGTTTTGGGGGCTGCCACTCCCATCATACCTCACTAGTGAGTATGTTGACTAGGGTTGCAGTCCTGTAAAACCTGGAGGGCCATATGCTCCTGAACTAAATGGTACAGACACACACTGTTTAACTCTCTTTCTCTCTTCCAGGTGTTCTACCCTGTCAGCAGAATTCTACAGAAGCTGAAGCTTCCAAATCCTCTTCAGGAGATGAACTCTGATCTGTGAGATTATCAAGGCATGAATTACACAGGGCTGTATAATCAAGGAAAGAGTGCATGAAAGCTGTATGATGTGGCCATGGTCGTACATGTCTTGGTTACTTCCCATTTGGATTACTGTAATGCACTCTAAATGGAGCTGCCTTTGAAAAAGTGCTCAGAAACATCAGTTCACCCAAAGAGCTGCAGCATACATACTGTACCCTTGTTGTAACAGCTCAATTGACTGTTTGTTCGTTTCTGGGCACAATTCAAAGTGCTGGTTTTGACCAATAAATCCCTAAACAGTTTAGCTCTAGGTTATTTGAAGTACTGTATCTCCCTTTATAAGCCCATTAGAGTGCTAAGACCATTTAG
Organism: Sceloporus undulatus; assembly: GCF_019175285.1. Lineage (NCBI taxonomy): Eukaryota > Metazoa > Chordata > Lepidosauria > Squamata > Phrynosomatidae > Sceloporus > Sceloporus undulatus. The sequence continues at coordinate 160,292,630 of NC_056523.1, forward strand.
AGGCCCTTCTCTCTGTCCCACCACCCTCTCAGCCTTGTTTGGTGGGAACAAGGAAGATGGCCTTCTTGATGTCTGCTCCCAGACTTTGGAACTCACTCCCTAGAGAGCAAGGATGGCCCCATCCCTGCTGTCCTTTCATCAGGAGACCAAAACATCTTTGTGTCATCAGACCTTTTCAAACTGATGAGGGTAGGGCTTTTAAACATGGTGCAATTCAAATGTCAAAGTTTGTACATATTTTAATACATTTTACTATTTTAAATAACTGCCTTGAGTTTCTATATAGGGAGAATGGAAGGATATAAATTAAACAAACAAACAAGTTGTATGCTCCCCTTAACATAGTTGCAACCTGATCATCCAGAAACACCCCATGCCAGACTGTACATCTTCCTTCTTTGTGTCTCTCAAGAAGATAAAATGTAACTCCAGGTAAACAGGCCAACATAACTCCCCTGAATTTTGGCTTGCCTAAAGATACTTGCCTCTACAATGGTAATGGCAATCATGAACCAAGGTGGAGGGCAGCAGGTGTAGCTGTCATAATACCACTTCCGATCTATCTCGCGTGGCAAAGTCTCATATGCTACATGTCGAATGAGCCGCTGTGAAAGGCTAAGTCCCGTCTCCTCTAACAGTGCCTTGCTGCACAACCTCCTGTTCCCTTGCAAAATGGCTTGGCGAAAGCTGTTGGACCTTTTGTTACTCATCTGAGGAAAAAACAAGGAAAGGAAAGGAGAAATTAAAATGAAGAAAGTAAGCAATCTCAGCTTGCTGAGAGTTTGACTGTGTTCTCAGAAAATGCCATAAAAAGATGTCCAGAATTGAGAGATGTAAATAAATAGGGGCAACAAGAATCCAGACCAGTTTACCTTATAGCCCTTTCTACTTCCCGTATTATGGCATATCCAATCAAATCAACATAACTTTATCGCATTCCACAAAAAACTGTTGGTTCATACAAATGAAATATAATAAACTCAGTAACAAAGGTTTAAAACACACTGCAGAAATAATCCAGTTTAAGACGGCTTTAACTGCCCTGGCTCAATGCTAGGGCATTCTAGAAACTAGTTTTGTGGGACATTTAACCTTCTCTGTCAGTGAACTCTCATGCCACAATAAGCTACAATTCCTCAGATCCTCTAGCACTAAGCCAGGGCAGTTAAAGCAGTCTCAAACAGGATTATTTCTGCAGTGTGTTTTGGACCAAAGTTTCTGTTTGCCCAAACAATTATGGAGAATGGTTTTTATAAAAATTAGTAAGTGGTTAAAACAGGTTGTGTAGGATTACTCTTTCACAGATACAAAACATGTCATTTGCTTATTCAAAAATATAATTCTATAAAATAACATAATTTGATGTCTTAATCTGAATCAAAAAAGATAAAAGGATGATTTGTCATGCTTTATTCTGAAATGCAGACAATTTAGCAATTTATTTTGTGAAAAAAATGTGATATTGGTGAGAAAATTGTGATTACCATGTCAGATAAAGCCAGGAATTGAATCTAGTCTCATATTCAGTCTTCTTAATCAGTATCTGGAAATCTGAAGGAAAGCTTTCTTACAGTGACAGTTCTAACACCATAACATACATTATGATTAAGTGCAAGATGACTATTAAAAATGTCAGGTTGGCTATACTGAGTTTTATTTTAAAAAATGGAAATGTTCCCTTATAAAGAATGATTGAAAATAAATTCTTAATTTAACCATAGAAGTATTTTGAATATATTTAAATGGTTGCATATAAATTCACACACATTGTCAAGAGGACTGTCCAAAAGTTGCCCACCATCATTTCACGTAAATCTATAGTATTACATAAATTAGCAATGGTTTTCAATATGGCTACAGCATACTTAATTTTGTTGTTAACTGCCATCAGTCTACTTTGATATATGGGGACCCCGTGAATGAGACACCGCCAAGTCAACCTGACATCAACAGCCCTGCCCAGGTCTTGCAGACTCTTCCTTGGTTGAGTCTGTGGTTGAGAATGTGGTCCTTTCTTTTCCTACACTCTTCTACCTTACCAAGCATACTGTCTTGTCTAGCGAGTCGTGTCTTCTCATGATATGGTCAAACTATGACAGTTTCAGTTTAGTCAGTTTGACTTCTAGAGAGAGTTCAGGCTTGATTTGCTCTTGTTGTTGTTAACCACCCTTGAGTTGATCTGGACTCATGGCTACCCTGTGGATGAGACACTTCCAAGACTCCCTATCCTCCATTGCTCTTCTTAGTTCCTGAAAATTCATACCCATGGCCTCCTTAATGGAATCCACCCATCTAGCATGTGGCCTTCCTCTCTTTCTACTTCCTTCTACTTTACCTAGCATTATTGGTTTTTTTCCAACCAGTCATGCCTTCTCATGATGTGGCCAAAGTATGACAGCCTCACCTTAATCATCTTGGCTTCCAGGGAGATTTCCAGCTTGATCTGTTCTAGGATCCATTTGTTTATCTTTTTGGTTTGTTATTTTTGGTTTGCTTAAGGACACATTTATTTTTCTTTTTAGCAGTCCGTGGTATCTGTAGAACTCTCCTCCAGCATTACATTTCAGATGAGTTTATTCTATTCATATCAGCTTTCTTCACAATCCAGCTTTCACATACTTACACAAAAATTGGAAATACAATGGCATGGACAATCCTAACGTTAGGATTCCATGATATGATTTTATACTTCAGAATCTTCTCTAGTTTCTTCATACGTACCCTTTAAAGTCCTGGTCTTCTGATTTCTTGGCTGCAGTCTCCATTGTGACTAATGTATGGGCCAAGATATGGAAAATCTTGAACTATTCCAATGTCTTCATCGTCTGTTTTAAAGTTACATAAATCATACGTGGATATTATTACATGGCTTTCATCATACGCTGAAAGCCACGAGGGAGCCCACGGGAGCACGCAGGGTGCAAGGGGAGGCACATTCCATTAAGGCTAATGGGGCGCGGCCCATGGTGCATGTGTGCCACCACACCACTGTGCCGTGCACAAGCCCCATTATTTTCATTGGGGCTTGAGCATACACTTTTTTTACGCAGGTGTGTGTGTGTGCGTGTGTGTGTATCCATGTCCAGAATGGATCCCCCACAGATATGAAGATCTGACCATATAAAGCACTGGTTGAATTTCTTCTAATATTTTTTGGTGTACTCTCTTATCCAATGTATTTTTTGGTGTATTCTATTATCCAATGTATGTTTGCAATATGATTCCTAGTGTCTTTTCCTTTCCTTAACTTAGCTTGGACATCTGGACATTCTCACTCCATATATGGTAGAAGTCTTTGTTGTAGAATTTTGGGAATCACTTTGCTCGCATGTGAGATTAGTGCAATGACCCTGTGGTTATAGCAATAACTGATGTTCCCTTTCTGGGGCATAAGAATGTATATTGAACTTTTCCAATTTGTGAGTAATTATTTTGTTGCCCATATTTGTTGACAGACCTTAACTAGAATTTGAATGGATTCTGACTCTGTTGCTTAGAAAAGCCCTATTGGTATGCCATCTGTTCCTGGCATTCTATTTCTCCCAAGTGCTTTGAATGCAGCTTCCACTTCACTCTCTGAAATAGTAGGTTTGCTTCAAATGGTTCTTCCTTGAATGAATCTGTTATCCTTTCGTCTCTTTTATATAGTTCTTTACGCTATTATTTCTTTACGCTTTTTATTTCTACTTGCTCATGTAATGCATTTTCCTGCTTGTTGTATATCATCTCAACACTCTTGATTTAAACTTATCTTTGATTTCTCTGATATTGTGGTAGAGGTCTCTTGTTCTTTGGGTGTTTTGTTGTTGTTGTTGTTCTTGTCACCATCTTCTTTTCTATCTCTAGCAGTTCTCTTTGTCCCTATGCACAAGTCACTGTACAGTTGTATCCAGGGTTCTGACCTTATTGCTCTCCCCTTTTGCTTCTTGTCTGTTCTTAACTGCTTGAAGAGTTTCCCTGTCATCCATTGAGGCTTCTCTTTCTTTTTGGTTACAGATACTGTCTTTTTGCATTCCTCCCTGACAATGTCCCTGGCTTCAGTCCAGAGTTGTTTTGGCTCTGGGTCAATTAGGCTTAAAAGTGCAAATCTTTTTTTCACATTATCTTTAAATTCTATGGGGATGTTCTTAAGCCTGTATTTTGGCGCAATGCTTCATTCAGTGTTCTTCTTTAGCTTTGTTCTAAGTATTGAAACCTACAGTCCATGGTCTTTGCCACAATCTGCTCCTGGTCTTATTTTTGCAAAAAGAATGGAGATTCTCCATTTTCTACTTCCAGTTAGGCAGACTATTTGATTTCTACTTTAGCCACCAGGTGATGTCCATGTATACAGTCACCCCTTTTTATTTGGTTGAAAGCATTTGCAGTGAACAAACTGTTGGTCTCACAAAATTCAGTCAGTTGGTCACCTCCTTCTTGATCCTAGGCCAAATTTTCCTCGAGTCTTTGATTCTGATCTGTTTCCTACTTTTGCATTCCAATCACCTACAATTATCAAGAAATCCTGTTTTGATTTTTGGACAATTTCTTTCTGGACTTCAATGTCAAATCTTTCCATTTCTTTTTCTTCTGCCTCTGTAGTTGGAACATAATCCTGAATTATGGTTATATTGATAGGTTTCCCTTGAAGTTTTAATAAAACTGGTTAAACCTTGCATTATATCCCTTGACTGCTTTTGGTACATCTCTTTGCACTATTTTTGCCAACCCATTTCTTTGGTTTTCATTTCCTCAGTAAAACACTGTATCTGACTCAAAATGTCTAATTCCTCTTCACTTTAGCTCACTCACCCCAAGTATTGTAACATTTATACATTCTGTTTCTTGTTTTAATATGTTTAGCTTTCCCTGATTCATGTTTATCACATTCTATTTTCCTATAACATTTGTTGTACAGCTTTGGACTTTACTTTTATTTCTGAATATGTCTGCAGTTCTTTTGGCTTGAGTACAGTTGTATCACTAGTCACAGTGATAGCTATCCTCTGCTCTATCCCAGTACCTCATTGAACTCCTTCCAACCCAGGAGCTGTCATATTCTGACACTATCTATTATATTTTGGATTATCTCATTATAGGATTTTAATGGCAAATGACATTAAAAAGGGGTTTACCATGCCACCTTTTGTGCAACGCTAACAAGTGTTAGCTATGGTGTCATTGTTTCTGAGAGATCATCCTTCAGTGCTGGTGCCCAGTAGCTGTTCCACATATTTAGTCTGGTTCCTCAGCAAAAGCCTGTTTGACATGGGAGACCCTACTAACAGCACTGCTGCTATCAACATAGCCTCGGCAGAATACACAATCTCACCACCGTGGAAAGATTGTGCCATGGATTAATTATTAAAAGAATTAATCCTGATGCATGCTTAATGCTTAATTCTATTCTCTATACTACTTGTTAGAGGCAGAGAAATATCTCTTTTCTCCCAGTATTAGAAATGCCTCAAGTAACTGCTATTGAGCTTTGTAAAGAAATGGATTTTCCAAGAGTAAGCTGTTGACAACAAGCTGGACACAGGCACTGAGTCCATTGTAAATCACAGATACCTTTTGTTTTGGCATGTGCTGTTCTTGTTCATACATTCCTGCATAGGAAAGTACAGCAAATATATATGATGCTCCGAGTACAAGCACACTATAAAAATTCTTGGGCAATTTCCAAAACTCTTTCTAAGAGCCCTTTGCTCTGAATACACTACAACTTTCAGTTGGCATCTGCTTATAGAAGGCTGCCAGGGCCTTTCTCAGCATGGAGGATAAAGCATGACAGCATTAGCATCCCAGGGTTGTTTGTTGTTATTGTTTTTGGACCACTTTCTTTTTGGCGCACAGCCTCAGGAGTTCAAAGTCTGAACCTTCTGTTTTCAGACATACAGTGCATATCGGGTAACTGCTGCAAGCAGAGCCAAGCTGCTTAAAACATACTAATCATTACTGTGAGCTACTCTGACACAATCACAGTTGTGAATGAGAATTGGCGAGCTGCAACCTCCAGGAAGCAGCTATTATGTGGCCTTACAGGATATATTTGTATTTATTAAAATATTTTAAAACTCCAACTAGTGTGATTCTGGCTTTCACTTTATCATTTCTCTCACCCTTGTTTATGAAGGCTGCATCTGCACTATAGAAATAATCCAGTTTAACACCTCTTTAACTGCCATGGCTCTATGCTGTGTAAAAAATTATGGGAACTGTAGTTTGTTGTACTACCAGAGCTCTCCAACAGAGAAGGCTAAATGTCTGACAAAACTACAGTTCCTAAAACCCCATAGCACTGAACTGTGACAGTTAAAGTGATGTCAAACTGGGTTATTTCTGCAGTGTGTTATGTAGCCTTAATCATGTTGGGCAGGTAGAGATATTCACTTTCTTTTTCCTTTTCTTTTTCTTATTGGATTTTATGTGATAAGGAAAGGCAAGGAGCAAAGGGGTGACATGAGTGGGTTAGAAGTGGGAAGTGATAACATCTGGACCCCTGTAAAATTACATGATGAATAAAGCAAGGCAATTGCACAATAAAAGCCTCTTCTGGAAGCACCCCAAATAAACATAATCCAAAAAAAATGTATTTATTTTTTCCTTAGGTATGCTAAGGAGAGCCTTATTTAGTTCAAAAACCTGGGGGGCAAACTCTTGGTGGGATTTGATGAGATAACACAGCAATTAACTTTCAAGTCTGATGTCTTTAAAGCCCAGGATGGGTTGTGATCATTCCAAATGCATGGAGCAGAAAACTTAACATATTCCTTGACATTTATAAAAGAAAGTTACAAGCTTAATGTTCTCCCTATAACAGTCATCAAGGCTCCTGAGTGCAAGAGAGGAATGTAGGCTGATGTACCTTGCATGCGTAGATTAATTGTCCTTGGATTTTCTATATCCTGGCTCAGACTTACTTCAAATTGTGTATCATAGTCAAGATAACAGAAGACTAGGGCCGCATCTACACTGCAAAAACAATCAAATCAGTTTGACATCACTTTAACTACATGTGTAACAGGCTCAGTGCTATGGAATTCTGGGAATTATAGTTTTGTGTGGCATTTCGCTTTCTGTCAGAGTGCTCTGTTGCCACATTACAGTTCCCAGAATTCCATAGCATTGAGCCATGACAGTTAAAAGTAGTGCCAACCTAGATTATTTTTGTAGTGCGGATGCAGGATAGGACTTGGAAGGGCTTTGAAGGCACTCAAGTATGTAGATATATTGTTGCATATCAAAGCCAGAATCATCCTTGTCATAGTATTTTCCATTTCTATGTTTGGATTTCATGACTCATTGGAAAGACTTGGCAAAGTAGAAGGCAGTAGGAGAAGAGTGAGACTGCATTACAAGTGGGTGGATTTAATCCAGAAAGCCACAGCCCTTAGTATGCAAGACCTGCCGTTCATAACAGGGTTTCTTGGATTCTTATTTATAAGGATACCACATGAGGAAGGCAACTTGAGGCCAACTAACAACAACAACAACAACAACTGCTGAAAAACAAAGGCAGACCGAAATATTTTGCAGCTGAAAAGGAAAACCCAGAAGGCAACACTTGCCACTCCAACACATAAATATTTGTTTTAAGATTGTGTCATGGAAGGAATGAATTATAAATAACACAGGTTCAACAAAACTACATTTCAGAGTTACTTGTTGGTTCGTTGATTCGGTTTGCAGATGACTAGGACATCCAAGAATGGAAGTGTTCCTTCCTTTACTTTTTCCATTGTGAATTGGATGTTAGGGTGGCTGTTGTTCAGGTGGTTCAGAAACACAGCCAGATCTTCTTCTCCATTTGGAGCCATGGAGAAGAAGATCTGGCTGTGTTTCTGAACCATCTGAACAACATTTGGGCCACATAGTGTACAGAAAATCTACACACACAGACAGATTCCTACACAGCAATTCCAACCATCATCCAGGACAAAAAAGAAGCACAATAAAAACACCGGTAAACTGGGAAAAACGGATCTGTGAACCCCACTTCCTGGAAGATGAATTCAAGCACCTGGACCAGGTTGCTTGAATTCTACAGGCTAATGGTTATTCCAGCTCAGATATCAGAAGGGCTGCCAAGCCCAGAAAAACCCAGAGGAATGAAGACAAGCAGCCACCAAAAGAGAAAGTACTTTTACCATACATCAAAGGAGTCACAGACAGAATAGGGAAACTGGTGAAGAAACACAACATCCAAATGGTTTACAAACCAACCAAGAAAATCCAGCAAATGCTGCACTCAGCAAAGGACAAGAGAGACCCTCTCACAGCCGCAGGAGTTTACCACATACTATGTAGCTGTGGACAAGTCTACATAGGGACCACCAAACACAGTGTACAAACACAAATCAAGAACACAAGTGACATTGCAGACTGAGAGCCTGAAAAATCAGCAGTAGCAGAACATGTTATAAATCATTCAGAGCATAAAATACTGTTTGAAAACACTGAAATTCTGGACCATGCCAACCACAACCATGTCAGGATGCACAGGGAAGCCACTGAAATCCATAAACATCTGGATAATTTCAACCGGAAAGAAGAAATCCTTAAAGTGAACAAAGTTTGGCTACCAGTCCTGAAGAATAGCAAAATGGGGGCTCGGCAAATGCAAATGAGAAACCACCCAGGGTCAGGGGCTTTCCCAGCAGATAATGACCACCAATTAGCAGACACTAATTCTCTTTGCATAGCCTCCCACCATGAGGCCCTGCCATAAACAACAGAACAATGCACAGATTAACATGGAATTCCTCCAGACCCAGGGTCACACAGTATACAGTATATATATCCAGCTCTCTTCCAGGCCAGCATTCTCTGAAGATGCCAGCCACAGATGCTGGCAAAACATCAGGAATAAACTCTTCTAGAACATGGCCACATAGGCCAAAAAACCCACAAAAAACTATTCAACCACTTTACTCAACAGCTTTTCTGAAACCAAATAAAAACAGTGTTCTTCCCTATCCCATCCTTTGCAATCCTAAGCAATCAGGCATCAAATTTCCAGTATGGATCATACTATATTCAAATTTGATTGTGGTCAGATTTGATTCTGTTTATCTGTGTACTCCTTTCACTCTCAATGGTGTTTTGATACAACAGAGAAGGCATACTTGCATAGACAACTAAGCCTAACTTCAAACTTGTCGTGTGGTGCTGGATGTTCTCTATGTTGGCTGCCTTGACAATGGGAGCATGACTCAATGCTATGGAATTCTGGGAACTAAAGTTTTGTGAGACATTTAGCCTTCTCTGTCAGAGAGCTCTTGTGCCACAACAATCTACAATTCCCAGAATGTCATAGCATTGAACCATGGCAGTTAAAGCAGTGTCAACCTGGATTATTTCTGCAGTGTGGATGCAGCCTCAAAAAGATCAGCAAAGGTGCAATTTTTATTTTTTATCATTTAAGTATTTTTTAAAAATCAGACTTCTATCTTCAACACCCCATCATCCTCTACTGCCACAGGCTAACTTAGGTGGCTGTTCTCCAGTGCTTCACAGCCCACCCACTGTCTGCTGCAAACAGGGACGTACCTAGGATTTTAGGAAGGGGGGGGTCCAGACTAAGTGCCATCATTATAATGGGGCTTGAGTGCGGCGGCGCAGCAGCACACACCATTCATTTTTCTAATGGAAGGGGGGGGTCCGGCCCCCCCCACCCCCCCCCCCCCTTGGCTACGTCCCTGCTGCAATATGATCCCTGATTGGTTAGGATTGCATAGGCCATATGAACTGTTGGCATAATATTCCTCTATGTACATGCAGAAGATGCAAGCTTTACACTACTATTATTTTTCTCTTTAAATCTAAAGAGTGTAGATATTTGCTCCATGCAAGAGAAACAAGCAAAGAAGCATTGAAAACTACCTGTACTCACATTCCATTAATTTTATGAGTTGCATATCAGTTGTTTCTGATCACACCGAGATACTAAAAATGCCAAGAACCATTTAAACCATAAAAATCACCTTTAGTGATATTATGAAAGCCATAACTGTTGGCATTAAGTAAAGAAATTAAAATCCTTAGGAAATGTGTATCTTACAACAGACACGTCCGATAATGGCCCATCCTTTTTAAAAAGGTAGAGCTGAAACTGCAGCAATGCCAAACTAAAAACAAAACTATCCATTGTTTATTATTTATTAAAATCATTTCTGTCCCATAAGGATATAAAAAGAACCCTATGAGATTAGACCAAAGGACTATCTGGTCCAACACTCTGCCCACACTGATGGCTGTGGGAAATCCCATAAGCAACAGCACTATCCTCCTGCATGGGTTTTCCATCAACTAGTAAATAGACTGCCTCTGATACTGGAGGTAATCTCTAGACATCATGAGCAACAGTCATTGAAATCCTTATTCTCTATTAATTTTATTTATTTATTTGATTTCTATGCCACCTTTCTCCCTTGAAAGGGACACAAGGCAGCTCACAAATAAAAATTCTACCAAACATATTACAATAAAGCAACTAAAAACATCAGCTAAAAACAATATAAAACTGCAAACATTAATACTACAATTTACCTAATTTCCTTTGAAACTTGTCTAACTCAGCAGTCATCACTACTTATTGTTTTAACAAATTCATTAAGTTGGCTATGTGCTCTGAGGAGAATACAAGTTGAACATCCCTTATCCAAAAAGCTTGTGATCAGAAGTGTTTTGGATTTCAGAGTTTTGCCGATTTTGGAATATCTGCATATACATAATGAGATATCATAGAGATGGGATCCAAAAGTTTAAACACAAAATTCATTTATGGTTCATGTACAATTTATACACATAGCCTGAAGGTAATTTTATATATAATATTTTAATAACTGTGTATGAAGCAAAGTTTGTGTATACTGAACCATCTAAAAGCAAAGATGTCACTATCTCAGCCACCCATGTGGACAATTTTTTTTTATTTTGGAGCATTTCGGATTTTGGAATTGCAGATTAAGGAGACTCAGCCTGTAACACCGTTTTCTATCTTGAAATTCCCACCATTCAGCTTCAGTAGATGACCCTGAATCTCTCATTATATGAGAGACCTGTCTGGTTTCACTATACCATACATACTTTCATACACCTCTATTATATTTCCCATACACACACTTTTATATTTTTGTATGGTAAAATGTGCTGAATGTAGTTAACCCTTCCTTATAAGGGAGTTGCTCCAGCTTCTTTATCTGCGTGCCCAATTTTCAGCTTCCCAGCTGGCTTACATTAAAAAACATGATTTTAAAAAAAGATAGTAAAATGAGTGGCCACAGATGCTCTTCCTTGTCAGCAATGGACACAAATGTGCTGCTCAGGGATAATTCAAACATTTCAGCTTTCTTAAAACAGTGGGGGGGGGGGGACTGTGATATTGTATGTGGAGATTCACACCTTTTTCTCAACTGAAGTGTTACTGGTGGCAAAGTGGCAAACTGTTTGAAGCACTCCTCAGTAATGTGCAAAGACAGAGAAAAATGCTGTCCAAGAAGGAAAAAAGTGAGAGTCATGATTCCCTTTCAATCAAGCAGTTCTTCAACATAATCCTATGCCAATTAAACTCTCTTGACTTTCTTCCAAGAATCCTAGGAAGTATAGTTTAGTAAGGGGACTAGGTTCTCTTGCTCCTTCAGCACAACTACAGACTCCAAGTCTCTTTGGGATCAGGTACAGGTCTCTTTGGGATCAGGTCCAATTTAATTAAGGTTTTCTTCTTCAATCTATCAGTCTTCAGGGGTATTGGATTTAGCTTCCTATAATCTGTGCGCAACCATGGTCAACAGCCATATCTATTGAGGTTGACAGGAGTCACAGTCTTACACATTTGAAGGACACTAGGTTGTAGAATGTGACATATGTAAATAAAAGAGGTGGAAAAATCACATACCTGAAACATTAACTTTCCCTCTGTCACTGGTTGGATGGGGATTAGGGCCCTGAATGACTGGAACAGTTAATGTTTTTAGCCTAATGTATAAGTATTCTGGCACCTGTCATATTTTGTGGTGTGATGGTGTTACCTAGGGCTGAAGTAGATACAAATTGAGAAATTATGTTTCAGCCTTCAGTTTCTGAACGGTCTTAATTTTTTGTATTGATGAAAGTGAATACTGTACTTTTATGCTGATGGCCAATATGGCTAAAAACAATAAAGGAAACGTGAGGCTTGGCTTACACTAGGAGGGCAAGAGTCTGTTAAGGCACATAGAACTTTTCCAACTTTACATCGGTCCAAAACACACTGCAGAAATAATCCAGTCTGAGACCGCTATAACTGCCCTGGCTCAATGCTATGGAATTTTGGGAACTGTAGTTTTGTGAGACATTCTCTCTGTCAGAGAGAAGCTCTGGCACTGAGCCAGAGCAATTAAAGAGGTCTCAAACTGGATTATTTTGGACCATCGTCCCACTTGTGGTATCAGCAAGAAACAATTATTTTCTGTAAGAGGATGATCACAATACAGGTGGATACAGGTAGACCAACTCACAATACAGGCGGATAAACTCAATGAAGAAAGTTATGTCCTGAGTTTGCAAGGCCTGATCAGAGCTGTTGAAAACGGTGATTTGGAAGTTTAATAGGTTCACCATAAGGCAAAGGCAAATTGACAGTACTTAACAACAACTACAGGAATTGTTTCATTGTATTTTAATAAATTTTAATATGCTTTACTTTTCTTTTTGTAATTGCTTGTTTTGTTTTTTGTAACTACTCCAGTGTCCCAAAAATGGAGAAAAGGTGGGATATAAATAAGATGAGGAGGAGACATGCTACAAGATTAGAAAATCCTTTTGACAATAGAATTCAGGATCCAGTCCTGAATATACTATAAGCAGTTGAATAAATGTATTATACAGGTAGGAATGTGCACTTTTTAAATAAAAATTCAATAAAATGTTTCTGTTCCCCCAAAAGTTGGTGTTGCTTTTGTTTCCCCTTCTCTAAGGTAATTGGTTAGCGCTGTTATATATTTTATCTTCTTGTGTGAGGTTTGGGGGTGAGAAGAGATGAGATACATTCATTCATTTTATTCCTGTTTATTCATTTTTATTCCTGCATAGAGGAATAATTGCTTGTTGCCAGCTCACAACATAAAATGTTCATGGAATGCTCCTTTCCCTATTTAGATCCAGCTCCTTTTCAGGATCAGAAATGGCCACATTCAGGAATAACTGAAAGATTATAGAAAGAAAAGCAACAGGGAAAACATTCAAACGTTTCTTTCCATGTGCCAATATTGTGCAAAACTGTACTCCTTCTTTTCCATTCAGTATCTACCTTGCGTTGTCTGTGAGAGGGGAGTGCTATGTATGTGCATGAACACACACATGCGCACACAGACACAGATCATTGTGAAGCAAAATTTGCATGTTAGCATTTAAAAACCTCTACTTTGTGCCGATTGGCCTATAATCTTAAAGGTGCATGTTCTTTCTGGGGCCTGTTTATTTTTTGGTCTTTAGTCATAATTTTATTTTTATTTTTATTTTTTAAATTAACAAGCAGGTTCTTTTAAAATGCATATGTCACAAATAGGTACACTTTTTAGAATTGCAATTGGCTATGGCTGCTTTTCAAATGTACAGTGGTGACAAATTGCATTTGTTGTTGTGTGCAAAATATTGATTTGCCATTTCTAGACATCATGTATTATTGATCTTTGTTATATGCAACTAGAAACACTCCGAAACAGACAAAATTTACTTAAGTCCAATCCAAAACACACAGCAGAAATAATCCAGTTTGAGACAACTTTAACTATCCTGGCTCAATGCTAGGGAATGCTGGGAACTGTAGTTTTGTGAGACATTTAGCCTTCTCTGTCAAAGAGCTCTGGTGCCACAGTAAAGTACAATTCACAAGATTCCCTAGCACTGAGCCTAGGTAGTTAAAACGGTCCCAAACTGGATTATTTCTGAAGTGTGCTTTGGATCTTACTTAATTTTCTGAGGTCTATATGATTCAAGCATTTAATTAGTAGTAGAAAAAGGCCCTATTGTGGGCTGACACATATTTCAGGTCCAAAAATACATGAAAGGCCATCCTGCTTTTCTCCCATGTAGTCGATTTGTGGCTTCTTTTAATAAGCAAGTTATTAAGGCTCAGGGCAGATGGATAGAGCAACTACAAAATGAAAAAGTAAGTGAAGGAGAGAGACTACATTCACATTCATTAAAGGCTCCTTCTCCCTAAAATGGTTTATTGGATTATTCAGCATTTGAGGAAAGAAAAGGCTCAGATTACTTCCTAACAACTCACATTTGTTTTATCCCAAAACACATTTAGGCCTGAAGAAGATATGTAATGTGACAACTACAATAAGCATATTTATTGAAGTTAAATGCGCTGCTGAAATGCTTCTGGAGTTTTATTTTTCAAACTAGACAGATTAATTAATCACTGCCCACATGACTTTAAAAAGCCATAAACAGTAATGACTTGAAAGAGCACTCCTACCGCTTTAAAGTGTAATGCAAGAAACAGTTCTACAAAATGGGACTCTGAACAGGGAGGAATATGTAGACAAGCCAGGCTCAGAAAAACACCATCAGTCAGTAAGTGACCACATACATGGGCTTGACTATAAACAGAAGTACCATCTTAAATAAAGAACCTGCACATTTTGTCTGGGCTTCATAGGACTTTATCATATGACCCCCATTCTGACTTTCCCCCTCTCCTGTATGATTTTTAACATCATTGCCTGATGAAGAAGCTAGTGGAGCTTCAAAAGCTTGCAACTTGCATTTTATGTATTTTGGTCAGTCAATAAAGGTATCACTGTTTTGTGGAATTTGGATGTTATTTGCTTCTTGACCAACATGGCTACCCCTGGATATGCATACATACCAGTTTTGGTGCACTCCTTACCACACATACCTTCTATAGTGTGACTGGATTGTTGCTGGTCCCCCACACTTTCTCCCACCCTTATCCTTAGCCTTACCTTCCTGCCCTATGCTCTGCCTAACATGCCTTTCATTTGTGCATGTGTATATTGTTGTATTTTTAACATAATTCCAGGCAGTTTAACAAAACAAAACAAAAATACATACATACACACACTGTATACATCAATTAAAAAACAAACAAGTTATTCTGATATAGGAGAGGGGAGTGGGGATGGGGGAGAGGAGGAGATACTGACACCAAGTGACTGCCCAATTCTGGAACTACCACAGGAGTAACTTATTGCACCTGAGGATTGGGAGCTTTTTATTGGGTTTTCCCATCAGTGGCAAATTGTGGGTTAACTTTGCTTTGAGGACAAGGCAGTGATGAAACAGAAACAGTGTCATGCAATAGGTATCACGAAAGGTGCTATTAAAAGTGGCATGTGATAAAGTCCATAGTTAGCCATTGCTTTTAGTTCTCCCTGGGACTTGGCTCCAAAGAAGCAAAGTATATGACCCCCTTTTGTTTCAGATGCATAGCAATTTTTTTAAAAATTGAATTTGTTATACAGTAGAAATGAGAAGCCAGGCATAGTCAAGACACACGTTCTAGACTTTAGGAAAGCTGATTTCAGTAAACTTAGGGAAATACTGGAGGTGATCCCATGGTCAGAAATACTAAAAGAGAAGGCAGATCAGGATAGATGGGAGTTTCTCAAAAGGGAGATACTGAAGGCACAATTTAAAACAGTTCCAATCAGTAGGAAAAAAGGGAGGTTTCTCAAGAAACCAGGATGGATGACTAAAGAACTTTCAACAGAGCTAAATTTTAAATGAGGCATGTATAAGAAATGGGAAAAAGGGGAAATCACCAGGGAAAATCACCAAAGAAGAATTCAAACAAATAGCATGTGTAGGGGTAAAGTCAGAAAAGCTAAAGCGCATAATGAGCTCAGGCTTGCTAGAGAGGTTAAAAACAATAAAAAAAGCTTTTTGGGTATGTTCGCAGCAAAAAGAAGAAGGAAATGGTAGGGCCACTATGTGGAGAAAATGGCAAAATGCTAACAGAGGACAGAGAAAGGCAGAATTACTCAACATCTTCTTTGCCTCAGTGTTCTCAGAAAAGGAAAAGGGTGCTCAACCTGAGGATAATGGAGCAGAGGACAGAAAGGGAAATGCAGCACAGAATAAATAAAGAGGTGGTTCAGGAATACCTTGTTAATCTAAATGAATTTAAGTTTAAGATAATTACATCCCAGGGTGAAGCTGAAGCATTTCATGGCCAGCATCCATAGTTTTTTCTGGGTTTTTTGGGCTATGTGGCCATGTTCTAGAAGAGTTTATTCCTGACATTTCACCAGCATCTGTGGCTGGCATCTTCAAATGCTGGTGAAATGTCAGGAATAAACTCTTCTAGAACATGGCCACATAGTCCAAAAAACCCACAAAAAACTACATCCAAGGGTATTAAAAGAGCTGGCAAATTTAATCTAAAAGCCATTGGCAATAATGTTTGAGAACTCCTGGAGAACAAGAGAAGCCTCAGCAGACTGGGGGGGGGGGGGGAAGGACCTCAACAATTATTGTCCAGTTAGTCTGACATCAATACCAGGAAAGACTCTGGAGCAGAACATTAAACAGGGAGTCTGTGAACATTTAGAAGGGTATGCCATAATTGCAAAAAGTCAACATAGGTTTCTGAAAAATAAGTCATGCCAGAATAATCTGATCTCTTTTTTTGATAAAATTACCAGCTTGGTAGATGAAGGGAATGCTGTGGATATTGCATATCATGATTTCAGTAAGGCCTTTGACAAGGTCCCCCATGACATTCTTGCAAAAAAGCTAGTAAAATGTGGGTTAGTCAATGCAACTCTTAAATGGATTTGTAACTGGTTGAGCAGCCGAACCCAAAGTGTGCTCATCAATGGCTCCTCTTCCTCTTGGAGAGAAGTGACCAGTAGGGTGCAACAGGGTTCTGTCCTGGGCCCAATACTATTCAACATCTTTATCAGTTACTTTCATTAAGGAGTTTATCAGACGGGGTTTTTTGGCAATTTTCCCTGCCTATCACACAATGTTAGCGTCATCAACGTTGCGCAATAATGTGAAAGTGCGATGTTCTTCCAGACGCTATTCATTTCTATGGGAGCCTGTTGCGCAACGTTCCCGTAATGTTAGCGTCATTCCTCCCCTTTTTGAACATTACGGAAAAAAAGTGAAGTCAGCCCTTTGTCTCCCGTTATCATTGTGAATGCGTTGCAAAATGGTTTTGAGTGGTAGGCAGTAACGCAACGTGATGCAAAAGTTACTGATTGCAAAGTTCCCATGATGCTGGGCTGCTTTGTCACCCCATTCCCTTCCGGTGGCCTTCCTTTTTCAGGACAACCCCGGGGGAGGGGGGGGTCGCTCTTTCCTGCATGAACACCGAGGAGGCTGCAAATGTCAGGAACCCCAAAGGGTCATCCAAAGAGCGGCAGCGCTGAGAGAAAAAGGGAACCTCCAAGCTGCGAGGTTATTTATTTGAAAAAATAAATAAAAATCAAGACAGGGGTGTATATGTTTAATAATAAAAATAATTAAAAAATAAATAAAAAGACAGGGGTGTATATATTTAATAATAAAAATAATGCATCCTGTATCCCCCACTCCTTGCCACCCCAGAATGCCTCTTGCACATGTAATAATATTAATAATAATAATAAATTTGTCACCGTAAATGCCAGAAAAGGATGCGATTGTCATGCATTCTTTTATGACTTTAAAAGCAATTCAGAGCTGTCCCTGAATTCCTTGCAAAAGCATGTATCGTTTTGCCAATTGCCTAATTGACAAAAGCAACAAATGTAACATTCGATTGTAACATTCGCATTTTAGCATGGATTCTCCAAGGAAAAAAATGCCCTTTTATTGTTCCCTTTCACTTTTATTAGCTGACTTCCAGCAAAGGGATACTGTTGCAAAGGGCAAATACACACACACACACACACACACACACACACACACACACACATATATATTCCTCAGTAAAAAACACAACAAAACATGTGCTCATTTTGTATATATTTAATAATAAAAATAATGAAAGAATAAATAAAAATAAAGACATGGGTGTATATATTTAATAATAAAAATAATGGGGAAAAATACTGCATTTGCAGTCCAAAAGCCTCCCTGATTTGCCCTTTTGCCTTCTGTCACCTGTTGCATCCAGATTCCCCTTTTTCCTTCGGCTCTTTCCTTCTCCTCCTCCCCTCCGCTAAATAGGACCCTAGAGATGGGGGGGGGGAACTCCCTCGCTCCCCCGGAAGCACAAAGGTCATGATGCCACCAAAGCCTCCAAAGGGCATGCACAAATATGTTGATGCGAAATGTGAAAGACAAAAGGAAGGCGCTGGTGTAGTAAAAAGTTCCGCTATGCATGGTTTCGCATCACGCAAATCGCAACTTTTGTGCAATTGTAGTGCTAACATAACATTACTGGGGAATGACGGAAAAGCAAACAATGTGGTAAGACTTCACGTGAAACAGTCATTTCGCAACGTTCTTTGCACTTCCTTAGTGCAGTTGAGGGTCCAAAACTTTGAGTCTGATAAACTCCTTAGTTTCATTTAGGAATAAGGTTTTGTGCATAGAGAATGCCGCATATAACCCATATAAGTCCAGATTTCATTTTTACCAGAGAGCTTTTAAATTTAGATGAAAGTTTGTCATATATATAATTAAAATTGTTATTTTAACTGACATCTCACTTATCAGGTTTCACATTCCTTTAATTATTTGAAACAGCTGAGTAATCATAATGGTGGATGAAAGTTTCATTGCCAAGTTCCACTTTAATAAGCACAATGATGAGTTGCCAGACTATTTTGCCAGGAAGAACACTTTATCTGCTATGCGCATTCCCTATTTCAGATATGCTGGAGCTGATAAACAAGCCGAGCAAGATCAGATGGTTACTGATATTACATTTATGATACTTCATGAAACAGCCCATCTCCCACCATGAGGCTCATGTTCTTTTTTGCATAAGTGACATGCTACAAGATTAGAAAATAGCCATAACACAGAGCGTATGCTTTGCATCCAAAATGCCTCTGTTTCAATCCCTCGTATCTTTGGGGCTGTAGGGGTGCTATGTACCTCTGAGGTTTCCAATTTATCATGACCCTATCATAGGTTTTTCTTGGCAAGATTTGTTCAGAGGAGGTTTGCCACTGCCTTCCCCTGAGGCTGAGAGCATGTGACTTACCCAAGGTCACCCACTGGGTAGTCTTGGAAAAGAATCTTGCCTGAAACCTGGAAGCTCCTGCTAGTCAGTATAGACACTACTGAACTAAATGGACAAATTGCTGGACTCAATATGTGGCCGATCTTCCCTCCCTTGCATCCTGTATTATTTTCCACAGCAAGTCAACACATCTCTGTACCTGTAACAGAGAACACTCAGTTACATTCACAGAACTATAAATGTTAAGAGACTGATACATCTATAACTCCACTCTGGGGCCAGACAAGTATAATTAGCACATAGAATAGCAACCAGTAAATGAGACTACTCAGGCAGTTGCATGCTTATAATTAAGTACTTTCCTGGATTTCTGCCAAAGTGCTCATCCCTGTGCCAAATGAAGACCTAGCCTACAAGAGAAACTGATTCTTCCATTCCTTCAGAACTCCCTAGGTTTCAGTATCTTTGGGCCTTCCTGGATTAAAGAGAATCACCATCACTAATACCACCTGGTAGATGAAACCCCAGACAATGGGCTATGGTGAAAAACATCCAGCAATATCTTGGGGGAGGGGGAAAGAACATGGAAGCAGTCAAAAGCCACACCAGGAAATCCAAAATTGAGCTGCGCAGAATTGCTCAGTGGGAACCCAGGATGCAAGCTGAATGAGAAAAGCAGAAGGTCAGATTACAAACCAGAACCAATAAACACACACGGAGTTATCCAAAAGTCAGCATTAGGAATGCAAATATTTGCTTACCTAATTCTCATATATAAGGATGAGTAACTTCACAAGTTTTCTGCCTGTTTGATGAGATCAGGAAAGTGCCAGTACATTTTCAGTTATTTTTGCACTTTGGGACTTTGCACACAATACAGTTTTCTGAATGACAATGTTGCATAAAAACAACTTGCTTGCCCACCCTCAACATTTTTGCAAATAAACGCCAAAGGCCTATGTATACGTATTGTTGTTTGTTGTTAACTGGCCTCAAGTCAACCTCGACTCATGGCAACAGAGTGGATAAGGCCTCTCTAAAGACTCCCTGTCCTCCACCACTCTGCTCAAGTCCTGCAGGCTAAGGCCCCCTCTAAAACTGAGTCCAACCCTCCTGCATGTAGTCTCCCTCTCTTTCTACTGTCCTCTACCTTTTCAAGCATTATTGTCTTTTCCAGTTATTCATGCCTTCTCATAGTATGCCCAAAAGTATGACAGGCTCAATTTGGTCATCCTGGCTTCTGGGAGTATTTTGGGTTAGAGCCATTTGTTTCTCTCCTTGACCATCTACAGTATCCTCAGCACTCTTCTCCAGCACATTTCAAATGAGTTTATTTCTATCAGCTTTCTTCACAGTTCAGCTCTCACATCTGTACATGGTGATGGGAAATATGATGGCTTGGACGATCTTCACTTTAGTGTTCAGATTTGTATCTTTACGCTTTAGGATCCTGTGCAATTCTTTCATACCTGCCCTTTGTAATCCTAGTCTTTGTCTTAATTTCTTGACTGCAGTTTACATTTTGCTCAATGTTTGATCCAAGCTATGGGAATTCCTTGACTATTTCAGGACTATTTTATGTAGTTACTGCAATCTTTTGTGTTTCTCGTGTGTGTGTGTGTGTGTGTGTGTGTGTGTGTTCAGAAATGTATATTGATCATTTCCAATCTGTGCCATTGCTTTGTTTCCCGTATTTGTTGACAGTTTGTAGTTAGTATTGGATTTGATTCTGGGCCCGTACAGACAGCCCAAAATAAAGCCGCTTTGAGTCACTTTGGAAGTATGATGTTTAAATGATGTATGCGTCACAAGTGGCCAGAAGCCATGCCAAAGCCACGCTCCAGTCCTCTGGCTCCCAGTCAACTAAACTTAATAATGCAAACCTGTTTTTCACTGTCTTTAAATTCTGTTGGAATGTTTTACGGATCATATTTTGGCATGGCCATTGATTTAGTATTTTTCTTCAGCTTTACTCTTATTTTGGCTATTCATTGTCTGTGCCAGTCTGTGCATGGTCTTGTTTTTGCCACAAGAATGTATATGTATATATAAAATTTGTATATAATCTTGATAGAGATCTAAAACACACAGCAGAAATAATCCAGTTTGAGACCACTTTAACTGCCCTGGCTCAGTGCCAGGGAATCCTGGGAACTGTAGTTTATTTTCATAGTGCTTAGAAATATTTTTATAGTGCTAACTCAGAGCTCTCTGACAGAGAAGGCTAAACATCTCATAAAACTACAGTTCCCAGACTTTCCTAGCATTGAGCCAGGGCAGTTACAGTGGTTTCAGATTGGATTATTTCTGCAGTGTGTTTTGCACCAGAGCCTCTCAATATGCGGAGACACCTTTTCTTGTTATTGTGGTGAGAAAACTCCAATCCAGAGGTGTCATACTACCGGCCAACAACAGAGAGATGATGCGTACTCCTGTTTTCTTGGGAGGCTGTAAAGGGTTTTCAGAATGGAACACTTGATACCAACTCACTATGCAAAGCATCAGTTTAAAGTATGCGAAGTTCCAGGTTAAATCTCCAAAGTCCCTGTTATTAAGCACTTCTTGTCCTGTTCTTCCTTCCAGCATGCTTAGCCAAACACACATTGCCAAAGAGTAACACCAGCAGTTAATAGGAAGGCACTGCAGCTATGATTTATGTCCTTTTTATGTCGGCACTACAAAAGTATTTCTAAGCAATGTGAAAATAAAATAAAGATGAAGTTCTAAATTTATATCCCCCTCTCCCTTTCCTCATGGCCATTAAAACTGCAGATAGAACATGGAATGTAACTCCTTAAAAACTCTTCCCACAAAAAGATAACAAACCATCCTAGTGATATTTAATCCACAAAATAAACGTGCAGAACAAGATAAAATGTAATCTTTTCTCCTCTTTATCACACTGTTTTTTAAAAAACACACAGAGAGAGAGAGTTTACGGGCTTTTTCTCCTTCCCTCAAGCCAAGGCCAAACCAAGCTGGAGTATCCATAATAATAAGCAAGTGCCACCCACGGCAGGCATTCTCTCCGTGGAAAATAAAATGGTTATTTCTCTTAATGACTTTTATAGATGGGAGAGGGAAGGCTGAATTATCTCTAGCTTTGGGACGTGGAATTTTATAGGGATGAGTGGTGCATTGCACTGTTAACAGAATGCCATTCTAGCATAAAAGATTGTTCCATCCAGTGAAGTCACTTAAGTTGCTACAGGATTCCTTAACATCTTTTTTTATACTGAAACAAACCAACACGGGTCCAAAACACATTGCAGAAGTAATCCAGTTTGAAACCGCTTTAACTGGCCTAGCTCAGTAGCTGTTATTATTAGCTGCGTGCAGACTGCAGAGATAATCCAATTTGACACCATTTTAATTGCCATGACTCCATCCAATTCTGGGAACTGTAGCTTGTTGTGGCTGGCACGAGAAGAAAACTATAATTCCCAGAATTCCATAGCACTGAGCCACAGCAGTTAAAGCAGTGTCAAACTGGATTATTTCTGCAGTATGGATGCAGACTCTGAAAGACAACATGCGCACAAAACCAGTCATACCTTTACTACACTAAGGGTGCATCCACACTGTAAGAATAATGCAGGTTGACACCACTTTTAAGTACTACAGCACTATCCTATGAAATCCTGGGATTTGTAGTTTTACAAGGTCTTTAGCCTTGTCTGCCAAAAAGTGCTGGGTGCCTCACACAAAACTAAAAATCCCAGGTTGCCAAAGGATGGAGCCACAGCACTTAAAGTGGTGTTAAGCTGCATTATTTCTACATGGTAGATGCCCCTTTAGGTACTGTACCCACTTTACCTGAGATTAAGCCACACTGAATTCAAGGGGTCTTACTTCTGAGTAGACCCAAGCAGGCTCCTCGCTTCCAAACAAACACACTGGGTGATGGATTGGGCCAGATCTTCATGTTGCTTGGTTGGACTATAACTCCCAAAATCCTCCCTGCCAACAACTCTGGGCATTGTCATCCAAACAAGCAATACAATTATTATTGTTAACAACAACATCAATATCCTGCCTTTCTCCAATTATGGTGGTAAACAGCAGATTTAAAACCATTTAAAAAACAATCCAAAATCAATAACATGTATAAATATTTTTAAAAAACAATTAAAACTATTTTAAACGTTAAAACAGTTATGCATCAAAATGTAAAATGTGTTAAAAGCTCTATACAAACTTTAAAATCTGAACTACACAGCATTTAAAGCCCAACCTTTGTGAGTTTCAAAAAGCCAGACTTTGCAAGGCTTTGGATTTGAATTGGGCAGTATTCACACTGGAGAGAGAATCCAGGTTGACACCACTTTACCTGCCAATGCCATGGCTCCCTGCTATGGAATCCTGGGATTTGTCATTTGTTGCAGCACCAGAGCTCAGTGACAGAGGCTAAAGTTTTCACAAAACTACAATTCCCAGAATTCCATAGTATAGAGCCATGGTAGTTATAGCGGTGTCAAACTGGATTAGTTCTGCAATGCAAATGTAGCCAGTGTGCAGATCCAAGGTACAAGAAAAGGAAGAGCCGCTGCCTGAAAAATTTATATTTTTGTTTATTTTATTTTACAGTATTATACTCCTCTACCTCTCATGGAGAAAATGATTGAGAAAATTTCTTGAACTGAGAAAAGAGGAATACGAGAAATAACATATGGGAGTTTTGCTTTCTTAATCAGTGTACACATAAGTATATAAACATCTCAATTTTTCATTTGTTAAGTTTTGTTTTATTTATATGCTTGTCTTTTATGTATATAATGGGGAAAAGTTACCAGAGAGAAAAGAAAAGAAAAATGGAGAAGGCCAGCAAATATCTGGAAAGGAAGAGTCCAAATTCTTTCTGGAGAAAAGAAGGGAAGGGAAGAACCCCAAAAATATGAATATTGGATCCAATCACCTATCAACAAAACAGCAAGACCCAAATTCACAACTCCTAATTCATTGGGGACAGAAAAAGAGAGAGAGAAAGCAAGGAAGCCTTGGAGAATTCTGAGCACTGGAGCATTCTCTGAGACCAGGGTTCGAATCCTGACTGAGCCATGCAACCCCATTGGGTGACCTTGGTCAAGTCACACTCTCTCAGCCTCAGAGGATGGCAAGGGCAAACCCCCTCTGAAGAAATCTTGCCAAGAAAACCCCAGGATGGGGTCGCCATAAGTTGGAAATGACTTGGAGGCACACAAAAGCAACAACCACAATAAGAGATGGCAGCCACCAACTCCTCCAAAAAGGTAAAATCGGTGGAACAACTTCGCTTCTCTTACTCTGGAGACATCCCTTGCTATTGATAACAATACTAACAATATCAAGAATACCAACAAAAACAACAATAACTATAACAACAAAACTAACAACAGCATCAACAATAACAACCATTATTACTACTATTACACTTGCTGCCCTCAGTCCTTCTTTTCTTTTCTTTTTTAGCCCTTCCTTTCCTTTTAATTTGGAAGCTGCTTTCGGTCCCAATTGTGGGGGGAAATAAATAAACATAATAATCAAAATCATAACAATAAATCAGTGTGGCATAATAATAATAACAATAAGTCAGTGTGGCATATTGGTTTGAGGTTAGGACTCTGGCTCATCCATGAAACACACTAGGGTGATCCTGACCAAGTCACACTCTCTCAGCCTCAGAGAAAGGCAATGTCAATCCCTCTCTGAGCCAATCTTGCCAAAGAAAACTCCAGGAAACAGTAGGTCACACTCTCTCAGTCTCAGAGGAATGCAATGGCAAACCCCCTCTGAAGTCTGAACCAATCTTACCAAGAAAACCCCACAAAAGGTTCCTGAGGGGGAAACTTAACCAAGTCACACTCTCTCAGCCTCAGAAGAAGGCAATAACCCCCTCGGAGCCAATCTTGCCAAAGAAACTCCAGGAAAGAGTAGATCACACTCTCTCAGCCTCAGAGGAAGGCAATGGCAAACCGTCTCTGAGCCAATCTAGATTATTGTCAAGAAAAACCCAGGAAAGATTCTCCACGGGAAAACTTAACCAAGTCACACTATCTCAGCCTCAGAGGAAGGCAACAATGGCAAACCTGCTGTGAACAAATCTGACCAAGAAAACCTCAGCAGTCAGCACCCAACACAAACATAAATTGATGATGATGGATGATAATGATGATCTTTCAATAATAAAATGAGCATGCCACTCTTGAGCAAGGAGAGCTTTGTGTCTTGGAAGAAATGGGAAGAAGAAAAGGAAAACCCTTTACTCAGAGTAAAATGAACTGCAACACACATACAATCCTATTGCATGATTCTATGATTCTATGCACACTCCAATGGCAATAGGTTTCATGGGAAAAAGTTGAGTTTACTGTCAAATATTGTGTTCAAAGTTGCAGCAAACAAACAAACAAACAAACAAATGTTCCTGGGAGGAAGCGCTAACAGGACCCAACCAAGGGCATTGACCATTGAGCAACAGTCATCAACATAGGAAATCACAAATATGCAGAAGGAAAAGGTTACAGAGTTTTCTTGAACACATTTACTTTGATTAATGTAAAATGAATCACACTGCTCTAAAGCCAAGACCAAAAAAATAACTGCAAAGCAATGTCTCAGGTGCATCCGCACTGCAGAAATAATCCAGGTTGACACCATTTTAACTGCCATGGCTCAACAAACTACAATTCTCAGAATTCCATAGCATTGAGTTATGGCACTTAAACAGATGTCAAACTGGATTATTCCTGCAGTCAGGGATGTAGCCAAGGGGGGGGGGTTCTTGGGGTACGGACCACCTCTTCCATTAGAAAAATGAATGGTGTGTGCTGCTGCGCCACCGCACCCAAGCCCCATTATAATGGTGGCACTTAGTCTGTACTGCCCCCCTTCCTAAAATCCTAGCTACGTCCCTGCTGCAGTGTGAATTTGTGTCTGGCTCACACAACATTTCAATGTGTGCATGTCCACATAGTAGACTTTTCACTATGGAGGGCAAGACCCAACCATCCTGCCTACTCTCCCAGAGTGTTCTCTCTTCACATAGGAGAATGCAGCCTCAAACAGTTTGTCCTTACACCCTTGTTTAATATACCACAGCTTTTCATATAGCTGGAAGACCTGCACTACAGTTTTTCAGGTAGCAACATGCCTAGCAGTAAGTTCTAATAATGTAGAAAGAGAAAAAGAAAGAGAGAGAGAGATTTCCTTGATTCTTACTGCACTCTAGATACACCGATTATGCCCCCAACCTATATATGCTTCATATGGAAGGACACCAGCTTCCACACTCCTTCAACAATTTGGCTTGGCCAGGCCCAAAACATTAGTGGTATCCAGAACAGATGCCATTATCTACTCTCTCTCTCTCTCTCTCTCTCTCTCTCTCTCTCTCTGTGTGTGTGTGTGTGTGTAGGGGGAGATTAGCCAATGTCATCCAGTGAATTTCATGACTCCAAAGAAACTAGAGAGTAGGGGTTTCCAACCTGGGGTGCCTGCCATTGTTCTCGATGTGTGTGCGACATGAAATTTCAGGGAGTGAGACAAAGAATGGCTTGTGTCCTTGAATGATGAGTCACACATCATTGCTCATTTTTTTCTGAATAAATTAGAATCTAATTGCTCAATTTAAATTCACATTTTATGTCCCTAGTTAAAAGCTTTTTTAAAAAAGTTCAATTTATTCACCCACAGTATTGTATGTGGTCCAACTTGTGGTTCAAAAATTAGAAATTAAACGTCTTCATCTTCAAATGTGATTTTACTTTTGTAAGGGGTGCAGATATTAATCAAACATTTCCTAGCGGTGTGGGGCATACAAAAGGCTGGGAACCACTGGACTAGAGCCTGGATCTCCCAAGTCCCAGTTGATCACCAGTCTGACTCTCTCACACTACATTCTCCGTCATGTACAGAGATGTAATTTGTTCTCACACTCAGAGGCAAAATGCTTTGAGAATCTTCTGCAGGAAGAAAGTGCTGTTATCATTTAATTTCTCCTTTTAAGCAGATCTCAGACTTCTTCAGTACCTGAAACTTGTTTGTAATATTGCTGTACAACAACAGACATCATGGTCTCTGATGCTGATGATTTTGAAAGATTTTGAGAGTTAGCCTAAGAACAGGGCATCAAGACAGACACTTTGCCTTCCACTTTTCACAGAATAGCTATCTGTGAGGATCAAAATATGTATACTTGTCCCTCCATATTTGCTACGGTTAAGGGCACAAGCCTGCTGTGAATATGGAAAAACTGCAACTAACAAAAACACCATGTTTTTACCTGAGAGGAGACCTCTCTAGGAATGTCTAGGTTCTCTAGTGCAACTCTGTGGTCAACGTCCGACAGACACTGGCCATATTATTATTATTATTATTATTATCCTTTATTTATGAAGCGCTGTAAATTTACACAGCGCTGTACATGCAATTTTTTTAGTTAGACGGTTCCCTGCCCTCGGGCTTACAATCTAAAAAGACATGACACAGAAGGAGAAGGGAGTGGTGGAGGGAAAGGGTAAGAGGTCCAGCAGTTCCTCTCTACCTCCAAGGCCTGGACCAAGGTAGATGGACTGGAGGGAGGGCTTGGCTTCATAATGGATAGTTAATCTTCTTCCAGGGAAAATACATACTCTCAAGTAGGATAATACATATACAGTACATAGCAATACAGGAAATGGTTTGATAAACAGGCACCAAAAGAACATCAAATAGTAAGCGACAATTATGCAATGCCTGGGAAGGCTTCTCTGAACAGGATGGTTTTCAACTCTGTTTTGAAGCTGGTTAAAGAAGTGATGGCTCTTGCTTGTGGGGGAAGAAGGTTCCAGGAGTGAGGGGCAGCAAGTGAAAAGGGGAGAATCCGGGATGGGGCAGAGGAAATCCTGGGTTGAGACAGCAGACCTTGATTACCAGAACGGAGGGCCCTGGTGGGAAGGTGAGGAGAAAGAAGGTCTGATAAGTAAGGAGGGGCCAGTCCATGGAGGGCTTTAAACGTGGACAGCAGGAGCTTATACTGAATGTGGAAAGGGAGGGGGAGCCAGTGAAGGGATGCCAACACAGGAGAGATGTGGTCAGAGCGGTGGGTGGAAGTGATAATGCGTGCAGCTGAATGCTGGACAGAGATTAAAGGACAGAGGTGAGAAAGAGGAAGCCCAGCCAGGAGGACATTACAGTAATCAAGTCGTGAGACCACTAGGGCATGGACCAGGATCTTGGCAGTAGAGGCAGAGAGATATGGCCGGATTTTGGCAATATTGTACAAAAAGAATCTACAAGCCTTGGCTGTGGTCTGGATCTGAGGGATACAAGACAGAGAAGAGTCAAAGATAAAACCAAGACTGCGGGCATGCTGGACTGGTTGAATAGAAATGTTGTCCACAGAGACAGAAAAGGAGAGTTGAAGAGTGGACTTAGGAGGAAAGACAAGAAGCTCTGTCTTGGACATGTTGAGCTTCAAACGCCGATGGCGCATCCACTGCAAGACAACTGTGAGACATGATGAAACTTGCTGTTCAAGCCTTGGAGAAAGGTTGGGGGTGGAAAGATACAGCTGGGTGTCATCGGCATACAGATGGTAGGAAAAACCAAAAGAGCTAATGAGTTTTCCTAAGGACAGTGTGTAGAGAGAAAACAGAAGGGGACCCAGAACAGAGCCCTGGGGAACTCCAACAGATAAGGGAACAGGAGAAGAAGTCTGACCCCCTGCAACTACTGCAAAAGATCTGCCAGACAAGTAAGATCTAAACCAGTCGAGAACAGAGTCTGAGAGCCCAAGGTCAGAGAGTATGTCAATTAGGAGACAGTGATCAACAGTGTCAAAGGCTGCAGACAAATCAAGAAGGACGAGAACAGAGTAAAGGCCATTAGCCTTGGCCTGTAAAAGGTCATTCGAAATCTTAGTGAGAGCTGTCTCTGTGGAATGCCTTGGGCGGAAGCCAGACTGAAAGGGATCGAGGATGGAGTTGGCTTCAAGAAACTCAAGACAGCGTGAATAAACAACCCATTCCAAAACCTTAGAAAGAAAGGGAAGAAGAGAAATCTAGACAAAGAGGAGGGGTCAAGGGAAGGTTTTTTCAGAATTGGGGAAATGAGAGCATGTTTGAAGTCCGAGGGGAAGGAGCCTGTAGAGAGAGAGAGAGATTGAAGATATGGAGAAGCGAGGGCAGAAAGGAGGGAGCTATAGAGATTAGAAGACGAGTGGGAGTGGGAATTGGATGCAAGAGAACGTTGCAGGTTTGGAAGAGTTCGAAGGGTAGAGAGTTCATCCAAAGAGGCAGGAGGAAACACAGAAAATTGTTAGGCGAGGGGATAGAAGATTAAGAGCAGAAGAAGAATTGGGGGGAGACTATCTCAGAGCGATAGTGGGAAATCTTAGAGATGAAAATATTAGCAAAGTCATTAGAGAGAAGATGAAGAGACAGGAGGACAGGGAGTTGAAGCAAAGTGTTGAAGGTGGGAGACACGCTGCGGGCACCTCCATTGGCGGAGATCAATGATTTGTAAATAATTCTGTTTTGCCAAGAGAGGCGCGTGAGAAGGAAGGAAAGAACAAATTTGAAATGGATAAAATCAGCCCACCTCTTTGGACTTTCTCCAAAGACGTTCGCCCGCTCGGGAGCAGGACCGGAGAAACTTAATGTTGGGGGTAAGCCAGGCTGAGTCTAGTCTTAGAGGAAGAAGGGCGTACAGAGACAGGGCAAAATGGTCAAGAGTGGAACCCATAGAACCGCATTGGAGGAGCTACAAATGCCTAGTAGAGCATTCTCTCTAGGAATCTCTAGATCTTCAGTGCAACTTTTAGTTAAAGTTGATCATAGAGTTGCACTGGAGGACCTAGAGATTCCTATAGAGAACATATTAATCAATCCGCAAATGTCAAAGCCCAAATATGAAGGGATGAGTATTAATTAAGGTTTAACCACCCGTCTTTATACAGTTTACCCAGCCAAAACACGTAGGAAAAGAAGGCTGTACTGGTACCTGGTACTGCCAAGAAGACAAACAAATGGGTTCTAGAACAGATCAAACCTAACTCTCCCTAGAAGCCAGGAGACTAAATTGAGGCTGTTGTACTTTGGTCACATCATGCGAAGACATATTCATTAGAAAAGACAATGATGCTAGGAAAAGTGGGAGGCAGTAGAAAGAGAGAAAGAAGTTTATCGCATGGCCCTGAAATGGGCCTGTTACTCCCAAAAACAGGGTGACACAGGCTCGTAAAAACGGGATGGGGCTAAGAAGGAGTTTACTCCACATTGGGATGTCACTCGGCGGCCGCCAGGCTTTCCAATTGTCCTACATCCATTCCAGAGGGTGTGATTTCTGAGAACGATTCTGAAATCACGCCCTCTGGAACGGATGTAGGACGCGATTGGATGCCTGGCGGCAGTGGCGGTGTTCCAGTGCTGTAACTCCGTCTTAGCCCCATCCCATTCCTGGAACGGGCCCATGCGATAAACTTCAAAGACCACATGCCAGAATGAACTGACCAATCAGGAAGTTATGGGCCTGGGCCTGCAGGACCTGAGTAGAGCATAAGTCTGGAGATGCTCATCCACAGGGTCACTATGGTCGAAGTTGACTCAAGGGCAGTTAATCACAACACCAAACTGATCCCTGCAATACCTGCATAAGTGATATGTTTATTGCCATTCAGCTAAAATAAGTTGGTTGGCTTGTTTACTAAGCAATGCAAACAGCTCCTCCCCCTTTTGTGGCAAGTACCAACCTAGGGCAGGTAGACACGGGTAATAAGATATCCAGTTTTCATTAGCCATTTTACCAAACTTCAAAAAATATATATACTGCACAACCTTATCCTCCAGCTAAATAACTGGCTTGGACAGAAAATTGTGGTGGGAAATCCTATCGAAGGTTGTTTCTAGAAGTCTGTCCAACATTCCAAGTGTCAATACCGTTCTCTTCTCAGACAGGATTTTTTCCCTGTGGTTCTGTTTCTGAACATCCTGCCCTATAACCTTTCTGTACACAATTTTATCATGGGACAATGCTTCCATCTTTTGCTCTGCCCCCTCCAACCACACCAAGACCTCCCCACCCAGTTCAGTTCTAATCGAATTCAAATTCTATAATTAGAATGAAATGCCACCCCCCCTCACTGAAAACATGTATTGGCAAATACTGCCTCAGGCTACTCACATTGCAGTGTGTGTGTGTGTGTGTGTGTGTGGTGTGTGTTGTGCCTATTATTCTGTGTATTTTCTGCTGGCAAGTGGTGGGTGTACTGGCATAGGAAAAATATGCAAAAAATCAGGTGGGTTGCGTACGGAAAAAAATGGTACTGCTGGGATCACACTACAGTACACTGTTATAGTGCTATTACCCCACTAATTGTGTACACTTTGTGTTAGGCTCTAATATCTGTTTGCATGTTCTCATGCATTCCTAATGTAGTAATAATCTGCCTGTTAACCGTTTTGCAAGCCAATCCCTCTGCTTATAAAATGCATTTAAAAAATCATGTATGAATATTTCCTACTTTGTAGGTAGGGTTACAGTTGTAAAACAAAACAAACAAAACACAGGAATGTGTGAATTTAGCAAGCAGTAATGTTATTTCAGGGGCTGGTTACCAATTTGTTTGAAAATGCAGACTGAGTAGGTTGCCAGAGTGAAAACAAGAAAAGGGCTCCTGTGTCTGTAATGGCTACGTAGAAGAGGGAATTTCAGCAGGTGCTGCCCTTTTACCTAAGAGTCTACTGTCAACCTCTCACCTTTTGTGGTACTGATCCAACTTTTCTTTCCAACTGTTGTTGCTGCCCTGTTCATTAACTCCTTCCAAGCATTGGAACAGTAGCAGCGCAAAGAGAAGGGCACAGGGGCACAGTGCCTTGCCCTTACCTTCTGTTTGGGTATGGGACTGTGGGAAAGGAATGTGGCATGCAGTGGCACAATGAGGGCAGTGACAAAGAGAGTGGCCTCAAGGAAGAGTGCTCCATTAGACAATATTGCTAATATCCCTCATTCAAATGCTAGTCATACTACTGCTGAGCCAGTTGATTCTGTCTGCTCAGTAACACTGAGTGGTCCGGGATCTTATGAGGCAGGTGTGCTCAACCTCTTTTCCAACAATATCCATGTCCACAAGGTTTTTAAACAGACAGTGCTTTTTGGCAAGAAAGAAAAAGAAAAACGTCTCAGAGTTCCAGCACAGGGTTCAAACTCTGTAACCCAGATTTTTTAAACAATTCTTGAGTGTACAATAAACATCACCTACTCATCCAGTCAAAGCAATTCTCCTAATTTCCTTTCATAATCGGGGGAAGGAGGTGGACTTGCACCCAATAATATTCTCATTTTACTGCTCTAGGGGAGCCAATGGCCTCTTGTTAGGGTTATAATAATCCAAGAACGTACCCCCTGATAGCAACACCATTGTGCTCTCCGCTTTTCTCACCTAGGTCAGATCAGGAGGCAGGCAAGCAGGTGGCTCTTAGCACAAAGGCTCAGCAGAACCACCTGCTCGTCCTCTCCCGCCCCCTTGATATTCGAAGAGAAGCCAGGCCGAGTAGCATCAGCATCCACAAGTGGCCATCCCATGTAACAAGCCAGCCCTTTGTTTCCTATGGGAAAGAACAGGGAAGAATGCTTGACCTGGAACAGAGATCTGTCTCTCCGGGGGATCCTTTTGCCCTGCTGCTAAGGCTTTGTTGCCCTGCAAGATGCTGTGGCGAAAAAGGTGACCTGAGGAGGGCTATGCCAGCCAAAGGCAAGTTATGGCTCCATACAAGAAGCCCAGTCAATAATGCCTCCGCTCATCTCCCTCGCCCAGCAGTAGCAAAAGTTTAAAAAGGTTTGGTGCTTTATCTCTGCCCCACATCTGTTGTTGTTTGCATACAGGGGGCTGGCTAGTGTGTGTGGTTTCCCCTCCTATCCTTCCTTTTTATGGCAGAGAAGAAAGGAAAAGCACAACACAACAAAACCAGCCATACAATGAAAATGCTAATTTTCATGCTAATTGTTTTGGAGTAAGAGTTCTTTTTTCCCCTTCCCATAGCTTCTCAAACAAATGTTATCTTTAAGGACTCTTCAAGAGGAAAAAGAAAAGAAATATTTTTGCTCTAGCACTTCCTTCCATAAAAACTAAACTGCATATGGCGTCGTGCCAGGAGTTCCTTTACCTCACAAAGTGCAATTTTCATGCATACGTATGAGAAATAATCCACACAGACCACATTTATCTGACTACTTCTGCCACTCTCCTCCTTGCCAAGCACTGAAAGCAGGCCTTGGGTTGTTTTTCTTGAAAATTATATCCATATTTAAATAACTTCCTGTGAACAGAATGTTGTTCACAGCATCTGTTTGCTGTTAAATGCCTGATAATAGAGGAAAGTAATAGGAATTTGCTCTTTCATTTAGATGCGTACATCATAATCAATGAGATATTTTCTATATTCAATATTGCGAGGTGAACAAAGGTGGAAGTACCACTTTGCAAGCAATCATGTCACTTAGACATGTTACTTTAAGAAGACCACAGTGGCTACTTCTTATAAAAAAATGACTACAAATTAAATTTTACCTTTTTGGTGAGTCAAAATTAGTACTTTTCCCTACTACTTTTGAGGGACAAGAAATGCTTTCTGGATTATTCTAATATGATTTTTAAGTTAGGACATTTTATATTATTTAAAAAGAGAATAATTGGTTTTTAAAAAAGAACTGCTTTTTAAATTTCTTTTAGAAAATATAGCTTGTTTACTACATTATGTTTTTTTTTAAAAAAACACCAAGGTAACAGGTTACTACAGATGAAACAAGGGTAATAAGTTAAAGCCCTTGAATGGCAGAAAGGTGAGAGGTTGTCTTTTTGTATGTACTTTTTAAAACATCTTTCCAAGCTCTGCTTTTGAAGTAGACTTTCAGTTGATATGATGATGAATGATGATACAAGGTGGTTTCTTCCTCTTATATCTTTGATGTCTCTCTGTTTCCAGTATGCATATGTTTCCACCTTGTGAAATTGTCTGGCTATTGAAAAATGCTAAATATGTGCAAAATAGCTGTGCCTTTATTTTGCTTGCTGGAGATATCCAGAAAAACTTTAAGAATCCAACATCTCTGGGATAAAAGAGCAGCAGCTGGGGTCATTCAGGTCAGAAGCATACAAGTAAGCTACCACATCTCTTGGTGGCTCAAAGCATTATATTAACTGGGAGGGGGATTTTCACTCCAAATTTCACATGTATAGAAATACACTTTGTGAGGTAAATTAAGAATTTTTCCTTATAATGCATTTCTATTAGTAAATGAATCTATGAAAAATAAACACACCTAATATTCTCACAATTCTAAAACCTTTGCACTGTGTATTCACATTCTTGTTAATGGCTAGCATCAAGAGGTCTTCACAGCTTCTCCTTCAAGTGGAAAGGTGTAACACAGAATCCAGACCATAAGAAGCTTTACATCATAAGACGGAAAAAGAAAGAAAGGTTCAAGGAGTAAAGAGTGCACTAAAAGGTCACAGAAGAAGGTTGAAGAGGAGGGGGAGACAAATCTAGACTGTGTATGCTGCAGGGAATGAGGAGGTTGCTTGCAAGGGACTGAGAGATGAGAGAACGGTTCACGCAGTGCAGGCACAGCATCCCTGTGGTCCCAGGTGGGTGGCAAATACAGTTGCAGTGGCAGCAGCATTTTATGCTTTACACTTGACCAGTCTCACAAAAATGTGACCCGACAGCTTACAATAAAACTGAGACATGTACTTAATGCAAACAACAGATTCTGGTATAAAAAAATGCTTTTTGCTCAGAACAAAAATTCCTGCCCCAAAACTGTTCCCGTGCAGAAATATGTGAAAACTGCATAAATGGCACAGTGTGCAAAACCAACCGTGCTTTTTGTGTGTATAAAAAACATGTTTTTGGGCAAGAAAACATGTTCTCTGCCACAAAAAATGCCATTTTATTTATCTATTATTTTTGTGCAAGAACCAGTTATTAGTGCTGTCTTCTCGGTCAAAAATACTGCTTTTTTGTGTAGTGAACATGTCTTCTGGCTATTCTCTGCTGCCAAAAAAAAAAAAAAAAAAGCACGTGTATTTTGTGGAAATTAACTTCCCGAATCTCCTGAATCAGCTCAAAGTACAAAATACGCTTGAAAATGGCAGAAGCCCTTGTATTCTTGTGGATGGGGAAAGGGCAGAATACCACAGGAAGATTTTATCCCGTAAGTTGATGGCACAAGGGGCTTAGATGACCATCCTGCCCAGTGCAGAGCCTGGAATCCTGCTTTTTTTGGACACAGCTCCCCAAATCCCCACCAGCTACTAGGCATCAAAAGTAACTTTTCCAAGCCAGTCCAGTGGAAATAGGAGCACTCGAATGTGCCTGTGACCCAGAGAATTTCCCAATTAAAATCTTATCTAAACATGATTCGACAAGAGGTCTTAGGCACAACTCTGCTCCTCCCTTCTTTCGCCTGCAAATGGGAATACAATTGTATTATACATGGATGTGGTAAAATCACGGATAACATATAACAGGGTTCAAAGAATGTAAACTGTGACACAAAGGAAGTCTTCCTGTGATACAATATTATTGCAGAATGCAGGGATCATACCCCAATATTGATCTCATGACACAGCTCATACCAAAGGTTACATTCTTTGAAGATGTTCACTAAGAGGTCCCGTATCAGACACACTGGACTAGTACTGCATGAGACACACACCCTAATGGCAAAAGCGCTCCCCAGCATGGGGTCTCTCCAAACATCACCATAGTGCACAGCTGCTATCATCTAACAGGAATCTGAATTAAATTACCATCCAATATGAGACCATGACTCTTAAACCAGCATAGGCTTTTTGTGGCTGACAGGAGACCAGTGCCAATTTAAAGACGAAAGAAGTCTCCCTGAGGAAAGTTTGGTCACTCATTCTCAGATTTAGGCCCAGGGGAGTTCTCTGCATATTTCACTGGTAGAGAATGACATCCTAACAACACTGAGAGCCAAGCAACATTGAATTACAGAGAAATACAGAAGGCTAGTTCCAGTGCCAAAGCACTTTATCCACACATACAACATAACTTTTCACTAGAACCAATCCCAGAGCTTTGCGGCAAGTTTCCAGACATGATTTCAAGCTATTATATTTTTTTTTTTTCAAATGAACAATCTCTCCTTAGCTCACAACAAAAAATTGTAGGATTAATCCAGGTGGCACAACCAAACAAGGAAAACATTGTATTAAAATCCCATGAAATTACAACTATCTTTCTTTTCAATCGCGCAGGTTTCCACTCCTCTGAAGGACAGATATGGCTTAAGCTCTTTCCCACTCGTGTAAGTGAAGGAATCCATACCCACCACGCCACCTAAACGTCATGGCTTTCTCCCGAAGTGCCAGCCAGCAGAGTTGTTGCCATCAAACCACAACAAAAACAAAATTGAAGGAATGGGTAATTGCTGTGGGGCCAGTGACCACTTTCAAAGTTGCGTTCTAGAAACACTTTTAGTTCAATACAACAAATGTATGCAAAGCCCTTTTGTGTTTGATTTAAAGCACTGGTAGTTTACTGTGGGTTCATCCAGAAAGTCATTCTGAGTGATTTGACTGCACCAAAAACTTGACATTAATGTTGCATCCCCTTCTAATCTTGCCTCCTGGCTAGAAACCCTCAAAGGGCTGCTTAGTTCAGTTCATTCATCTACTGGTCATGTGTGTTGGGGATTAGCGTGTATGTGCTTAGTCACCAGTTGATTTACAGCGACCCAATAAAATCATAAGAGTTTTCTTAGGCAAAGAACTCAAACGAAAAGGTTTGCCATTTCTTCCTCTGAAATACACTTTACAACACCTGGGTATTCTTTGGTGATCTCCCTTCTGACCCGCTTAGCTTCTAAAGAGCAGATGGGTCTGATCTTCAGGGTATTAGGCTCATAATGTTGCTGTGGGTGTATCTAATCTTCTTGACTCTTCTGACTTTTTCTTCTGTTTCTGAGTATTTTTTATTCAAATCCAAAGCCTCCAGTTTTCATTTTTAAAAACTCTCCAAAGTGTTAGCATTAAATGTGAGTATATGGAGCCTTCAGTCACCTGTCAACTTACAGTGATCATTATTTTCTTAGCAAGGAACTTTAGAGGTAGTTTTTCTAGTTTCGTCCTCTGAATATAGCTAACAGCACCTGATATTTGTTGTGATCCGCACCATTTAGTACTAACCAGGACGCCCGGCTTAATAATAAGCTTAAGTTCCTTGCTAATCAGTGCAGCCAGCATTGGCTCATAGTACCACAAACTTCAGGTATGCTCCAGCCCCTCCTATAACACCATGGAGTTCTTCCCCCCATCGCATTCTTCTTTTAACACTATTCATATAGTACCAGAACACTGACTAGATCACCCTTCAGCCATCCCTTCCAACGTCACCTGATGGTCCCCCCACGTGCCGAGATTGTGTGTGTGTTTAACCGAAGAGTCATTGCGTGGGGAAAGTACTCCCTAACCTGGAAACAGAAGGAAAATCAGTTGGTGAGCGATTAAACAAACCCCAACTAACTCTCAGCCCTACACCGCAACCCCCCACCTATAACCAAAAGCAGCTGCCTTTATGAACCACACTAGTAAACCATGCACAGGGATTGTTTTAATTCAGTTTCAACAGGCAACAAATGAGATGGGAATGGGGGGCGAGCTCTTGTACAGCACTAGACGATACACTTTGCTCTGTCTGATGGGCCCTATTGACTTTCTCCCACAGGGAAAATGAAGGTTAAACTGGTCAATGAAAGGTCCCCCAGGCCATTAGAGACACACTTCGTAGTTGCTTTTCCGATGCCCACTGCCATGCAAACCGGCCGACCCAGACATAAAGTGAGGTGAATCGAAATCAGCATTTCCAAACCCTACCGTATTTGCATTTCTATTTCACTTGCGATTTGCTCTCTTCCTGTACCTGCAGCAGTCGAAAACCAAGTCCCCAGTCCTCCCTTTGCCACATTTCCCCGACCCCTGGGTGCCACGGGGAGGGAGAAAGCCTTTTCTTA
This sequence comes from Sceloporus undulatus, assembly GCF_019175285.1. Classification (NCBI taxonomy): domain Eukaryota; kingdom Metazoa; phylum Chordata; class Lepidosauria; order Squamata; family Phrynosomatidae; genus Sceloporus; species Sceloporus undulatus. The sequence continues at coordinate 160,330,743 of NC_056523.1, forward strand.
AAGGGAAACACACAACACCCTCTTTTCCTCATGCAGCGCCCTCCTCCTGCAGCAGGGACACAGCGTGTGAAAAAGCGAGGGAGACGATGTTTTGGACTTCCTCCTGTACATGAGGGAGAAACTGGCGGACATTCCTGGAAAGAACCATCTGGCGTTTTCAGTCCTTCTGGATCAGCAGGTTTAGGGAGCCAGTCACCTCTCCATCCCTGCGGTGTGTGTGTACTTTTTTAAGGGTTGCAAAGGGAAACCTCAGCCTACCTTCCTCTCTAAACAGCTTCTGGGCAAAGAAATTTCCCCCTGGCTCCCTTCCCTCTCTGGGGCTGTGTGTGTATGCCACTTGGAAATGCCAGTTTGGAGCTGTCCTCATCCCTCTGACAACCCAAATCACTGTCAACCCACCCCCTTCTTCCCTCCCAGAATGTCTTTTAACCCTTGTCTGCTCTACATGTATAAGCATTAGCAATTGGCCTTGCTTTTCTGGAATGCCAACACTTAAACCATTTCAGGTGGATGGCACAAGGTCCCTCGTGAAGTCTTATGTTAGTTAACTGCACCATGTTGCAAACCAGGTTTCATGCCTATAAAAGGCTTGTCGTTTGAATGGTATTCTCTATCCAGTGCATTTTCAGTTAATATTTTTTAAATGAAAAAAAACCCCACTTTACCAAACACAATTGTCCCACAGCACACAAACTGAGGAGGCTGTGTGGGGGGGGGGGCGGATAGATTACTTTTTTCAATATAGGTCCCATAATCCCCACGCCACGCACAGCCCAAGTCCTTGGGGAGATTCTGGGACTGTAGTCAAAAATGTATTTTCCACATTCTTTTAATGGCAACTGATTTATCTCCATCTTTTTGAACCAAAAACAGTTATTTTTGAGCCATTAATCCCTTTCAAGCCTTTGTTGGCTTTGCTCCGAGGAAGAGAACAGTAAGTCACCTCTTTCTGGATGACATGCTTGTTTTATTTAATTTATAGCTTGGCTCCACTCCAAGGCTGGCAACAACATTTGTGTAAGAAAATAATAACTGATCATTTGCTCAACATCATAGCACAAATTCCCAACTTCTTTAGCATCGGGTTCAAAACACCGCTCAAATGGCAGACTTTGAAAAGATAAGCTCCGAGTGAAGGAGTGGAATAGCCGAGTTAAACCGACTACCTCTGCCTAAACCCTCTCTAGCGCTCTATGCCGCATACATACCTGAAAATGGCACATGTACACTGTAGGACAAACAGTGGAGCGAGCAACCTTAAATGCGTGGTTTTACCTGTTTACATGATATCCCAGAAAACAAAAAACAAAGCCCAGGCTTGTTAGACCCGTACGAAAAAAAGGAAAGGGATGTATGCTGGTATACCAACCTGCTTCTAAAGACCATCACCCTCCTCCACCAAAAGACCAAAAAGTAAAACATAAAATGGGCCACACGATACGAGACCTGATCATAGCGTACCCTCTCATCTCTCCAACGGCAGCTGAGCCTGCACGACAACTTGCCTATGGTACTCATTGCTGGGTTAGCACCAAGTGTGTGTGTTGTTGCCTCAAACTCATTTTGATCTTGGGGACCACTATCCACAGGGTTTTCGGACTAAGTAATTGTATTGTCCGAGGTCACCTAGTCAATTTTCAAGATGAACAGGTATTTTGAATCATGGCCTCCAGGTCATAGTCTAATGCTCAACCACTACACCATTGCCGGCTCCTAAAGTGATGTGCCATAGAGCAGGGCTGGGAACTTCTCAGGGGCAGAAGCCAACCGCAGCTGCAGAATTTCCAGCGAGACTGCAGGAGTCACCTCAGGAAACTCCCCCCCACTGCAGTAGCGGCACTGAACATTCAATTACTGCTGTTAGTTCTTGTCCCCCAACCCTAAATGCTGTTGACATTTGGTAGCACATGTGGTGCCTCTTTATGATGGAGAGGTGCCCGAGTACTTCTTGGGCCATAGACCCAGTTAGTCAGACAGGGCACCACACTATCCTTTTTCCCCCCAAAAGGGAAGAGACAAGCACAACCATTGGCTTTTCCCAGGCAAGTTGGTAGTTTTTGGTGGCTCTTGCAGGAGGTTGTGGTGGTGGCATGAACTCATTTCCCCGCAGGAGCAATGGAAACACCACCGGGGCCCACAAAAAAAAAAAAAAAAGCTTCAGTAGGAATAGAGTTTGCCTCAGCCTAAGCAATGTTGCTTATCCCTATGCAAGGCCATGCACAACACATCTTCCCATCCAACCTCATCAACAACAAAAAGCCCAAGTTTAACTTCCTCCTTTGTGTATGGACTTACCTAAACCCCCTTAATTCAAGGGTGTTCTTAGGCAAAACATACTCGGAGGTGGTTTTGCCATCCCTCCCTCTAAAAATAGCCCCTCATCACTTTTATTCTTGGGTCTCCCATCCAAGTACTAGCAAGACTGGCCCCTGCTTCGCTTCCAAGCTCAGGTGAGATCTCGTGCCTGTAGGGTAAGGCCACAAACTCAATCACAGCACTTCTTCCTGTACTGCTCTGTTGTGTGTGTACTCTTCAAGCATTTCTAACTATGGCACCCAGGCAAACCTCTGGGCGTTATTGGCACGATTTGTTCCGGGGCTCTGCCTTTGCCCTCCTCTGAACTGAGAGGTGTGACTTGCCCACGATCCACCCAGGGGTTCATGGCGATGGAGACTCGAACCCTCATCTCCAATTGTAGTCCAGCCCTCAACCACTCACTGCTCTGCTCTACGACAACCAGTGGGTCAGCGGGTGGTGGCCACCCAGTGCCAGTACCCATGGGTCCACTCGCCCATGGACCCCCCCACAACCACACCCTACAGAACGCTTATAATGTTTTGCACTAATTAATCCTAATTGTACTTCCCCATATATCACGAATGTAATGCACTAGTTGGACCTAACAGTAGAAAAATTAAATTACCTTTAAATTACAATATACTCTACCCAGTCTCAATATTTACAGAACATAGCTTTCATTGGTTAAAGTTAAAATTGGTAACGACGGGACATTTTAAGGAAACTTTTAACATTTTAAAATATTTTTTTTTAAAAATTAAATTTTCATTTTTAAATTTAATTTAAGCAACTGGGGCCTCTCCTCCTCCTCCCCTGAGCCTCACCCCACTCACCCATCTCTTCCGCATTTTAAAGAGATACAGGTGAATGCCACAGCCCCATTTCTGCCAAAACACAGATGTCTGAGGAGCAAGTGGTGTCACCCAACCTAGGTGTCACCTCGTGCAGTCCGCACCCCCACACATCCCTTGTGATGCCACTGCCACTACGTGCACCAATAGGTCTTCTAGCTGAGATGTTCACTCCCATATGCACTTGGAAGACACCTTACAGCATCACAACCACTTCCAAAATTTAAAATACGTCAATAGTAGACAATATCCATCACAATGCAAACATAACACCGTCATTTCATGACCTATAGATCCTACACCATTGGGGGATGCAGCCCATACTCCCAGAAGAGGGGGACACCCCTCTCAGGCCCTCCTGCCCTGCACCCCTCCCAGCTCATCGGTGGCAAAGGAGAGGATCAGCACCCTCTGAACTTTGCTGTGGTACAGACCACCTCCCTCACCAGGAGACTCCACCCCCCAACACAGCGAGAGGCCATCACATCCTTTTGGCTCGATGCAGCCTCTCCCCCTGCACTGTGATCCCACGGGTGGGGGGCACTATTATCGTTCCCACTTGCATTTTTACCTTGACTCGGCTGACATGTTACAAGTGGTCCTCTCAACCACCAGGTTCCCCACATAAACGGAATTCGTGTTGACAGAATACAAACTAGAAAGGCCTCTAGTTCCTTCTCGGTGGCTAGAGGTAAATTCAGGTTTTGCTTTTACCCTGGTTGTGTGTCCAAGCACACCTGCAGAAATTTTCCTTGATTAACCATTAAACTGACTCCAATTCAACTTCTAAATCTTTGTGCATTTTGAGGCTTAGATCCATGGGAGACTTCGGAAGCCCCAACATGGCCCCAACTTTTCAAAGTGCAACACCCTGTGTATCCTATACTGCTAACATCTCTTCCTCCTCTCTCTGTCTGTTAAGACAAACTAATGAATTAGCACCCCAAGTCAACAACTAAAAGCTAGATAATTAAAATTACAACCCCAGACCCTTTTCCAGCTGCTTTTTCAAGCACACGGAAATCCCGTCTTAAAAAAAGCGGCAGGAACATCTGGTTGTGATAGCTCCCCAGGTGGATACAGGCGCTTACAGCCTGGGCACAGTAAATGCCAAAGACCCCGTTTTTGTCTTTTAGATCCCGCGTCTCTCCCACCATTTTTCTCTGTGCCTGCAGTATCTCCTATCCCTTTGTTGATTACCCCCCATCCTCAAAGGGCCAGTGAACATGATAATGAATTGTCCAAAGAGTGTATCCATATCGCCTCAAAACTGCTGCAGAAGGGCCGTCTGGCAATGATCATTACTGAGGTACACCTTGCCTGAAGCAGGGCCTGGTTTGCTGGGACATCTAAGGACCTGAACGAATCATGTGGGAGAAGCTTCTAAAAATATTTGGTGGGCTGTGTGTGTGTCCCTAACAAATCCCCATAATACTAAGGGCTCACTGTACTAGCACTGCCCTCTCTTTCAGCACGGTCCAGTAGGGGAAACAACTGTAGTTAGTAAAGGATTCTGGGACCCATGAGAATCCAGGAAACGCATCCAGGGCCAACTAGTACCCTCCCTTTAAAACCGGTCCCTACAGCCATGCACCACCCCTCCTAAAATAGACTTCCCTCAGTTAAGCATGGACACTAACAATCAATTATTCCACATTCTTTACACATTCTGTGTTTTGTTAGCTGCCCTCCACTCCAGCGACTCCAACCTCCTGGTGACCCTGTCCCCCACTCGCTCTGCCATTTCCTGCAGACTCATCCTGTGTCCTCCCTGAGTCCTACATTCTACTCACCCTAACTTCTATGTCCCTCCTTAGAACTTTTGCCAGTGCTCCTTTATTTGGACAGCGGTAGAGTGCTGCACTATGCATGTTTTGAAAACTATAAACAGTTCTGATCAATGCGTTTTACGTTCACAGTTGGTTCTTGCCTATCCTCCTGCAAACTAGGCAGAACAGAGTCACACACCAAAACCACCACCCACACAGGCCACGGCAGCAAATGATAAATTTTGCCTTACTTTTCAGTTCATCATCCTAGTCTGGGAAAGCAAAATAGTTACACTCTAAGCAGGCCACAACAACAAAATCTAAAAATGTTAGTTATGTAAATACGTTCTTTAAGAGGGCAACGAAGCCCTGCCCCCATCAGGTAGATGACGGCCCTCACCTCAGCACCTTTTTGGGTCTTCGTGAAAAACACGTGAATTGGATTACTTAATTTATTCATTTGTTTTTTACCAACAGGTAAGGGAGAGACATGTGGGCGGGGGTCTTCCGCTGCCTCGGGTGACAAAAACCGCTCGGCTGAGTGTACTATATCTTGGTGCTAATGATAAACAATAGATTACCACCGTCCCACTTCGCCATATTTTCTGCAGTGTTGTCTAACAAGGTTGGGAATTGTGCAGTACTACCCCCCAGTGTTCTTGGACTGCAAATACCGCATTCCCCCCTAGCTCTACTACACTAGGGCTGCCTGAGTTGCAGTCAAACACGTGAAAGCCATGCTTCCATTATCTATGATACTGGCCTCAATCACGTGGGACAGCCCCCATTTAATCAAATAGGAACATGCATGAAAACAATAAATAAGTTACATTCCAGCCCACACTTACCATTGGAAACTAAGCTCCACTAACCTGCGCATTCTTACCCCTAAATAAATCTTCCAGATTTGGTTTGATATCTCATCTGCAATGTTCCCAGTTTAACAATTACAAGTGATAGGTGGAATCCAAATTCATCCTAGACTTCACCTCTGCATGAATACTCTGGAAGGTGTGTTTCCAACTTTCCATAAAAAAAAACTTAACACAAACGTGGGTCTATTTTTGATATAAAGTAAGCTTCCATCACAGTTGATTAGAAGAGCAAAATGTAACTGATAGGAACAAAGCGGGTAGGAACGAAGAAATCCAATGCCTTCTTTCGCCACCATTTCCCTCAATGAAACATCTACTTCAGAAGGAATCACACCGGGTCAAAAACTGTTCATAAATGTCCCCCTTTCCAAACTCCTTCATGAGACCTCTTAAATGACAGTGGGTTTGCATGCCAGGGTCAGCAGGAGGTGAGTTCACACTCTCTCTCATCTCATTACTTTCAGACAGGTTATTATACGCAAAAGAGTTTAGAAAACTCACCTTAAAACTACACTCCAAATCACCCAATCCCTGTCCAGGCTCTAGAAAACTTGTTTTTAGTTTTTTAAAACAACTTTTCCCAGCCACTACTGCAGTTTCCAGCATATCCTTTTTCAGCGGGTCCCAATCAAGAGGGAACATTGGGGGAAAAAAAAATAACAACCTTACTGAATCAACCAGAGAAAGGGAGGCATATCTCAAGATGATGAGAATGGCCCTTTATACCCTAAAAGCCGTCACATTTGGCTCGGGAACTCAAACCCTTCTTCAGGGGGACACTCGAATCAAACCTCCAGAAATTTTTGAGCCAGGAACTCCCAAAAACACATTTACTGGCATAATGGGGGGGGAACCTGGCTTACAGTGTAAGGATGCAGGTGGCACGTGATCTTGAGGGTTGTCTTTTCCTCCAAAGGAGAAAGGCATTTGCCTATAGTAGTTCCTACAACTTCTTGGAAAATGTCATTCCTACTGTGAATTAATTTTTTACACGTTTCTCCTCAAAAGATGCATTCTGAGGGCGCGGCCACACTGGCAAATCTTCACCAGTCGCTTTGGAAATCCCTGGGCCCTCTTGCAAGGAATGACGGAACCCACACCCAAAAGACACAAAAACTCAAAACGAGATGGTGCACGGCATCATTTTGCTGCAAAGTCAAGACAGAAAAGAACATAACACAAATCTGGGTGACACATTTTCAAGAACACAAGGCAGCTTGCACCAGCAGTCTGCACTGGAAGATTCGTGGATATTCTCCTTTAACAAGTAGCCAAATGCCCAATATATAACGAGAGTTTATTCAGCATGGAGGGAAAATGGAAAACAAGAGACAGCAAACAGAGCATTCTGTACGGATCAATAAAGGCCAATCTTCATAGCTTTACTCTACCCTACTTAAAGGAAACTCGGTTTCAGGGCATGCAGAGTCACTGCAGAGCAGAATCAAAAGGGCAGAAACATCTTTTGACTCGCTGAGATAATGCAGGAGTAATCGGCGTGGACCAGACACAAGGGCACAAACAACCTCGTGAAGAAGAATGGTTTTCCAGAAAAGGAGGTGGTGAACTGATCAGGCGCAGCCACTGGGTCATACAGAGCAAGGGAATACGCCAGGAGAGACCACTTACACATCATGAAGACACGAGCAAACAGGTGCTTGTGCCCCCAAACTAGCTCCTAGCTAAAATCCTAGATGCCCTTAGTGACCGTCACGGATGGTAACAACCGCCATCGGCTTTGATTCTGGATGAGCATGCCAACTTGCCCTATATCCAGTCATCTGGCGATGAGACTGGGGGTGGGTGCCAGGTGTAATTTAATCTCTGCCCTACCGCCTGCTTTTTCCTGTGCAAGCAGGAGCCAAACATGGGGTTGGGAACATAAAGTTGCAGTGATCTATCATGGACACCACCCCTAGTCAGGTGCCTGTATCCACTCCCTGCAGATGTTTGAGTGGTTACTCAAAAGGTGGTAAGTCAAAAAGACAGAAAGGGAGTCTGTGGGTGGTACTCTGCCCACCATGCTGCCTCAATCAGCCCCTTGCTGAGTAGCCAGAAAGTGTCTTGGGGTTGGGTGCTGAGTCTCTGCAGTTGGTTGTGATGTAGAGGACCTTTAACGCCATGCTGAATCTGCCCTTTAGGAATAGCCCTAGGACTGAGTGGCCTACATAAAAACCATCGGGGTCTGTCCCAAGGAGATTGTCCCCTAACACATGCGTGTTTGGGCATACTTCTGGATCTTTTTCTGTGCGGGGTTGGGGGTGGATGGTGAATCTCCCAAGTTCTGTTATTAGGGACACATCACTTTACTACACGCTTGCTTCTTTTGAGAGCGCACTGGGACTCAGAACCTCTGCAGGAGTGGGGGACTGATTAGAAGGGTCCGCCCCAGGAGGATGAAGGGATCCAAATTAACTTCCGGTGGCTCTTGGGATTTGCCTGTGCCGGTCAGCAGATCTTCTGTCAGAAGCTTTGGCGGAGCTCTGGAATGGAGCAATGGTTCAGGAAGTGGACAGGCATTGCCCCTGATAGCCCCTCTACTGAGTGACCAAAACAGACCCCTGGTCTTTCCGGTTGCTGTTTGGTAAAGGAAATTGAGGTGGGGACAACGAGACTAAGGCCCATTACAAACGGGCACTTGAGTACTCGCTCTATGGCGTGCTGAGGGGTTTAAAAAAGGGGCGTCCTTTCTGGATTCCCTCAAGCCTAGAATCGCGAGCGTGCACAAATGGCAGTGGCCGTTCCACACGGCCACCGCCATGAGGAACATCACGACCGCAGGCTGCCCTTAAATATCGAAACGGGGTGGCGCGGGAGTGAATCCTCGCTCCGCGCCAGGGCGCCGAGTGCGCCCTTAGCCGGGAGGCAGGAGCTCCTTCCTGTTTGTCCACTGGCACAAGAGCAGTCCCGTTTCTCCTCCCTCCCCACTGCCCGAGGGTGTCCTTGGGCTTGAAGCCCCAGGGACACCCCTTTTCCAGGTGTGGGAATGGCGTGTTGCTGCTTCCCCCGCCTGAAAAGGGCGGATCTAGGCCTCAGCGGATGCCGTTCTGGGCCACTGAGGCCCACAATCAACACCGGGGAAAGGGGGCAGATACAGCCCGCCCCAAAAAGGCAGTCTGTAGCCTGCCTAAAGGCAATGTTGCTGGAAGAGCTGAGTGAGTCTGACCGAATATTGGCAGAACAGTGGATGGTGAACCTTTTACAGACCGAGTGGCCAAACTACAACCCAGACCCTACGTAATGTATTGCAAGTGCCCACGTCCCCTCGGGCTTTCTAGTAAGAAGACTCTTGCGAAACTCTGTGCTAGGGCAACAACATGGTGAGTGCCCCCACAGAAGGATCTGAGTGCCACCCAGGTCTGGCACGCATGCCATAGGTTCTCGCAGCACTTGGGCTAGAACCTATTTGAAGGCCTACTCCATGGCAAAGTGCAGGCAGGCAATAAATTATTGTTTTCTTTGCAATCTGCAAGGTGGATCTAGCAGAGCTGTTTTGAGTATCATAAGTCTAATTACCATATGGCCCTCAGTTGAAAACGGAGACTAAATCCCACAGCACAGTGGAAGAATTTGGCATGACACTTGCAAATAAAATCGCTCAGATTTGCTGCCAACTTGGATGCTGTAGGTTGAATACAGTTCAGTAGATATAACAATGGGTTTCTGCTTGTCCAGCCATTTTGGATACTTTTCCAGTTTGTGCACCTGAGAATGTGGACAGCCACTACCATGTGTACTAAGACCATTGGGCCTTCCTGGCTTATTAACAAGCCGGGGGGGGGGGGGGCTGACTGGGCGAAGTTCCAGCACCCTACCTGCTTTCAAGGAGGTAAATTGCAAGGTCTTTTGTTTGAAAGAGACATCCCTGAAATATCCCTGGAATCCTTCTATAATGGATAATGATCAGCCAATATCCAACATAAGATTTTGTAGAAAAGGGGTTGGGGTGGTTGGTGACTTAAGGAGTTCCTGATGAAAACAGATTATCAATCCATTTCAGTCTGGTTCCAGGGCCCTGGTTATGGGACAGATGACCAACACAAGGAACTGAAGAAGTGGGAAATGTTCCCTGTAGGTTTTGCTGGACCTCTCAGAGGCTCCTTGACCATGATGACCGTTCTGGGTCACATTCACTGGGATGGGAATTGGGCTATGCACTGATTTACATGGTTCCCTTTCCTTCTTGAAGGGGCAAACCCAGAGGTTGTGGTGTCAAGGGGAATCCACGCCATTGGCGCGTGGGTTTCCTCAAGTTTGTTTTGTCCCCCCAGCTTTTAATAGATCATTATAAAACTGAGTCGTCAGAGTTTGGGGTTCTGCAACTGTCATTTTAAATTTCCGAGCAGTATTCATGTCCAGGTCATGCTGAGAAATTTTCACATCAATGACAGTCTCCATAAACTCAGAGGGGGGTCCAAGGCAGGTCACATGGGAAACATCATGGAGTGTTGCCCAAGGATCGCGGGGCTTGGACCTTGGTTGTGAGCCTTCTTCCAAGAAAGCAGATTAAACATGTAGTCTGTCTGTGCAAAATCCACAAACGTATCAAAAATAAAAATTAATGTAACATCTAACAGTATACCATCAATGGTTCTGGCAAGAGTAATGCTGAAAGACTTGACAGAAGTAATTAAAAAGGAAATTAAAATGGACACTTAACACGAAGCTGCTTTGGGCGACCGTGCTGACAACTGGTTTTAGTACAGATTATTCAGAAAGAGATACAAATAATTTTAATTTAAGAGTGCCGCAGTATCCGCTCTATCAGTGCCAAGTAAGGTGTGTGTGCCGCTGCAACACTCCAGAATTAAGTGCAGGTTTTGACAGACACTTTAAACTGCCATGGCTCAAAGTCTGGGGAATCGGGGAATTTGTTTAGTCGGTTGCGGCACCAGAGCTACTGAAAGAGAAAGCGAAATATGTCACAAACTTACAGTTCCCAGAATTCCATAGAATTGAGCCATGGGAAGTAAGCAGTGTCAAATCATCATGAGGTCATATCAAATTCTACGTTATAGGTAATTTGTACTGCTGTACTATTTTTGCTTTGTGGCCTGTGTACTATTTTGCACCAGGTGTCACATGTTTGTGCCTTCAGAAAACGACAAGTGAAAATGCAGAGACCAGAGTTTTAATGGTGGAGTGGTTTACAACTGATGATAAATTATTTTTTAAAAAAATGAACAAGCAAGAGAAAGAGAGAATATGCTGGGAGAGGGAGCAGCTGTGTTTGCCAGGGGATAATAATAATAAAATAATAAAAATTTTATTTTTAACCCACCCCACTTCTTCCTCTCCTACCATCAGGGCGTCTTCACACAAGGGGTAAAAAACAATCAGTACAATAAAAGACAAATTAAAAATACTACAGATTCATACACTCAATGAAATAAGAAACTAAATGCCCCATAGTCCCTTGTCCACTTTGAATTAAGTAGATAATTTTATGGATTGATGTTAGGAGAGAATGAAAGGTAAATTTCGTTTAATGTCACTGTATATTTATTTCTATCAATTCTGCATTTTACTTTAGGCTTTGGGATTCCAACTGGCGGAGCAGCACATTTTCCCTGCAAGAGTGTTTTGCATGATGTTTTTTGTGGGGTTTACTGAAGAAGTGGAAGACTGCATATTTCTGGATTCAGTAATGAAATAAGCGAGTACTCTTGCTGATTTGATGGGTTTTTTAAAAGAAGTTTTACAAATAGGCAAATTGTTTTAATTTGTATAATTGTGTGTTGCAATATCCATTCATATCCAGTTAATAGCCCATGCATTGTGACCACGGCAAGACACCCGGAAACGCAGTTAAAAGGTAAATTTGTTTTTTTTGAGTCTTGTCCGTCGATGTGGGGTTATTCTTTCCTTCCTATGGGCATTCGAATGCCCCCAGTCTAATGGAATGGCAAAAGAACGATACAGTCTTTAAACAAACTGATGAAAAGGCAGAAGAATCAATAAAGAGATCCTACTTGGCACTGTTGAATTCGAAACACTCCGGTTACTGGGGATGTTATATTCACCAGCACAAATGCTGAGAAAAGAGTATTAAGGACTAAACCTCCAGTAACTAAGGATGTGGTTATCGTCAGAGGTGCCTAGTGGTGTAGGGAGATTGTCTCAAAAGAATCTCAGAGAAACAAAAATAATTATGTAAGGATCAAACGTGCAAAGTCCTTTAGCCTCTACAAAGAAGGAGATCAACGTATGGGTTTTTGAAGAAGGAAGGAAGGGTGTGATGCTGCAACTGTCGAGAAAAAGTGTAGGCAGCCCCGAACAGATTGGGTTGTGACGGAGATGGCCATAAGTTTAATAGACGCAATAGGCTTAAATTGCGATGCCGGGGGAAGGGTTGCCGAGATCACTGGGGAAGTGATGTCAGGAGATGTTTACCCAAGGTGACCAAGACAATTGTCAAGTAACAATTGTTTTCCTCAGATAAAAGAAGGGGTCCACACATACATGTAACATCCTATGGAGAAAGGTATTCTACCTGATAGTATGTAAAATAATGAGTGAAATTTCCTTTTTATGATGTGGTGAAGATTGTAATGTTTATTAGCTAAGGTTATGATGCCTATGGATTTTTAATGATCTTAATATTGTAGTTTGTATTCTTCTTTTTCTGAAAGAAGAGGGATGTGAATACATGTTGTAGTTCGTGAAGTCTTACATTTCAGCTCTCTTCATTCACCTGGTTGCGGTGTTACTGGTGTCCTTATAGAATCATTTTGGTGATCGTGGGAGTGTTGGAAAGAGACTGACTTTGTGTGTGAGTATTCTGAAGCTCCAGCGTTCCAGAAGATACTACTTTTGAATAATTATTTAGCTTTTTGAGAAAACTTTACGGACCAGTCTTCACAACATTACAACACAGTGGTGACGCAAATGAAAGTCCTGGAGATGCCTCTTCCACACAGCAACAACCAGTTCAAATAACAAATGTGTAAAGTTTTACTAGTAAAAAGATAAGTAAGAAAAGTTCGAAACGCCCTAAATGGATAGCAAACACAGCATATGGATATCTATAATAACAAAGACAATGTGTATACCCTGTGTCTGTTTTTTGCCACAGATATAAGATCATAAGTCTTAGACATTTTGAAAAGTGGCAGGCTACTAAAAGGACACGAGGGGTGTGCAATCGGGGGTTATTTTTTTTTAAGTATGATAATTTTATTTAAAAATAATCTGCAAGTAGGTTTGTAGGGGCTATGCTCACTCAATTAGTGACGACGGAATAAGCTGTAGTGCAGTCTAAATACCATTTACATACTGATAGGGGGAAGAGGACCTAAAGAGTCTGTTATCCTGGTGTTACTGGTTGTTAAGGCATTAATCATTTCAATGTGATGGGTTTGCCTGCAGCCTTGTTTCCACTCACTAAGTGGCAAGACAGTAAATTTATACAGTGGATTCCCCATCCAGATGTTTTGGACTTCAGCCTCTCAGAATTCAGACTATTAGCGCAAACAGCTGGTGCTGTCTTGGAGCAGAAAGCCAACATCTGGATGGGAAGTTCAATTTGGGAACCATGAATGGGATAATTCTATATTCTCCAATACGATCTTGATACAGCTAACAAACAGCGACTACTTAACAGAACATGCTATTATTCAGGTTTTCCTTCCTGTTTAATGAGATTCTGTTAACAACTGGTTTCCATCAAACAGGGGCTCTCAAAAACTGTGAAGGTAACTGAAAGCACAGTAAAACAGATCAAGTTGGAGAGACTGTTAATACAAAGTAGCAAAGACTCAAGAGCAGAAACATGTAAGGAAGGGGAGAACATAAAATGCAAGAACTCTAACAGAAACCTGGACAACAGGGAAACTGAAGAAAAGAAATAAAATGGCTAAATCAGGAGCCATTTCTGGAGAGGGAAACAAACTGGCATCCCTCCAACAATCCATCCGTGGATATGATTTTTCCCCAGCCATTATGAATTAACTTCTTGCATCCCACTTGCTACAACAGGAACCAAAAAGAAAAAATGTCGAGGGTCTGTCGAAAGGGTGGCACGGTTCAATACCCAGATCAATAAATAAACAGTGATCTTTATATTTTACCCACCTCTCCCTATGGATCAAGGTGGGGAAACAACAACAATTAACGACACACAACATCAACCACCAGATTAACTACCTAGCACGTCCTGTGTAGAGTAATATATTTAGAGGCCAGCCTACAGGATGGTGCACACACTGCATTAGAACGTAAGGTCAACTTTAAGCAACAGTCTAATAGGTTACTGTGAAAGACTTTTGTAGGTCACACTATAAAAAGTCAGTTTCATTTGCTAGTAGGAAGCAAAAATGCCAGAATATAAATGCAATCAATTACTACTAGCCAGTTGGTCCTACCTCACTTTTTGCAGGTCATATCCAACAATACCTTACTGCCGTGGATCCAGTCCTATTAATCAGTTCTTGCTTCAAATCAGCGGTGTTCTAATTCTCACCTGAACATCTTCCAATGATCTTTAGTTGTTCTGGCATTAAAGTTTTTTCTTTAACATGTTTAAATAATTTTTAAATCAGTAAAACCGTTTCCCACACACATCTAAGTGTAGGTTCCGTTCTTTTCTGTATTTGTGTTGATTTATTACTTTTTAAGCTTTCTTGATTGCTTAGGGGGGAGCCTTTGTTCAGATTCCTTTTCCTGGGCTAAACTGCTAAACTCTGATTCCCTACTAAAGTGTTTACCTATGAACTATTGACATTTGCACTAGCAAAAACTAAATTGTGGAACTGACCAAAAAAATATATTATGCAACCTAATGTGCATTCATGAAACCAAATAAATGTCAACAATTAGTGTGGGCATCTGTGACCTTCCACATGTTGGATTTGGCAAAACCCTGCAGCCCGATCCAGCAACAATCCATAAGGCTGCTAGAAAGCAGCAGTCCAGTAACACTAGAAGAAACATGTTTCCCATATCTAGTCCAAAGGAAGATGGTTTTGGTCCTTCACATTAAGCTATCCCAGCGTGCTGTCCAACATATGGTGGGACTATAACTCCCCCTGCATAAGCATGGCTGTACAACTAATTTGGTTCAATGCATTAGAAGGTAACAGCTTGGGCATGCAATAGGGCCTGAGGGGACCTTTCACAACTAAGTGTTCAAAATCGTTTGGCTTGGCACAATACACCTTCTGCTCCTTTGTTCATGGAAATCCAATAAAATGTAGAGCACAATTTGGATAGTCTGAAGTTATTTTAAAATTGAAAAGCAAACCTCAAAACCTAGAGCCAGTATCTATGAAGCAAATTAGGGATAGTATGATAGCCAACACAGATTCTTTCATGAAATTCCCACAGGCCGGTCAGTTATGACAAGATGGGTTCATTACACTCCCTAACAACTACATGGACTCAGCTAAACCTAAGCAGAAAGATTTACTCTTCCCATGGAGCAACCACCACAATTAGCTAGCAACAACAGGCAGAATTAAGGCCAGCCAGAAAAGCCACACAACATTTGTAGTCTCTTAGATGTTTAACACTTTCCATGGGGTCAATCTATTAAACGATTTTTTACTAAAACAGAATAACATTTATGGAAAAAGGGCAGACTTCTTGGATAACTCCACACTTTTGCTTGTGTGGCTAGTGGGGGTCTGAGAAGATGAGAGCAAGACTGTCACACAGCAATTCCTTTCTATGGCCCTTTCAGATGAGTGTGGAAATGGGGTTTTTTGCGCCCTGGTGGTTTCGAAAGTGCGTTATTTCGCACAATACCAGCATACCAACATTTTCGAATGGCCCCAATCCTCACTCACGTGAATGCGCGAGCCTGCGAACTGAATGCGTATGGCTCCTCTTTTTGGAGTGTATTGGGCCAGTTGCGACGGATAAGGGGATTGGCGATTCCTGGATTGGGGCTCTGTTATCGAATATCAGTTGCGGAAGGGGTCTGGGGTGTGTGGATCTACCCGTCCTATGAATGCCGATCACAAGACCCCCCAGAGTCCAATGTTTACTATCCGGTGGTTCTTTCCTCTGCCGGTTTCCGAGGGAGCGGGGGGGGGGGGGGCGGTTCCAGCGGCCCCTCCTCCTCCCGCCCGGCTTGAGAGGCATCCCTGGCTGCATCCCAGGAAGGGAAGAGTGCGCGGGGGCCAGGTGGAAATCAGTGGTTCCAGCAGCCTCCTCCTCCTCCTCCACCGGCTTGGGAGCGCAAGCACTAGGCTGCCTCTCAAGCCGGGAGGAGGAGGGGAGGCCGTTGGAACGGCGGCGATGCCGGCGATTCTAGAGGCCCCCGCGCCTTGTTTCCTTCCTGGGATCAGCCGCAGGCTGTATCCCAAGCCGGGAGGAGGGTAGGAAACTCTAATCAAAAGCATCCCCATTTACTAGTGGCCATCCAGCCTCTTTGACAGCCGCTGAACTGCTCCTCCACCCGGCTTGAGAGGGCAGGCCTAGGCTGGCTCCGTACAAGCCCGGGGAGAGGAGGAGGAGGCTGGGGAACCGCGATTCCACGGCCCCGCGGCCTTCTTCCTGCCTGGATGCAGCCAGGGATGCCTCTCGCCGGGAGGAGGAGGAGGAAGTCCGCTGAACCCGCCCCCCCCCCCCGCTTCCCTGGAACAGGCAAGAGGAAAGACCCACGGAAGTAAACAGTGGAATCTGGGTGTCTTGTGAGGGGAATTCAGGACTGGGTAAGTCACACCCGACCCATGTCGCACTGAGATTGGAACAGAGCTCCCAATCCAGGATATCGCCAATCCCCTTATCAGCGCACGGGCCAATAACAACCTCCAAAAAGAGGAGACATACGCATTCAGTTCGGCAGCTCGCGCATTCACGTAGTGGCGATGGGGCCATTCGAATGTTTGGTATGATGGTATTGTGGCGAAAATAACGCGAATTCGAACCACCCAGTGCGCAAACCCCAGTTTTCCACCACTCATCTGAGAAGGGCATAGAAAGGAATTGCCCTGTTTGACAGTCTTGCTCCATAAGTCTCAGACCCCACTATGCACCAAGCAAAGTGGAGTATCCCAAGAAAGTGTCTGCCCGTTTTCATAAAACTGTAGCTGTTTTTAGTAAAAGACTCTGTTATAGATGACCTAATGGAAGTTGTTACATCTTAAGAGACTACAAATAAGTTTGTGGTGGATTCTGGCGGCCTTATTCTTGCCGGTTGGCTAGCGAATTGTGGGGGTTGTAATCCATGGAAGTAGCTTTTCGGCTTAGGTATTTAGCGAGTCCCATGTAGTGTGGGAGGGAGGGTAATGACCATTTCTGTCATAACTGACCAGGGCCCTGTGGGAATTCATGAAGTAATCTGTGTTGCGATAATACATAATATTTGCAGTTAGATACTGGCTTAGGTTGTGAGTTGGCTTTCATGTTAAAATAACTTCCAGACTCATCCAAAATTGTTGCGTATACATTTATTATTTGAAATTTTTCCTGACAAAGGAGAAGAAGGTGTATTGTGCCAAAGCCAAGAGGTTTTTAAACACTAGTGAAAAGTCCCTAAGCCATATTGGCAATCCAAGCTGTTACCTTCTAATGCATTGGAACCAAATAGTGTACACCATGCTTATTGTGAGAGGGGAGGTTTAGGTGCCAACATATTGTGGACACAAAGCTGGGAATAGCTTTAATGTGAAGGACCAAAACCATCCTTCCTTTTGACTAGATGTGGGAACATGTTCCTTCTAGTGGTTACTGGACTGCTGGCGTCAGCAGCAGTCATGGATGGTGCTGGATAGGGCTGCAGGGTTTGCAATGCCCAACATGTGGAAGGCACAAGATGCCCACCCTAATTGGGACATTTAGTTTGGTTTCATGATATTGCAATAGTTGCATTAATAGTGTTTTTTTTGGTAGTCTCCACATTAGTTTGGCTAGGCAAAGATGTCAATATTCATAGGTAAACTTAGTTAGAATCAGAGGTTAGGCAGTTTTAGCCCAGGAAAAAGAAACTGACAAAGGCTCCCCCCCTCAAAGGCACAATCAAGAAGCTAAAATTTACTAAATCACACAATACAAAAAGAACTGAACCTAAAGCTTAGATTGTGGGGTGGGAAACGGTTTTCCTGATTTTTAAAAATTATTTTAAAATGTTTAAAGAAAAAACTGTAAATTGCCAGAAAACTAAGATCATGAAGATGTCAGGGTGAGAAACAGCTGCTGAAGCTAAAAACTGATTAAGAGACTGGATCAAGGACAGGAAGTAGTGCTTTGGATAAGGGACCTGGATAAAGTTAGACACTGGCTAGTTTTAGTAATTGAGATCATTTATATCGGCATTTTGTCTATCCTACTAGCAAATGAACCTGACGTTGTATAGTGTGGACATACAAAAGTCTTCAAGTAACATTAGAGAATTGTTGTTAAAGTTGGACATCTGTCTACATCAGTGTGTGCACATCCGTAGGCTGGCCTTCTCAAGAGATACGCTAACAGAAGGGGGTAGTTAGATCTGGTTGTTGTTGTGTTGTCAGTAAATTTGTTGTTGTTCCCCACCTTGATCCAGAGGGGAGAGGTGGGTAAAATATAAGTATCACTGTTATTGATTGATCTGAGTATTTGAACCGTGCCACCCTTTCGACAGACCACCTAGAAATGTTTCTTTTTGTCCCTGGTTTGTAGCAGTGGATGCAAGAAAGTTTAATCATAATGGCTGGGAAATCATAATCAAGGATGGATTGTTGGAGAATGCAGGTTTTTGTTTTTCCCCCTCCAGAAATGCTCTGACTTAAGCCATTCTTATTCAGTTTTTCCCTGTTGTCCCAGTTTTCTGTTTAGAAGTCTTGCCATTATGTTTTTCTCCCCTTCCTTACTGTTTCTTGCTCTGCATTCCTTTGCTACTTTGTATTACAGTCTCTCCAGCGGATCTGTTTTCTGTGCTTCAGTTACCGTCACAGTTTTTGAGAGCCCCTGTTTGAGAAACAGCTTGTTAACAGAATCCTCATTAAACAGGAACCTGAATAATAGCAATGTTCTGGTTAAAGTATCCGCTGTTTATGTCTCAAGATAGTATTGGAGGACGATAGAATTATATAAATTCATGGGTCCCAATTTGGAATTCCAAGGTCCAGATGTTTGCTTCTGCCCAGAAGCACCAGCCCGGTTGGCTATAGTCTGGAATTTGAGAGCTGAAGATCCAAACATCTGGACTGGGAATCACTGTATAAATTTACTAGTCTGCCACTTAGTGAGTGGAAACAGTGCTGCAAGCAACCATCACATTGAAATTGATTAAATGCCTTTAAAAAACAAAGTAACACAGATACAGACTTTTAGGTCCTCTCCCTATCAAGTTTGTAAAATGGTACTGTAACTGCACTTACACTTATCAGTCCTGTCCAAATGGTTGAGAAGAGCACTACACCTACTGGCAGATTTATTTTTTAAATAAAATTATTAATACTTAAAAAAAAATAACCCCACGATGCCACCCCTAGGGTCCTTTAGTAGCAAGGCCATTTCAAATGTCCCTAAGAATTTAGGATCGTAGATCTGTGGCAAAAAACAGACACAGGTATACAATTGGTCTTTGTTATTATAGATTCGCCATATGCTGTGGTGTTTGGTATATCCGATTTAGAGTTTAGAACTTTTTCCTACGGATCTTTTTTACTTAGTAACGTTAAAACATTGTTTATTTGAAATGTTGTGTGTGTGAAGAGAATTTCTCCAACGTTCATTGGTCACCACTGTATGTGTTGTGAAGAATGGTCCGTAAAGTTCCTCAACAGATAAATACATTTATTCAAAATTCCAGTAATCTCTGGAAAGCTGAGCTTCAGAATACTCACACAAAAGTCAGTCCTCTTTTCCAAACACTTCCCAAGATCACAAGATTATAGGAACACAGGAACACAGAACAGGTGAATGAAGAGAGAGGATGGAAGACTTAAGAAGGCATACAACATGTATCACATCCCTCTTCTTTAAAAAAGAAGAATTACAAACTACAATATAAGATCAATTAAAATCCATAGGAAGCAGACATTAGTAATAAGTACAATCTTCACAACTCATAAAAGGAAATTTCACTCATTATTGTACATATCTTCTGCAGGGAAGAATACTTTTCCTCCCATAGGATGTTTACATGTATGGGGGACCTTTCTTTTATCTCGAGAAACACTTGGACGCTTGACAATTGTCTTTGGTCACCGTGGTAAACAATCCTCCTGACTCACGTCCAATGAACTATCGGCACCTTCCACGCATCGCAATTACGCCTATTGCGTCGATTTATGGCCATCCTCAGTCACACCCAATATGGTTCGGGCTGCCTCCACTTTGCGACGACAGGTCACAGACCACCCTTCCGTCTCTTCAAACCCAGACGTGAGCTCCTTCTTGTAGAGGCTTAAAGACGTTGCAGTTTTGGATCATAATAATTTTTTTGTTTCGCCTGAGCTCTTTTGAAGACAAAGCTCCTACACCACTAGCACTCCTGGGAGATAACACAGCCTAGTTACTGGGAGTTTAGTCCTTACTAATCTGTTCATCCAGCATTTGTGCTGGTTGAATATAACATTCCAGTACAGGAGTGTTTCGATATTCTAACATGCCAATATGGATCGCTTTTTGAGTCTTCTGCCTTCTTATCATTTTTAATAGACTGTATCGTTCTTTTCTGCCATGCCATTAGACTGGGGCATTAGAATGCCCATAGGAAGGAAAGAATAAACCCATGGAAAGAAGAATAAAACAATGTACTTTTAATGCGTTCCCTGGGTTCTGCGTGGTCACATAGGAATGGGCTTTAACTGGATTGATGGATATGCAAACACAAATTATAGCAAATTAAAACAATTTGCATATTTGTAAAAATTCTTTTTAAAAACCCATCAAATGCACAAGAGTACTGCGTATTTCATAAGGAATCCAGAACATAGCAGTCTTCCCCACTGTTCAGTAAACCCCACAAAACATCATCAAAACACGCTTGCCAGAAAATGTGGCTGCTCAGCATTTGGAATCTCCCAAAGCCTTAAATAAAATGCAGAATGGAAGAAAGAAATAATACAGTGAACATTATAAGAAATTTTACCTGTTCCATTCTCGCCTAAATCAAATACATAAATTATATTACGTAGCAATGACAAGGGACTATGGGGGCATTTAGTTTGTTTATTTTTCATTGATTGTATTGAATATGTCTGTATTTTATATCTGGTCTTATTTCTGATGTTTTTAACCCTTGTTGTAAGCCGCCCCTGATCGGAGGAAGAAGTGGGTAAAAATAAAATTGTTATTAATGTTAATGATTATTATCCCTGGGCAAACACAGCTGCGGCCCGCTCATCATATTCCTCTCTTTCTCTTGCTTGTTCTTTTTTTAAAAAATAATATTAGCATCAGTTGTAAACCACTCCACATTGAAAACTCTGGTCATATGCAGTTCACTTGAGTTTCGGAAGGCAAAAAACTTCACACCTCTGGTGCAGAATAGTACAAAGCACAATACAAAAATAGTACAGCATACAAATTACCTATAACGTAGAATTTGGTATATGACCTCAGAGATATTTGACACTGCTTTAACTGCCATGGCTCAATGCTATTGATCTTGGGAAAACGTGAGTTTTTTGTGACATATTTCGCTTTCTCTGTCAGAGAGCTCTGGTGCCGCAACAGACTACAAATCCCCAGGATGCCCCAGGATTGAGCCAGGGCAGTTAAAGTTGGCGGTCAAACATGCATTAATTCTGGAGTGTGGCAGCAGCCACACACCTACTTGGCTGATAGAGAGGAATACTGAGCAATCGTAAATTAAATTATTTGTAGCTCTTTCTGAATAATCTGGTACTAAAACGCGTTTCAGCAAGGTCGCCGAAGCAGCTTCCCGTTGTTATGCTGTCCATGAAGTTCATTTTATTACGTCTGTCAGGATTTCACATTAATAGTGCCAGAACAATTGATGGTATTACTGTGAGAATGTACTAATCGTTTTATTTAGGATACGTCGTGGCATCTTGCACAGAAGACATGTTTAATCTGATTTCTTGGAAAGAAGGATCCACACCCAAGTCCACGGCCCAGCGATCTTTGGGCAACGCCATTCGTGTTTCACTATGGTGACCTGCCTTGGACCCCACCTGAGGTTATGGGAGATGCAGTGAACAAGTGTCTCAGCATGACCTGGAAGGAAGACTGCATAAAATTTAAAATGACAGTTGCAGGCACCCCAAATCCTAGACGACCTCAGTTTATAGATATATTTAAATAGCTGGGGGACAAAACAAACCTGAGGAAACCCCAGCCATGGGCTGGAGTCCCCTGACACCACTCTTGGGTTGGCCAAATTCAGAAGGAAGGGAACCACGGTAAATCATGCAAATAGGCCATTCTCATCCCGTTAATTGACCCAGAAGTCACATGGTCAAAAGAGCCTCTGAGAGGTCAGCAAAACCTACAGGACACATTTTCCACTTCTCAGTTCCTTGTGTTGGTCATCTTCCCAAACCAGGCCTGGAACCAAACTGAAATGGATCTAATAGATCTGTTTCATCCAGGAACGCCTGAAGTCACCACACACACCCCCAACACTTTTTAAAAATAGTATGTTGGATATTGGGCTGATCATACCATATAGAAGGATTTCCCAGGGAGGTCTTTTTTTTCAACAAATACCTTGCAATTAACATCCTTGAAGCAGTAGGGTGGGCTGGAAATTCGCCCATCACCCCCCCCCCCGGCGTGTTAATAAGCCAGGAAGGCCAAGGGTCTAGTACACATGTAGTGGCTGTCCCACATGCTCAGGCTGGCACAAACTGAAAAGTATCCCAAAAGGGCTGGACACAGAAACCATTGGGTAAATCTAATGGAACTGTATCAACCTACAGCACCAAGTTGGAGCAAATCTGAGGCGATTTTATTTGGCAAAGTGTGCATGCAAATTGCTCACACTGTGCTGTGGGAATAGTCCCCGTTTTCAACTGGAGGGCCAATGTGGAATAGACTCTGACTAACTATCAAAAACAAAAGCTCTGCTAGATCCACCTTGCAGATGTCAAGATAAAAAATAATTTATTTTGCTGCCTGCACTGCCTGGAGTAGGCTGCCAAAGAGGTTTCTAGCCGTGATGGAGAACCTAATGGCATGCGTGCCAGAGGTGGCACTCAGACCCTTTCGCGGTGGGCACACATGTTTGTTGCCCTAGCCAATTGGCCAGAGTTTCTTTACTAGAAAGCCAGAGGGGACGTGGCACTTTGCAATAAAATAAGTAGGGTCGGGTTGTTAGTTTGGGCAACTCGGTCTGTAAAAGGTTCACCACACTGTCTAGCCATATTCGGTCAGACGCACTCAGTCCTGCCAGCAACATTGCCTTAGGCAGGTTTACAGACGCCTGTTTGGGGCGGGCCTGTAATCTGCCCCTTTCCCCGTGGTATTGGGGCTCAGTGGCCAGAAAACAGGCAGCCGCGAGGCTCCCGATCCGCCGCTTTTCAGCCATGCGGGGAAGCAGCAAACGCCACTTCCCCACACCGGAAAAGGGGTGTCCCTGGTTCTTCAATCCCCAAGGACACCCCGCGGCAGTGGGAGGAGGAGAAAAGGAACTGCTTGGCCAGGGGACCAAACCAGGAGGAGCTCCTGCTCCGTGCGAAGGGCGACTAGGCGCCCTGCGCGAGCGAGGAAGTTCACTTCCGCGCCACCCCGTATAGAGGAAGCGCGGTCGTGATGGTCCTCATGCGGTGGCCGTGTGTAACGGCCCAATGCCATTTGTGTGCAACGCTCCGCGCTTCCTATGGTGAAGGGCCTCCAGAAGTACGCCCCGTTTACCCCTAGCCACGCATAGCGCGTACTAAAGGGCCCGTTGGTAATGGGCCTTAGTCTTCGGTCCCCTCAATTCATTAACCAACAGCAACCTGGAAAAAACCAGGGGGCTGTGTTTGGCTCCACTCAGGTAAGAGGTGTCTACTCCAGGGGCAATTGTGTCGCACTTCCTGAACCATTTCTCCATTCACCACAAACACCAGACCAAACACCACAAACACCACAACACACAACGACAAAACACACAAAACCAACCACCAAAACCTACAAACAACCACCAACCACCACAGCCCACCACAACAAACACACCAACAAAACCAAAACCACACCCAACCCACACACCCAAACAGCCACAAAAACAAAACCACCCCGAAAACACAAAAACACCCACACACAACCAAAAAAAACAAAACCACCCCCCCCCAAAAAAAAAAGAACCGCCCACCCAAGAACCACACCAACAACAACAAACGAAACAACAAACCACCCAGACAAAAAAAAGCACACACACCAAAGACAACCACACACACCCAACAGACAGCTAGCCAAAGCTCTGACAGAAGCAGCTGCTGGGCAACCAGGAATCACACAAGAGCCACCGGAAGTTTATTTGGATCCATCAGCCCTGGGGGGACCATTCCTAATCAGTCCCCCACTCCTTGCAGAGGTTCTGAGTCCCAGTAGTCTAAAATAGAACAGATAATGATGTGTCTCCATAATAACAGAAACTGTGGAATAAACATCACCCCACCCAGCCAGAAAAGATCCAGATTATGCCCAAACAGCAATGTGTAAGGGGCAAATATCAATTGGACAGACCGATGGGTTTTTTATGTAGGCCACTAAGTCCTCAGCTGATTCCTAACAGGCGAGTAGCATGGATGTTAAATCCTTCATCACAACCAACTGCAGAGACTCCAGCACCAACCCCAAGAACCACTTTTGGGCTACCTCAGGAAAGGGGATGATGTGGCATCATGGTGGGCAGTACACACACAAATCCCTGTTCTCGTGACTACCCGACTTTTTGATTACACACTCAAAATCTGCAGACGTTGGATAAGGCACCTACGAGGGGTGGTGTTCGCCATGATGATCAACTGCAACTTTATGGGTTCCCAACCCAGTTTTGCCTACTGCTGCACGAGAAAAAGCAGGCAGGTAGGGCAGAGATAAATAAACCTGGCCACCCACCCAGTCTGCAGCTAGCCAATATCGGGATATAGTCAAGTTGGCATGCGCATCCAGAATCCAATCCTGTATGGCTGTTGTTTTTACCATCACTGACTGTCACTAAGGCCTATCTAGGATCTTTATTCTAGAAGCTATTTTGGGGGCAACAAGCACCCTGTTTATGCTCGTGTTTCCATGATATTGTAATTGTCTCCTCCCTGCGTATTTCCCATCTGCTCGATGCTCAGTGCTGCTCCTTGAAATCAGTTCACCACCTCCTTCTTCGGGAAAACACATTCTTCCTTCAATAGGTTGTGTTGTGCACCTTCATGTTGTCTGTCCACTGCCCATTATCTCCCTGCAATTTAATCCTCAAGGGCAGGTTCAAAGATGTTTCTCCCCTTTGATTCGCTCTGCAGTGAACTCTGCAAATGCCCTGAAACCCAGTTAATTCATTTTAAGTAGGTAGATGTAACGAGCTATGACAGATTCCTTTATTGATGCCGTAAGAATTTCGCTGTATTGCTTTCCGCGTTGTTCTTCCATTTTATCCTCCCATTCTGAATAAACTCTCTTTTATATTTTGGCATTAGACTACATGAATTTAAAAGAGGAATATCTTCAACTAAAATTCTTCCCTACCGTGCAAGACTGGAATGCATGGGATTGCTAAGCCTGCACCTGGTGTTCTTAAAATGTTCACACAAATTTTGTTTTAATGTTCTTTTTCTGTCGTACTGTCAGCAAGAAAATGATGCCCTTGGCACATACTCTTTTATTTTATTCTATTTAGAGGTGAACTGAAAGGCAGTTCCTTAGCAAAGGGGCCCCGGATTTCACAAAAGCAACTGGTGAAAGGG
>NC_056523.1:160356335-160381501 GCF_019175285.1 Sceloporus undulatus
TTTTTTCAGAATTGGGGAAATGAGAGCATGTTTGAAGTCTGAGGGGAAGGAGCCTGTAGAGAGAGAGAGAGATTGAAGATATGGAGAAGCGAGGGCAGAAAGGAGGGAGCTATAGAGATTAGAAGACGAGTGGGAATTGGATCAAGAGAACAGGTTGCAGGTTTGGAAGAGTTCAGAAGTGTAGAGAGTTCATCCAAAGAGGCAGGAGGAAACACAGAAAAATTGTTAGGCGAGGGCGATAGAAGATTAAGAGCAGAAGAAGAATCGGGGGAGACTATCTCAAAGCGAATAGTGGAAATCTTAGAGATGAAATAATTAGCAAAGTCATTAGGAGAGAATGATGAAGAGACAGGAGGACAGGGAGGTTTAAGCAAAGTGTTGAAGGTGGAGAACAAACGCTGCGGGCACCTCTCATTGGCGGAGATCAATGATTTGTAATAATTCTGTTTAGCCATAGAGAGGGCGCGTGAGAAGGAAGAAAGAACAAATTTGAAATGGATAAAATCAGCCCACTCTTTGGACTTTCTCCAAAGACGTTCGGCCGCTCTGGAGCAGGACCGGAGAAACTTAATGTTGGGGGTAAGCCAGGGCTGAGGTCTAGTCTTAGAGGAAGAAGTGCGTACAGAGACAGGGGCAAAATGGTCAAGAGTGGAACCGCATAGAACCGCATTGGAGGAGCTACAAATGCCTAGTAGAGCATTCTCTCTAGGAATCTCTAGATCTTTCAGTGCAACTTTTAGTTAAAGTTGATCATAGAGTTGCACTGGAGGACCTAGAGATTCCTAGAGAGAACATATTAATCAAATCCGCAAATGTCAAAGCCGCAAATATGAAGGGATGAGTGTATTAAGTTAAGGTTTAACCACCCCTGTCTTTATACAGTTTTACCAGCCAAAAGACAGTAGGAAAAGAAAGGCTGTACTGGTACCTGGTACTGCCAAGAAGACAAACAAATGGGTTCTAGAACAGATCAAACCTGAACTCTCCCTAGAAGCCAGGATGACTAAATTGAGGCTGTTGTACTTTGGTCACATCATGCGAAGACATGATTCATTAGAAAAGACAATGATGCTAGGAAAAGTGGGAGGCAGTAGAAAGAGAGAAAGAAGTTTATCGCATGGGCCCTGAAATGGGCCTGTTACTTCCCAAAACAGGGGTGACACAGGCTCGTACAGAACGGGATGGGGCTAAGAATGGAGTTTACTGCACAGTGGGACGTCACTGCGGCCGCCAGGCTTTCCAATTATGTCCTACATCCATTCCAGAGGGTGTGATTTCTGAGAACGAGTTCTGAGAAATCACGCCCTCTGGAACGGATGTAGGACGCGATTGGAATGCCTGGCGGCAGTGGCGGTGTTCCAGTGTGCTGTAAACTCCGTTCTTAGCCCCATCCCATTCCTGGAACGGGCCCATGCGATAAACTTCAAAGACCACATGCCAGATGACTGAACTCAATCAGGGAAGTTATGGGCCTGGGCCTGCAGGACCTGAGTAGAGCAGTAGAGTCTTGGAGATGTCTCATCCACAGGGTCACTATGAGTCGAAGTTGACTCAAGGGCAGTTAATAGCAACACCAAACTGATACCTGCAATACCTGCATTAAGGTGATATGTTTATTGTCATTCAGCTAAAATAAGGTTGGTTGGCTTGTTTACTAAGCTAATGCAGAACAGCTCCTCCCCCTTTTGTGGCAAGTACTCAACCTAGGGCAGGTAGACACTGGGTAATAAGATATCCAGTTTTCATTAGCCATTTTACCAAACTTCAAAAATATATATACTGCATCAACCTTATTCCAGCTAAATAACTGGCTTGGAACAGAAAATATTGTGGTGGGAAATCCTATCGAAGGTTGTTTCTAGAAGTCTGTCCAACATTTCCAAAGTGTCAATATCCGTTCTCTTCTCAGACAGAGATTTTTTCCCCTGTGGTTTCTGTTTCTGAACATCCTGCCCTATAACCTTTTCTGTACACAATTTTATCACGGGAGCAATGCTTCCATTTTCTTTTGCTCTGCCCCTCCAACCACACCAAGACCTCCCCAACCCAAGTTCAGTTCTAATCGAATTCAAATTCTATAATTAGAATGAAATTATGCCACCCCCTCACTGAAAACATGTATTGGCAAATACTGCCTCAGGCTACTCACATTGCAGTGTGTGTGTGTGTGTGTTTAGCCTATTATTCTGTGTATTTTCTGCTGGCAAGTGGTGGGTGTACTGGCAATAGGAAAAATATGCAAAAAATCAGGTGGGTTACGTACGGAAAAAAATGGTACTGCTGGGATCACACTACAGTACACTGTTATAGTGCTATTATTCCCAGCCTAATTGTGTACACTTTGTGTTAGGCTCTAATATCTGTTTGCATGTTCTCATGCATTTCCTAATGTAGTAATTAATCTGCCTGTTAACCGTTTTGCAAGCAATCCCCTCTGCTTATAAAATGCATTTTAAAAAATCATGTATGAATATTTCCTACTTTGTAGGTAGGTGTACAGTATTGTAAAACAAAACAAAACAAAAACCAGGAATGTGTGAATTTTAGCAAGCAAGTAATTGTTATTTCAGGGGCTGGTTTACCAATTTGTTTGAAAATGCAGACTGAGTAGGGTTGCCAGAGTGAAAACAAGAAAGGGCTCCTGTGTCTGTAATGGCTACGTAGAAGAGGGAATTTCAGCAGGTGCTGCCTTTTACCTAAGAGTCTACTGTCAACCTCTCACCTCTTTGTGGTACTGATCCAACTTTTCTTTCCAACTGTTGTTGCTGCCTGTTCATTAACTCCTTCCAAGCATTGGAACAGTAGCAGCAGCAAAGAGAAGGGCACAGGGGCACATGCCTTGCCCTTACCTTCTGTTTGGGTATGGGACTGTGGAAAGGAATGTGGGCATGCAGTGGCACAATGAGGGCAGTGACAAAGAGGAGTGGCCTCAAGGAAGAGTGCTCCATTAGACAATATTTGCTAATATCCCTCATTCAAATGCTATGTCATACTACTGCTGAGCCAGTTGATCTGTCTGCTCAGTAACACTGAGTGGTCCAGGGATCTTATGAGGCAGGTGTGCTCAACCTCTTTTCCAACAATATCCATGTCCACAAGGGCTTTTTAAACAGACAGTGCTTTTTGGCAAGAAAGAAAAAGAAAAACGTCTCAGAGTTCCAGCACAGGGTTCAAACTCTGTACCAGATTTTTAAACAATTCTTGAGTGTACATGAAAACATCACCTACTCAGTCCAGTCAAAGCATATTCTCCTAATTTCCTTCTATTAATCGGGGAAGGAGGTGGACTTGCACCCAAGAATATTCTCATTTTACTGCTCTAGGGAGCCAATGGGCCTCTTGTAGGGTTATAATAATCCAAGAACGTACCCCCTGATAGCAACACCATTGTGCTCTCCTCTGTTTCTCACCTAGGTCAGATCAGGAGGCAGGCAAGCAGGTGGCTCTTAGCACAAAGGCCTCAGCAGAACCACCTGCTTCGTCCCTCTCCCGCCCCCTTGATATGTCTGAAGAGAAGCCAGGCCGAGTAGCATCAGCATCCAAGTGGCCATCCCCTGTAACAAGCCAGCCCTTTGTTTCCTATGGGAAAGAACAGGGAAGAATGCTTGACCTGGAAGCAGAGACTCTGTCTCTCCGGGGGATCCTGTTGCCCTGCTGCTAAGGCTTTGTTGCCCTTGCAAGATGCTGTGCGAAAAAGGTGACCTGAGGAGGGCTATGCCAGCCAAAGGCAAGTTATGGCTCCTAACAAGAAGCCCAGTCAATAATGCCTCCGCTCATCTCCCTCGCCCAGCAGTAGCAAAAGTTTAAACAGGTTTGTGCTTTATCTCTGCCCACAGCTGTTGTTGTTTGCATACAGGGGGCTGGCTAGTGTGTGTGGTTTTCCCCTCCTATCCTTCTCTTTTTATGGCAGAGAAAGAAAGGAAAAAAGCACAACAACAACAAAACCATGCCATACAATGAAAATGCTAATTTTCATGCTAATTGTTTTTGGAGTAAGAGTTCTCTTTTTTCCCCTTCCCATAGCTTCTCAAACAAAATGTTAATCTTTAAGGACTCTTCAAGAGGAAAAAGAAAAGAAATATTTTTGCTCTAGCACTTCCTTCCATAAAACTAAACTGCATATGGCGTCGTGCCAGGAGTATCCTTTACTCTCACAAAGTGCAATTTTCATGCATACGTATGAGAAATAATCCACAAGACCACATTTATCTGACTACTTCTGCCACTCTCCTCTGCCAAGCACTGAAAGCAGGCCTTGGGTTGTTTTTCTTGAAAATTATATCCATATTTAATAACTTCCTGTGAACAGAATGTTGTTCACAGCATCTGTTTGCTGTTAAATGCCTGATAATGAGAGGAAAGTAATATGGAATTTGCTCGTTTCATTTAGATGCGTACATCATAAATACATGAGATATTTTCTATATTCATATATTTTTGCGAGGTGAAACAAAGGGTGGAAGTAACACTTTGCAAGCAATCATGTCACTTATGACATGTTACTTTAAGAAGACCACAGTGGCTACTTCTTTATAAAAATAATGACTACTAAATTAAATTTTACCTTTTTGTGGAGTCAAAAATTAGTACTTTTTCCCTACTACTTTTTGAGGGACAAGAAATGCTTTCTTGGATTATTCTAATATGATTTTTAAAGTTAGGACATTTTATATTATTTAAAAAGAGAATATATTGGTTTTTAAAAAGTAGACTGCTTTTTAAATTTCTTTTTAGAAAATATATTGCTTGTTACTTTTACATTATGTTTTTTTTTAAAAAAACACCAAGGTAACAAGTTACTACAGATGAAACAAGGGTAAATAAGTTAAAGCCCTTGAATGGCAGAAAGGTGAGAGGTTGTCTTTTTGTATGTACTTTTTAAAACTATCTTTCCAAGCTCTGCTTTTGAAGTAGACTTTCAGTTGATATGATGATGAATGATGATTACAATGGTGGTTTCTTCCTCATTATATCTTGATGTCTCTCTGTTTCCAGTATGCATATGTTTCCATCTTGTGAAATTGTCTGGCTAATTTGAAAAATGCTAAATATGTGCAAAAATAGCTGTGCCTTTATTTTGCTTTGCTGGAGATATCCAGAAAAACTTTTAAGAATCCAAAACATCTCTGGGGATAAAAGAGCAGCAGCTGGGGTCATTCAAGGTCAGAAGCATACAAGTAAGCTACCAACAGTCTCTTGGTGGCTCAAAGCAATTTATATTAACTGGGGAGGGGGGATTTTCACTCCAAATTTCACATGTATAGAAATACATTTTTGATGAGGTTAAATTAAGAATTTTTCCTTTATAAGTGCATTTATATTAGTAGAAATGAATCTATGAAAAATAAATCACACCTAATATTTCTCACAATTACTAAAACCTTTGCACTGTGTATTCACATTTCTTGTTAATGGCTAGCATCAAGAGGTCTTCCACAGACTTCTTCCTTCATAGTGGAAAGGTGTAACACAGAATCCAGACCATAAGAAGCTTTACATTCATAAGACGGAAAAAGGAAAGAAAGGTTCAAGGAGGTAAAAGAGTGCACTAAAAGGTCACAGAAGAAGGTTTGAAAGAGGAGGGGGAGACAAATCTAGGAATGTGTATGCTGCAGGGAATGAGGAGGTTGCGTGCAAGGGACTGAGAGATGAGAGAACTGGTTCAGCGCAGTGGCAGGCACAGCATCCCTGTGGTCCCAGGTGGGTGGGCATAATACAGTTGCAGGTGGCAGCAGCAGTTTATTGGCTTTACACTTGACCAGTCTTCACAAAAATGTGACTCAAGACAGCTTACAATAAAACTGAGACAATGTACTTAATGCAAACAAAATGATTCTGGTATAAAAAAATTGCTTTTTGCTCAGAACAAAAAATTCCTGCCCCAAAACTTGTTCCCTGTGCAGAAATATGTGAAAACTGCATAAATTGGCACAGGTTGTGCAAAAACAACCTTGCTTTTTGTGTGTATAAAACATGTTTTTGGGCAGAAAACATGTTCTCTGCACAAAAATGCCATTTTATTTATCTATTTATTTTTGTGCAAGAACCAGTGTATTAGTGCTGTCTTCTGTGCAAAAATACTGCTTTTTTGTGTAGTGAACATGTCTTCTGGCTATTCTGCTGCAAAAAAAAAAAAAAGCACGTGTATTTTTGTGGAAATTAATCTTCCCGAATCTTCCTGAATCATGTCTCAAAGTACAAATACTGCTTGAAAATGTGCAGAAGCCCTTGTATTCTTGTGGAATGGGGAAGAGGGGCAGAATACCACAGGAAGATTTTTATCCCGTAAGTCTGATGGCACAAGGGGGCTTAGTAGTGATCCTATCCTGCCCAGTGCAGAGCCTGGAAATCCTGCTTTTTTTGGACACAGCTCCCCAAATCCCCCAGCTACTATAGGGCATCAAAAAGTAACTTTTCCAAGCCCTAGTCCAGTTGGAAATAGGAGCACTCAGAATGTGTGCCTGTGACCCAGAGAATTTCCCAATTAAAATCTTATCTAAACAATGATTCGACAAGATGGTCTTAGGCAGACAACTCTGCTCCTCCCTTCTTTCGCCTGCAATATGGGAATACAATTGTATTATACATGGATGTGGTAAAATCACGGAGATAACATATAACAAGTGTTTCAAAGAATGTAAACTGTGACACAAATGGAAGTCTTCCTGTGATACAATATTATTAGCATGAAGTGGCAGGGATCATACCCCAAATATTGATATCTCATGACATCAGCTCATACTCAAAGGTTACATTCATTTGACAGATGTTCACTTAAGAGGTCCGTATCAGACACACTTGACTAGTACTGCATGATGACACACACCTAATGGCAGAAAGCTCCCCAGCAATGAGGGTCTCTCCGAAGACATCACCATAGTGCACAGCTGCTATCATCTAACAGGAATCTGAATTAAATTACCATCCAATATGAGACCATGACTCTTAAACCAGCATAGGCTTTTTGTTGGCTGAAAGGAGACACAGTGCCAATTTAAAGACAGAAAGATCTCCCTGAGGAAAAGTTTGGTCACTCATTCTCAGAATTTAGGCCCAGGGGAGGTTTCTCTGCATATTTCACTGTGTAGAGAATGACATCCTAACAACACTGAGAGCCTAAGCAACATTGAATTACAGAGAAATACAGAAGGCTAGTTCCAGTGCCAAAGCACTTTATCCACACATACAGACATAACTTTTCACTAGAACGCTATATCCAAGAGCTTTGCAGGCAAGTTTTCTAGAACATGATTTCAAGCTATTATTATTATTTTTTCAAATGAAACAATCTCTCCTTAGCTCACAACAAAAAAATTGTAGGATTAATACAGGTGGCACAACCAAACAAGGAAAACATTGTATTAAATCCCATAGAAAATTACAACTATCTTTCTTTTCAAGCATGGTTTCCACTTCCTCTGAAGGACAGATATGGCTTAAGCTCTTTCCCACTCTTGTAAGTGAAGGAATCCATACCCACCTACTGCCACCTATAACGTCATGGCTTTCTTCCCGAAGTGCCAGCCAGCAGAGTTGCTTGCCTCAACTCACAACAAAAACAAAATTGAAGGAATGGGGTAATTGCTGTGGGGGCCAGTGACCACTTTCAAAGTTGAGTTCTAGGAAACACTTTTTTTAGTTCAAATACAACAAAATGTATGCAAAAGCCCTTTTGTGTTTGATTTAAAGCACTGGTAGTTTACTGTGGGTTCATCCAGAATAGTCATTCTGAGTGATTTGTACTGCACAAAACTTTGACATTAATGTTGCATCCCCTTCTAAATCTTGCCTCCTGGCTTAGAAACCCCTCAAAGGGCTGCTTAGTTCAGTTCATTCATCTACTGGTCATGTGTGTTGGGAGTATTAGCTGTGTATGTGCCTTCAGGTCACCAGTTGATTTACAGCGACCCAATAAAATCATAAGAGTTTTCTTAGGCAAAGAATACTCAAGAAAAGGTTTGCCATTTCTTTCCTCTGAAATACACTTTACAACACCTGGTATTCTTTGGTGATCTCCCTTCTGACCCTGCTTAGCTTCTAAAGAGCAGATGGGATCTGATACTTTCAGGGTATTTAGGCTCAATAATGTTAGCTGTGGGTGTATCTAATCTTCTTGACTCTTCTGACTTTTTCTTCTGTTTCTGAAGTATTTTTTATTCAAATCCAAAGCCTCCAGTTTTCATTTTTAAAAACTCTCCAAAGTGTTAGCATTAAAATGTGAGTATATGGAGCCTTCAAGTCACCTGTCAACTTACAGTGATCTATTATTTTCTTAAGCAAGGAACATTTAGAGGTAGTTTTTCTAGTTTCGTCCTCTGAAATATAGCCTACAGCACCTGATATTTGTTGGTGATCTACCATTTAAGTACTAACCAGGACGGCTCCGGCTTATATAATAAGCTTAAGTTCTCTTGCTAATCAGTGCAGCCAGCATTTGGCTCATAGTACCACAACTTCAGGTTATGCTCCAGCCCACTCCTATAACTACCATGGAGTTCTTTCCATAGCATTTCTTCTTTTTTAAAAAGATATTTTCATATAGTACAAGAACACTGAGCTAGATCACCTTCAGCATCCATTTCCAACTGTTTCACCTTGATGGTCCAGTGGAGAGATGTGTGTGTGTTTAACATGAAGAGTCATTGCAGTGGTGAAAGGTACTCCATAACTGGAAACAGAAGGAAAAATCAAGTTGGGTGAGACGATTAAACAGAACCACAACTAACATCTCAGCCCATATCACCAGCAGACCCCCACATATTAATCAAAAGCAGCTGCCTTTATGAACCACACTAGTTAAACCATGCACAAGGTGATTGTTTTTTAAATGTCAGTTTTCAACAGGAACAAATAGAGAATGGGGGAGATGTGGGGGGGGGAGCTCATTGTACAGCACTAGACGGATACATTTGCTCTGTCTGGATGAGGTCTATTGACTTTCTCACACAGGGAAAATTGGAAGGTTAAACTGGTCCCAATGAAAGGTCATCCAGGGCATTAGAGACAACTTCGTAGTTGCTTTTCAGATGACACTGCATGCAAACCGGTCAGACTCCAGACATAAAGTGAGGTGAATC
Organism: Sceloporus undulatus; assembly: GCF_019175285.1. Lineage (NCBI taxonomy): Eukaryota > Metazoa > Chordata > Lepidosauria > Squamata > Phrynosomatidae > Sceloporus > Sceloporus undulatus. The sequence goes on from NC_056523.1 coordinate 160,365,413, forward strand.
AGGAAATAAGCATTTTCGCAAAACTACCGTATTTGCATTTCTATTTCACTTGCGAATTTGCTCTCTTCATGTAACTGCAGCAGTCTGAAAACCAAGTCCCCAGTCCTCCCTGTTGCCACATTTCCCAAGGACCCTTGGTGTGCCAAGGGGAGGGAGAAAGCCTTGTTCTTAAAGGGAAACACACACACACCTCTTTTCCTCATGCAGCTAGTCTCCTTCCTCCTGCAGCAGGGAACAGCTGGTGAAAGAAGGCAGAGGGAGAAGATGTTTTGGAATTCCTCCTGTACATGAGGGAGAAATGGAGGACATGTCCTGGAAAAGGAACGCATCTGGGAGTTTCAGTCCTTGCTGGAATCAGGCAGGTTTATGGAGCAGTCACCTCTTCCATCTCCCTGCGGTGTGTGTGTATGTTTTTTAAGGGAGTTTGCAAAGGGAAACCTCAGCCTACCTTCCTCTGAAACAGCTTCTGGGGCAAAGAAGATTTTCCTCCCTGGCTTCCCTTCCCTCTCTGGGGCATGTGTGTGTATGCACTTGTGGAAATGACAGTTTGGAGCATGTCCTCATCCATCTGAAACCCAAATTCACTGTCAACCCACTTTCTTCCCTAAGTAATGTGCTTTTAACCCCTTGTCGTGCTCTACATGTGATAAGCATTAGCGAATTGGCTTGCTTTTCTGGAATGCCAACACTTTAACCATTTTCAGGATGGATGCACATAGGTCCCTGTGTGATAGTCTTATGTTAGTTAACTGCACCATGTTGCAAAATCAAGGTTTCTATGCATATAAAAGGCTTGTCTGTTTGAATTAAGGTAATTCTCTATACTCAAGTTGCATTGTTATCAGTTAATATTTTTTTAAATGAAAAAAAAACCCACTTTAAAAACACAATTGTCACAGAACAAAACTGAGGAGTGTGTGTGTGGGGGGGGGGATAGAATTACTTTTTTTCAATTATAGGTTCCATAATCCTCCAGCCAGCACAGCCCAAGTCGTGGGGAGATTCTGGGAGCTGTAGTCAAAAAATGTAATTTTCCAAATTCTTTTAATGGCAATGATTTTATCTCCTATCTTTTTTGAACATAAAACAAGTTATGTTTTGAGCCATTAATCAGTTTCAAGCAATTTGTTGGCTTTGCTACAGAGGAAGAGAACAGGTAAGTCAACCTCTTCTGGATGACATGCTTGTTTTATTTTAATTTATAGCTTGGCTACACTCAAGGCTTAGGGCAAGCAACATTTGTGTAAGAAAATTAATTAAATGATTAATTGCTCACAATGCAGTAGACAAATTCCCAACTTCTTTAGCATCTGGGTTCAAAACAGCAGCTCAAATGGCAAGACTTTTGATAAAGATAAGATTCCAGAGTGAAGGAGTGGAATAGCAGAGTTAATACCTGACTACCTCTGCCTAAACTTTCTAGCAGCTCTGATGCAGCATACATACCTGAAAATGGCAAATTGTACACTGTGATGGAAAACAGTGGAGGAGAACATTAAAAATGTGTTGGTTTTAACTGTTTAAAATGATATACCAGAAAACAAAAACAAAAGCCCCAGGCTTTGTTAGACCCGTAAGAAAAAAGGAAATGGGAATGTATGCTGGTATAACAAACATGCTTCTAAAGACATCACCTCTCCCACCAAAAGACTCAAGAAAGTAAAACATAAAATGGGCCACAAAGAGTATGAGACCTGATCATAGCAGTACCTCTCATCTATCCAACTGCAGCTGAGCCCTGCACGTACAACATTGCCTTATGGTTATACTCATTGCTGGGTTAGGCACAAAGTGTTGTTGTTGTTGTGTGCCTTCAAATCATTTTTGATCTATGGGGACACTATCACAGGGTTTTCTGAGACTAAGTATATGTAATTTGTCGAAGGTCACCTAGTCAATTTTCATAGATGAACAGGTATTTGAATCATGGCCTCCAGTGTCATAGTCTAATGCTCAAACCACTACACCATGCCGGCTCCTAAAGGTAGATGTTGCCATAGAGCAGGGCTGGGAAACTTCTCAGGGGGCAAGAAGCTCAACAGCAGCTGCAGAATTTCAGCAGAGACTGCAGTGATGTCACCTCAGGAACTCCACTGCAGTAGCTACTGAAATTCATTAACTGCTGTTGAGTTTCTTGTCACCAACAATAAATGCTGTTGACATTTGGTAGCAACAGTGTGGTGCCTCTTTATGATGGAAGAGGGTGCCAGAGTACCTTCTTGGGCCATAGAACCCAGTTAGTCAGAAGGGCAGAATATCTTTTTCCCCTCCAAAAGGGAAGAGACAGCAAAACCATTGGCTTTTCCATGGCAGGTTGGTTAGTTTTTGGTGGCTTTGCAGGAGGTTGTGGTGGTTGGCAGTGGAACTAATTTCAGCAGCAGGAGCTAATGGAAACACCAGGAGCCACCAAAAAAAAATAAAAAATAAAAAAAGCTTCAGTAGGAGATAGAGTATTGCATGCAGCCTAGAGGCATATGTTGCTTATCCCTAGTGCAGAGGCTATGCACAACACATCTTCCATCACAACATCATCAACAACAAAAAAGCCCAAGTTTAAATGTCTCCTGTTGTGTATGTGACTTACCTAAACCCCATTAATTTCAATGGGTGTTCTTAGGCAAAAGATACTCGGAGGTGGTTTTGCCAGTCCCTCCCTCTAAAATATAGCCCCTGCATCACTTGTTATTTCTTGGTGTCTCCCATCCAAGTACTAAGCAAGACTGGCCCTGCTTAGCTTCCAAGATCAGGTGAGATCTCGTGCCTGTAGGGTATGTAGGCCAAAAATCAATCTAAGCACTTTCTTCAACTGATACTGCTCTGTTGTTGTTGTGTATCTTCAAGTCATTTCTAACTTATGGCAACCCTAAGGCAAACCTATCTTGGGGTTTAATTGGCAAGATTTGTTCTGAGGGGCTCTGCCTTTGCCCTCCTCTGAGACTGAGAGAGTGTGACTTGCCCAAGATCACCCAGTGGGTTTCAATGGCTGAGTGGAGATCTAAACCCTCATCTCCAAAGTTGTAGTCCAGCCCTCAAGCCACTACACTGCTCTGGCTCTTACGACAACTCAGTGGTGTCAGTAGGGTTGGTGTCACCCAGTGCAGTAACTCATGGTGTCACTCTCCCATTGACCTCCTCCCACACCACATCCATACAGAATGCTTAGTAATGTTTTTTGCACTAATTTAATCCTAAATTGTAATTCCCATATATCACTGAATGTAATGGCAATAGTTGGGACATAAACAAGTAGAAAAATTAAAATTATACCTTTAAATTACAATATACTATACCCAGTCTAAATGTATTTACAAGTACATAGTTTCATGTGGTTAAAGTTAAAATTTGGTAAGACGTGACATTTTTAAGGAAAATTTTAAACATTTTAAAATATTTTTTATTTTAAAAATTAAATTTTCAATTTTTAAATTTTAATTTAAGAAACTGGGGGTCTCTCCTCTCTCCTCCCACTGAGCCTCACCCCACTCACACCATCTCTTCAGCATTTTAAAGAGATACAGGTGAATGCCACAGCCCATTTCTGCCAAAATACAGATGTCTGAGGAGCAGTGGTGTCACCCAACCTTAGGGTGTCACCTCGTGCAGTCCGCATCCCCCACACATCCCTTGTGATGCCACTGCCACTACTGTGCACCAATAGTAGTCTTTCTAGCTGGAGATGTTCACTCCCATATGCATTGGAAGACACTCTTACAGTCATCACAAACCACTTCCAAAATTTAAAATAAGTGAATAGTAGACAATTATCCATCACAATGCAAACATAAACACATGTCATTTGCATGACCTATAGATCTACCATTGGGGGATGCAGCCCATACTCCAGAAGAGGGGTGACACCTCATCAGGCCCTCCTGCCCTGTACCCCTCCCAGCTTCATCATGGTGGCAAAGGAGAGGATCAGGCATGCCTCTCTGAGCTTTGCTGTGGTAGCAGACACCTCCTCACCAGGAGACTTCCACTGCCACAACAAAGGAGAGGGCCATCACATCCTTTTGGCTGATGGCAGCTCTCCCCCTGCACTGGGTGATACCAAGGGTGGAGATGGCACTATTATAGTTCCCAATCTTGCAATTTTTACCTTGACTCGGCTGTACATGTTTACAAGTGGTCCTATCAACCAGCCAGGTTTCCACATAAATAGGAATTAGTGTTGACAGAATAAAAACTAGAAAGGCCTCTAGTTCCTTCGATGGTGGCATAGAGGTGATAATTTCAGGTTTTGCTTGTTACCTGGTTGTGTGTCAAGCAACACCTGCAGAAATTTTATCCTTGATATAACCATTAAACTGACTTCCAAATTCAAATTCTTAAAAATCTTTGTGCATTTTGAGGCTTAGTATAGCATGTGGAGACTTCTGGAAGCCCAAAATTGGCCCTAGACTTTTCAAAGTTGCAAACCCTGTGTATCTCTATACTGTACATCTCTTTCTCTCTTTCTGTCTGTTAGAGACTAAATGAAATTAATAGCACCCCAAGTCAACAACTATAAAGCTAATGTAATTAATTAAAATTACAACCCAGACTTTTCCAGCTGCTTTTTCAAGAACAGGAAAATCCCGTTCTTGAAAAAGCGGCAGGAGAAGTCTGGGTTGTAGATGAGCTCCCCAGGTGGATACAGGCTGCTTACAGCCTGGGCACAGGTAAATGCAATAAGACCCGTTTTTTGTCTTTTAGATCACGCGTCTCTCCCACCAGTTTTTCTGTGTGCAGTAATCTCCTATGCCTTTGTTGATTTACCCCTCCTCCTCAAAGAGGCCAGTGAACATGATTAATGAATTTGTCCAAAGAGTGTATGCCATATAGCTCAAAACTGCTGCAGAAGGGCCTGTCTTGGCAGATGATCATACTGAGGGTACAACTTGCCTGAAGCAGGGCCTGGTTGCTGGGACATCTAAGGACCTTAGAAGAATCATGTGGGAGAAGATTTCTAAAAATATTTGGTGGGTGTGTGTGTGTCCTAGAACAAAATCCCAGTAGATACTAAGGGCTCACTGTACTAGCAATGTCCCTCTCTTTCAGTCATAGGTCCAGTTAGGGAAACAACTGTAGTTAGTAAAAGGAATTCTGGGACACACATTGAGAATCCAGGAAAAGCATCAGGGCCAAACATAGTACCACTCACCGGTTAAAACAGGTCCCTACAGCCATGCACCACCTCCTTAAAAATAGACATTCCCTCAGTTAAGCATTGGACAGCTAACAATCAAATTATTCCACATTCTTTTACACATTCTGTTGTTGTTGTTAGCTGCCCTCCAGCTCCAGCTGACTTCAACTCCTGGTGACCCTGTCCTCCACTGCTCTGCTCATTTCCTGCAGACTCATGCCTGTGTCCTCCCTGAGTCTACATTCTACTCTACCATAACTTATATGTCCATCCTTAGAACTTTTTGCAGTGTTCCTTTATTTGGACAGCGGGTAGAGTGATGGCAATATGCATTAGTTTTGAGAAACTATAAACAGTTCTGATCAATGCTGTTTTAACGGTTCACAGTTGGTTCTTGCTATCCTTCCATGAATACTGATAGGCAGATACAGAGTCACACACATAAACCACCACCCACACAGGACACGTGCAGCAAATGATAAATTTTGCCTTACTTTTCAAGTATCATCATCATAGTCTGGGAAAGAAAATAGTTACACTCAGTAAGCAGGAGCAACAACAAAATCTAAAAATGTGTAGTTATGTAAATACTGTTCTTTAAGAAGGGCAAAGAAGGCCTGCCTCACCATCAGGTAGAGTGAGGCAATCACCTCAGGCACTTTTTGGGTCTTGTGAAAAAACAGTGAATTGTGAGTTACTTAATTTATTTTCATTTGTTTTTTACCAACAAGGTAAGGGAGAGACATTTTGTGGGGGGGGGGGATCTGCTGCCTCGGGTGACAAAGAAACCTGACTGGGCTTGAGTGTAATATATCTTGGTTTGCTGAAATGATAACAGATATGATTTACCATTCCCCTTCTGCCATATTTTCTGAAGTGTTGTCTGTAACAAGGTTGGGAATTGTGCAGTACTACAGATGTTCTTGGACTGCAAATACCAGCATTCCTCACCATGAGCTCTACTAACTAGGGCTGCTGGAAGTTGCAGTCTAACAACATGTGGAAAGCCATGCTTCCTATTTAATCTATGATAATGGCTCAATCACAGTGGGAAGCCACCATTTAATCAAATATGGAACATGCATGAAAACAAGATAAATTAAGGTTACACTTCCAGCCACACTTAAAATTGGAAACTAAGCTCCAATGGAACCTGTAGATTCTTACACATAAATAAATCTGTCCAGGATTTGGTTTGATATTTCTCAATCTGCAATGTTCCAAGTTTAAACAAAATTACAAGGTGATAGGTGGGAATCCAAATTCATCCTAGACTTCAAATATCTGCATGAATATCTCTGGAAAGGTGTGATTTCCAACTTTCAATTAAAAAAAACTTAACATAAAACAGTGGGTCTATTTTTGATATAAAGTAAAGCTTCAATACACTAGTTGATTAGAAGAGCAAAAATGTAACTGAATAGGAACAAAGGGGTAGGAACGAAAGGAAATCAATGCCTTCTTGCCACATTTCCTCAATGAAACATTCTACTTTACAGAAGGAATCATCAGGGTCAAAAACTGTTCATGAAATGTCTCCCTTTCAAAACTCTTCATGAAGACCTCTTAAATGACAAGTGGGTTTGCATGCCAGGGTCAGCAGGAAGGTGAATGTCAGCAACTCTCTCATCTATTTACTTTCAGACAGGTGTATTATACTGCAAATAAGAGTTTAGAAAATTCACTTAAAACTACAGCTCCCAGAATCCCCAATCCACTGTCCATGCTGTCTAGAAAACTTTGGGATTTTTAGTTTTTTAAAAAAAAACTTTTCCCAGCACTGATCTGCAGGTTTCCAAGCATATCTTTTTCACTGGGTCCCAAGCTCAAGAGGGAAATTGGGGGGAAAAAATAACCATTACATTGAAATCAACCAGAGAAAAGGGAGGCATATCTCAAGATGATGAGAAGATGGCCCTTTATTACCTAAAAGCCTGTCACATTTTGGCTCGTGGATACTATGAAACCCTTCTTCAGGGGGACAACTCTGAATCAAACCTCCAGAAATTTTTGAGCCAGGAACTCCAAAAAAACATTTACTGGCATAATGGGGGGAAATGGCTTACAAGTGTAATGGATGAGGTGGCAAGTGATATCTTGAGGTGTTGTCTTTTTCCTCAAAAGGAGAAATGGCAATTTTGCCTATAGTAGGTTCTCTACAATTCTTGGGAAAATGTCATTTCCTACTGATGAATTAATTTTTTTACAAGTTTCTCCTCAAAAGATGAATTCATGATGGGCTGCCACCACTGGCAAATCTTCACCAGTTGCTTTGTGAAATCCTGGGCCCTCTTGCTAAGGAACTGGCCCTTCAGTTCACCTCTAAATAGAATAAAATAAAAAGAGATGGTGCAAGGCATCATTTCTTGCTGAAAGTCAAGACAGAAAAGAACATTAACAAAATTTGTGTGAACATTTTAAGAACACAAGGTGCAGCTTAGCAACCATGCAGTCTTGCACGTAGGGAAGATTTTAGTGAGATATTCTCTTTTAAATCAATGTAGCCAAATGCCCAAATATATAAAGAGAGTTTATTCAGAATGGAGGGATAAAATGGAAGAACAAGAGAAAGCAATACAGAGAATTCTGTACGGAATCAATAAAGGCAATCTGTCATAGCTAGTTACATCTACCTACTTAAATGGAATACTGGGTTTCAGGGCATTTGCAGAGTTCACTGCAGAGCAGAATCAAAGGGGAGAAACATCTTTTGACTCTGCTTGAGATAAATTGCAGGGAGTAATGGGCAGTGGACAGACAACATGAAGGTGCACAAACAACCTAGTGAAGGAAGAATGTGTTTTCCAGAAGAAGGAGGTGGTGAACTGATTCAAGGAGCAGCCACTGGAGTCATACAGAGCAGAGGGAAATACGCAGGGAGGAGACAATTACAATATCATGGAAGAAACGAGCATAACAGGGTGCTTGTTGCCCCCAAACTAGCTCCTAGATAAAATATCCTAGATAGCCTTAGTGACAGGTCAGTGAATGGTAAAACAACAGCCATACAGGATTTGATTCTGGATGAGCATGCCAACTTGACCTATATCCAGATATCTGGCTAGATGAGACTGGGGGTGGGTGGCCAGGTTTAATTTATCTCTGCCCTACCTGCCTGCTTTTTCTGTGCAGCAGTAGGCAACACCTGGGGGTTGGGAACATAAAGTTGCAGTGATCTATCATGACACCATCCCCTAGTCAGGTGCCTTATCCCACAGTCTGCAGATTTTGAGTGTGTATACTCAAAAGTGGGTAGTCAAGACAGAACAGGGATTCTGTGGGTGTACTGCCCACCATGCTGCTCAATCATCCCCTTTCCTGAGGTAGCCAAAGTGGTCTTGGGGTTGGTGCTGGAGTCTCTGCAGTTGGTTGTGATGAAGGACTTTAACATCCATGCTGAATCTGCCCTGTTAGGAATAGCTGAGGACTTAGTGGCCTACATAACAACCATCGGTCTGTCCCAAGTGATATTTGCCCCTACTCATGCTTTTGGGCATACTCTGGATCTTTTCTGTGCTGGGTGGGGTGATGGTGATCTCCACAGTTCTGTTATTATGGACACATCATTACTTGTTCTATTTTAGACTCACTGGGACTCAGAACCTCTGCAGGAGTGGGGGACTGATTAGAATGGTCCTCCCCAGGAGGCTGATGGATCCAAATAAACTTCCGGTGGCTCTTGGGGATTTTCCTGTTGCCTCAGCAGATGCTTCTGTCAGAGCTTTGGCTGAGCTCTGGAATGGAAAAATGGTTCAGGAAGTGGACACAATTGCCCCTGAGTAGCCCCTCTTACTGAGTGGAGCCAAAACAGCCCCCTGGTTTTCCAGGTTGCTGTTGGTAATGAATTGAGTGGGACAGAGACTAAGGCCCATTACAAACGGGCACTTTAGTACGCGCTCTATGCGTGCTAGGGTTAAAAAGGGGCGTCCTTTCTGGATGCCCCCAACCCTAGGAAGCGCGGAGCGTGCACAAAATGGCAGCGGCCGTTCCACACGGCCACCGCCATGAGGACATCACGACCGCGCTGCCTCTATACGGGGTGGCGCGGAAGTGACGTCCTCGCTCCGCGCCAGGGCGCCTAGTGCGCCCTTAGCACGGAGCAGGAGCTCCTTCCTGGTTTGGTCCACTGGCACCAAGCAGTCCTTTTCTCCTCCTCCCCACTGCCGCGGGGTGTCCTTGGGGCTTGAAGCCCCAGGGACACCCCTTTTCAGGCTGTGGGGAAGTGGCGTTTTGCTGCTTCCCCGCAGCCTGAAAAGCGGCGGATCGGAGCCTCAGCGGCTGCCGTTCTGGCCACTGAGGCCCCAATACACCGGGGAAAGGGGCAGATACAGCCCGCCCCAAACAGGCGGTCTGTAACCTGCCTAAAGCAATGTTGCTGGAAGACTGAGTGAGTCTGACCGAATATGGGCTAGAACAGTGATGGTGAACCTTTTACAGACCGAGTGCCCAAACTACAACCCAGACCCTACTTATTTATTGCAAAGTGCCACGTCCCTCTGGCTTTCTAGTAAGAAACTCTGGCAAACTCTGTGCTAGGGCAACAACATGTGTGCCCACAGAAAGGGCTCTGAGTGCCACCTCTGGCACGCATGCCATAGGTTCTCCATCACTGGGCTAGAACCTATTTGAAGGCCTACTCCATGGCAGTGCAGGCAGCAAATAAATTATTTTTTATCTTGCATCTGCAAGGTGGATCTAGCAGAGCTGTTTTGAGTAGTCAGAAGTCTATTACACATTGGCCCTCAAGTTGAAAACGGAGACTATCCCACAGCACAGTGTGAAGAATTTGCATGACACTTTGCAAATAAAATCGCTCAGATTTGCTCCAACTTGGATGCTGTAGTTGATACAGTTCCAGTAGATATAACAATGGTTTCTGCTTGTCCAGCCATTTTGGATACTTTTCAGTTTGTGCAGCCTGAGAATGTGGACAGCCACTACATGTGTACTAGACCCTTGGCCTTCCTGGCTTATTAACAAGCCGGGGGGGGGGGCTGACTGGACGAAGTTCCAGCACCCTACTGCTTCAAGGAGGTAATTGCAAGGTCTTTGTTGAAAAAGACATCCCTGAATCCTTCTATAATGGATAATGATCAGCCAATATCCAACATACTATTTTTAGAAAAGTGTTGGGGTGTGTGGTGACTTAAGGAGTTCCTGGATGAAACAGATTATCTAGATCCATTTCAGTCTGGTTCCAGGCCTGGTTATGGGACAGATGACCAACACAAGGAACTGAGAAGTGGAAATGTGTCCCTGTAGGTTTTGCTGGACCTCTCAGAGGCTCTTGACCATGATGACCTTCTGGGTCACTTCACTGGGATGAGAATTGGCTATGCACTGATTTACAGTGGTTCCCTTCCTTCTTGAAGGGGCAAACCCAGAGGTTGGTGTCAGGGGAATCCAGCCATTGGCCTGGGGTTTCCTCAGAGTTTGTTTTGTCCCCCATGCTATTTAATATATCTATAAAACTGAGGTCGTCTAGAGTTTTGGGGTGCCCTGCAACTGTCATTTTAAATTTCCTATGCAGTATTCATTCCAGGTCATGCTGAGACATTTTCACTGACATCTCCCATAAACTCAGAGTGGGGGGTCCAAGGCAGGTCACCATAGTGAAACACTATGAGTTGCCCAAAGATCGCTGGGCCTTGGACTTGTTTGTGATCCTTCTTTCCAAGAAATCAGATTAAACATGTATTCTGTGCAAGATGCCACACGTATCAAAATAAAAAGATTAGTACATCTAACAGTAATACCATCAATTGTTCTGGCAATATTAATGCTGAAATACTTGACAGAAGTAATTAAAATGAAATTAAATGGACAGCATAACAACGGAAGCTGCTTTGGAGACCTTGCTGACAACTGGTTTAGTACCAGATTATTCAGAAAGAGATACAAATAATTTAATTTAAGATTGCTCAGTATCCTCTCTATCAGGCCAAGTAGGTGTGTGGCTGCTGCCACACTCCAGAATTAATGCATGTTTGACAGCCACTTTAACTGCCATGGCTCAATCCTGGGGAATCCTGGGATTTGTAGTCTGTTGCGGCACCAGAGCTCTCTGACAGAGAAAGCGAAATATGTCACAAAACTACAGTTCCCAGAATTCCATAGAATTGAGCCATGGCAGTTAAAGCAGTGTCAAATCATCTGAGGTCATATACAAATTCTACGTTATAGGTAATTTGTACTGCTGTACTATTTTTGCTATTGTGCTTTGTACTATTTTGCACCAGAGGTGTGCACATGTTTTTGCCTTCAGAAACCTACAAGTTGAAATGCAGAGAACCAGAGTTTTAAATGGTGGAGTGGTTTACAACTGATGATAAATTATTTTTTAAAAAAATGAACAAGCAAGAGAAAGAGAGAATATGCTGGAGAGGGGAGCAGCTGTGTTTGCCAGGGATAATAATAATAAAATAATAAAAAATTTATTTTTACCCCGCTTCTTCCTCCGATCAGGGCGGCTTACAACAAGGGTTAAAAACATCAGTACAATAAGACAGATTAAAATACAGACATATTCAATACAATCAATGAAAAATAACAAACTAAATGCCCCCATAGTCCCTTGTCACTTTGAATTACGTAATATAATTTTTATGTATTGATTTAGGAGAGAATGAAAGGTAAATTTCTTATAATGGTCACTGTATTATTTATTTCTATCAATTCTGCATTTTTATTTAAGGCTTTGGGATTCCAACTGCTGAGCAGCACATTTTCTGCAAGAGTGTTTTGCATGATGTTTTGTGGGGTTTACTGAACAGTGGAAGACTGCATATGTTCTGGATTCAGTATGAAATAAGCAGTACTCTTGCTGAATTTGATGGGTTTTTTAAAAAGAATTTTTACAAATATGCAAATTGTTTTAATTTGTATAATTGTGTTTGCAATATCCATTCATATCCAGTTAATAGCCATTCATATGTGACCACGCAGAACCCAGGAACGCATTAAAAGTACATTTGTTTTTATTCTTTCCTTCCTATGGGTTTATTCTTTCCTTCCTATGGGCATTCTAATGCCCCCAGTCTAATGGAATGGCAGAAAGAACGATACAGTCTATTAAACAACTGATTAAGAAGGCAGAAGACTCAAAAAGAGATCCATACTTGGCACTGTTAGAATATCGAAACACTCCTGTTACTGGAATGTTATATTCACCAGCACAAATGCTGATGAACAGAGTATTAAGGACTAAACTCCCAGTAAGTAAGGATGTGTTATTTCCAGAAGTGCCTAGTGGTGTAGGAGATTGTCTCAAAAGAGCTCAGGAGAAACAAAAATATTATTATGATCAAACTGCAAAGTCCTTTAAGCCTCTACAAGAAGGAGATCACGTATGGGTTGAAGAGAAGGAAGGGTGGTCTGCTGCAACTGTCGTAGAAAAGTGTAGGCAGCCCCGAACATATTGGGTTGTGACTGAGGATGGACATAAGTATAGACGCAATAGGCGTAAATTGCGATGCCGGGGAAGGGTTGCCGATAGTCACTTGGAAGTGAGTCAGGAGGATGTTTACCAAGGTGACCAAGACAATTGTCAAGGTACAAGTGTTTCTCAGATAAAAGAAAGGTCCCCCATACATGTAACATCCTATGGGAGAAAGGTATTCTTACCTGAGAGATATGTACAATAATGAGTGAAATTTCCTTTTATGATGTTGTGAAGATTGTAATTTTATTACTAATGTATGATTCCTATGGATTTTTAATGATCTTAATATTGTAGTTTGTAATTCTTCTTTTTCTGAAAGAAGAGGGATGTGATACATGTTGTATGCTTCTTTAAGTCTTACATCCTCTCTCTTCATTCACCTGTTCTGTGTTACTGTGTTCCTATAAATCATTTTGTGATCTTGGGAGTTGTTTGGAAAGAGACTGACTTTGTGTGTGAGTATTCTGAAGCTCCAGCTTTCCAGAAGATACTGACTTTTGAATAAATGTATTTATCTGTTTGAGAAACTTTACGGACCATTCTTCACAACATTACAGTGGTGACCAAATGAAAGTCCTGGAGATTCCTCTTCACACACACAACATTTCAAATAACAATGTTTAAAGTTTACTAAGTAAAAAGATCAGTAGGAAAAAGTTATAAACTCTAAATGGATATACAAACACAGCATATGGATAATCTATAATAACAAAGACCATGTGTATACCTGTGTCTGTTTTTTGCCACAGATCTAAGATCATAATTCTTAGACATTTGAAAATTGGCATGGCTACTAAAAGGACCCTAGGGGTGTGCATCGTGGGGTTATTTTTTTTTAAGTATTAATAATTTTATTTAAAAAATAAATCTGCAAGTAGGTTGTAGTGCTATTCTCACTCATTAGGTGACAGACTGATAAGTGTAAGTGCAGTCTACAGTACCATTTTACAATACTTGATAGTGGAGAGGACCTAAAAGTCTGTATCCTGGTGTTACTTGGTTTTTAAAGGCATTAATCAATTTCAATGTGATGGTTGCTTGCAGCACTGTTTCCACTCACTAAGTGGCAGACTAGTAAATTTATACAGTGATTCCCAGTCCAGATGTTTGGACTTCAGCTCTCAGAATTCCAGACTATTAGCCAAACTGGCTGGTGCTTCTGGGAGCAGAAAGCCAAACATCTGGACTGGGAATTCAATTTGGGAACCATTGAATTTATATAATTCTATAGTCTCCAATACTATCTTGAGACACTAAACAGCGGACTACTTTAACCAGAACATTGCTATTATTCAGGTTCCTGTTTAATGAGGATTCTGTTAACAAGCTGGTTTCTCAAACAGGGGCTCTCAAAAACTGTGAAGGTAACTGAAAGCACAGTAAAACAGATCAAGTTGGAGAGACTGTATACAAAGTAGCAAAGACTGCAGAGCAGAAACATGTAAGGAAGGGGAGAAACATAATGGCAAGACTCTAAACAGAAACCTGGACAACAGGGAAAAACTGAATAAGAATGGCTAAGATCAGGAGCCATTTCTGGAGAGGGAAAAACAAAACTGCATTCTCCAACAATCCATCCTTGGATTATGATTTCCCCCCAGCCATTATGATTAACTTTTTGCATCCACTTGCCTACAACAGGACAAAAAGAAAAATGTCTAGGGGTCTGTCGAAATGGTGGCACGGTTCAAATACTCCAGATCAATAAATAACAGTGATATTTATATTTTACCCACCTCTCCCTATGGATCAAGGTGGGGAACAACAACAATTAACTGACACACAACATCAACCAGATTAACTACTACACTTCCTGTGTAGAGTATATATTGAGAAGGCCAGCCTACAGGATGGTGCACACACTGCATGTAGACAGTATGTCCAACTTTAACAACAATTCTATAATGTTACTTGAAGACTTTTGTATGTCACACTATACAAAGTCAGGTTCATTTGCTAGTAGGATAGCAAAATGCCAGATATAAATGCATCCAATTAACTAAACTAGCCAGTGTCCTCACTTTATCCAGGTCCCTTATCCAAGCAATACCTTACTGTCCTTGATCCAGTTCTCTTAATCAGTTCTTTAGCTTCAGCAGCTGTTTCTCACCCACCCACCAACCTGACATCTTCAATGATCTTTAGTTTTCTGGCAATTAAAGTTTTTCTTTAACATTTTAAAATAATTTTTAAAATCAGGAAAACCGTTTCCCACCCCACAATCTAAGTTTTAGGTTCCGTTCTTTCTTGTATTTGTGTTGATTTTAGTAACTTTTAGCTTTCTTGATTGGCTGAGGGGGGGAGCCTTTGTTCAGTTCTTTTTCCTGGGCTAAACTGCCTAACCTCTGATTCCTAACTAAAGTTTTACCTATGAACTATTGACATTTTGCACTAGCAAAAACTAATGTGGAGACTGACCAAAAATATATATATATATATTAATGCAACCTTATTTGCAATATCATGAAACCAAAATAAATGTCACAATTAGGTGTGGGCATCTTGTGACCTTCCACATGTTGGATTGCAAAACCCTGCAGCCCTATCCAGCACAATCCATGAAGGCTGCTAGAAGCAGCAGTCCAGTAACACTAGAAGGAACATGTTTCCCACATCTAGTCCAAAGGAAGGATGGTTTTGGTCCTTCACATTAAGCTATCCCAGCTTGCTGTCCAACATATGTTGGACTATAACTCCCCTCTCCCAATAAGCATGGCTGTACAACTAATTTGGTTCAATGCATTTAGAAGGTAACAGCTTGGCATGCAATATGGCCTTAGGGACCTTTTCACTAGTGTTCAAAAATCTTTGGCTTTGGCACAATACACATTCTGCTCCTTTGTTCATGGAAAAATTCCAAATAAAATGTATAAGCAACAATTTTTGGATGAGTCTGAAGTTATTTTAACATTGAAAGCAACTCACAACCTAAGCCAGTATCTAAAGCAAATATTATAGTATTATAGCAACACAGGTTACTTCATGAAATTCCCACAGGCCCTGTCAGTTATGACAAGAATGGTCATTACACTCCCTAACAACTACATGGACTCAGCTAAACCTAAGCAGAAAAGTTACTTCCATGGATTACAACCCCCACAATTCGCTAGCCAACACAGGCAGAATTAAGGCCAGCCAGAAATCCACACAACTATTTGTAGTCTCTTAAGATGTTTAACAACTTTCCATTAGGTTCAATCTATTAACAGATCTTTTACTAAAAACAGAATACAGTTATGGAAAAAGGGCAGACATTTCTTGGGATACTCCACTTTGCTTGTGTGCTAGTGGGGTCTGAGAATTATGAGAGCAAGACTGTCAACACAGCAATTCCTTTCTATGGCCCTTATCAGATGAGTGTGGAACTGGGGGTTTTGCGCACTGGGTGGTTCGAATTCGCGTTATTTCGCACAATACCATCATACCAACATTCGAATGGCCCAATCCGCACTCACGTGAATGCACGAGCTGCCGAACTGAATGCGTACTGGCTCCTCTTTTTGGAGCGTGTTGGCCAGAG
>NC_056523.1:160386501-160405129 GCF_019175285.1 Sceloporus undulatus
CAGCTTACCAAATTGACGAAGTCTTGATAGCAGATCTTCCCATCAGAATTGTTGTCTGCCAAGGCCAAAAGCACTTCTAGTTTATGTGGATCCAGCTCAGAGCCATGTCTTTGCAGAAGGTTTCGAAACTTCTCTGTGCTTATGTAGCCAGTGTTTTCAGGGTCAAACTGAAAGACAGAGGAAACAAAGGAAATTACTGCACGTGGCTTTCAAACCATGAGTATACTGGGAAGGAAATGGCTTTGGCGAAACTCAGTGCACGATGACACCTCCAACTTGTAGCTGCCCTGTCCCTGACCCATGGATGAATGATCTGGCAGTTCTGCAAGTCTACAGGTGCAAACATTGCTCCCGAAGCAGTTGTAGGATTGTGAGTCTTGTGGTGTCAGTCATTCCCCCCCCCCCACTATTCTGAAGCACCTTAACTACCTTTTAAAATTTTCTCAAATTATTTTATTTCCTTAAAAAAACTTGTCAAGAGTTAGTTTGGGGCTGCAGAGCTCCAGAATTGCATGGAACAAAGTGTGGGGGGAGCCCTAAAGGTATGCTGGGTAGGGCATTAGACAGGGAGACAGGGTTGAGGGAGAGTTCATGATGAGAATGCAATGGGGGCAGCAGCCCTGGCCGTGCAATTGCAAGAGGTGCAGTGATGGCTGCCTAAAAGCAGCAAGTTCCCATTTTTAATGAAAGTGTGATTGCTGCACGATCTAGACAGTGTGCAGTAATGTCCACAGAGAATGCCTGATAGACAGTGTACTAGCATTGTATGTACATCAAACCTCAATACTTGCATGTTCACCTCAATCCTCCAGTCCCATTCTTCCCTCTCATGTGATTCCCACAGTTCCCAAAATGAGAATGACAATTAAATTGGTCAGTAACAGGCTGCTATGCTAGGAAATATGATTGGGCCCATTATGAAAATGTAAGGAATCTTGCTGTTGGGTATAGCAACGTTCACAGATGCATGTCAATGATAGTTTATTGCTTTACTAACAGCCCTCCTCCTCATTTCCTGTTTATGAGCACACCTCTCCTTTGACCCTTGGGGAATCACCTTTCCTTCTCCTTTTCTTCTTGCATGGAGTAGCATGACTCGCTAGCATGCTGATGAAACTTCTCCAGAAGCATATGAACTTCTTCCTACCTAATTTTTCTTCTTTGCAACATGAAGTTTGACCTGTGTATGAATATTCATATGATTTTGTAAGTAAATTTATTTTATATTACTCTCAAATCCATGACTCTGTCTTGATTGTTTATTGGGGAGACACATGGACTGGGAGAACAAAAGGTGGACCTAGTTTCCTGCTCACATATATTCTACTGTGAACTAACTCTGCTGGTGAGATTAAACAATCTCTCCTATTTTGGGCTTTCTTCACAAAACCCCATAACTCTAACAGGTTATGGGCCCAGGCACTGTGAACAGATGAACAATTTAAAACTAGATTGTTTGGGCTTTTGTTATTGTTATTATTATTTATTACATTTTTCTCCACTCTCCTTTCTTTAACACATGTCTACCAGAGAGTTTTAGTTTTTTGGGTTTGAGCTGCTGATACTTTGATACTAAGGTTTGATTTTTGATTTTTTAAAATTTTGATTATTTTTTTACATTGTTAACCAAGCAACAATGTTGCTCTAAACCTCTAAATTGAGGTTAACTCCTAATAATTATTCAGAATGGAGGTGGAGGCTGGATGTTTTTCTGCCAGAATATGGTGTTTTTCATTGTCTAGAAACAGAAAATGCCAGCAGATGAAAAGGCAAAATTAACTTGGATTAAAGCTAGGCATATAATTCAGGAATCTCTCTCAAGTGAATTGATGAACTTAGAGGCTGTACAGACCAATGTTATACGCCAGCCTTGAGGTAGAGTGGGGACATGGTGTCTGCACGATGGGGAAGGGCCAAATCGAGGCTGCGGCATGTAGTTGCCACAGCCCCAATCTGGCACTGAAAGGGGAGGTCTTTTTAGCCTCTTAGTGTAGAACTGCAATACTGCAAAAGACATGATTTTAAGAGGTTTATGTGTCCCAAAAATTCTAGACTTGTTTGTGTAAATGCTTGAAGAGTTTTGGGAAAAAACTAATAAAAACTAATTTGTGTGTTATTATGAAAGAACTGATGAATCTGAGACTGAATTCTAAGCAGAACTCTAACACTTGCATATGACCTAAGCAATGCCAATGAATGGAACCATGGGAGGCTGGACACACCTACTGCTTTCCTAACAATTTTGTGTTATTTTCCCCAAATAAAATACTTTTTTCTGAGTATTAAACCTGTTTTCTGAGCAGAAAACACCTATGTGTATTTTTGTGTGTACAGAGTTGGGGCCGTTACAAACGGGCCGTTTTGTGCGTGCGGAGCGTGCTCTAGGGTTAGAAAGGGGCGGTGCTTCCGCACCCCCCTAACCCTAGTGCGCGCTCCACACACACAAAATGGCGGCACCCGTTCCACACAGCCGCCGCCATGAGGACGTCACGACCGCGCTGCCTCTATATGGGGCGGCGCGGAAGTGACGTCCTCGCTCCGTGCCAGGGCACTTAGTGCGCCCTTAGCAGGAGCAGGAAGGAGCTCCGTTTCGGAGCTCCTTCCTGGTTTGGTCCGCTGGGTGCAGCCTTCACATGGCTGCGCCCAGCGGACCAAAGGAGAAAGGGGCCAAGTGGCCCCTTTCTCCTCCTCCCCGTCGCCGCGGGGTGTCCTTGGGGCTTGAAGCCCCAGGGACACCCCTTTTCAGGCTGCAGGGAAGTGGCGTTTTGCCACTTCCCCGCAGCCTGAAAAGCGGCGGATTGGGGCCTCAGTGGCTGCCGTTCTGGCCACTGAGGCCCCGATACACCGGGGAAAGGGGCGGGTACAGCCCGCCCCAAATGGGCGGTCTGTAACCCGCCTAAGTCTTGTATTCCAAATATTATTGCCTGGCTAAGATTCTCATCAGTATTTCCTAATACTTCAGAAACCCATTTTTCAAAAGTATTTTGAATATCTTCAAATATTATCTCCATCCTTTGTTAATTCAACATTCAGTTGTAAGTCTGAAAGTGATGGTGGTAAAAATAATGGTGATGATAATGATTAGGACCAGGCCTTAATATTCGGTCCTTAAATTTGGAGTGCTGTGCCATGACTGCTGTGGCAATGTCAGTAAAAACAGCCTACCTGTTGTGTGTTATCCCACACAATAATAATAATAATAATAACAATAACAATAACAATAACAATAACAATAATAATAGAGTTTATTTATATTTCCCGCCTCTCCAAAGATCGAGGCGGGATTACAACAATAAAATAATACAAGATAATACAAATGGTACAAAATATCAATACAATCAATAAAACACTAATATTGAATTTACCAATTCCTATTAGTACTCTAAAATGAATTTGTCAGTAGTCAGTGATCACAGTCAAGAGTGGGATATTATCATCAACTTCTATATAGAATCTAATGGGTAAGCCTGCCAGAAGAGATCCATTTTGAGTGCCTTCTTGAAGGTAGTAATGCAATGGATATCTTCCAGTAGGCTATTCCATAATTTTGGGATCACTGCTGTAAACGTCCTGTGGGAAGTTGTCATTAACCTGGTACTATGGTGTTCCAGTAAATACTTCCCTGATGCTCTGAGAGTGCGGGGCAGATTGTGTAGGGAGAGGTGGGCCCAAGCCATGTAGGGCTTTGAAGGTAATGACCAATGCCTTGTATTGCACCCAGAAGGTAACTGGCAGCCAGTGAAGAGGCTACAGGTACTTATCACCTAAGTCTATTGGGCTACAGGTACTTATGACCTAAGTCTATACCATCATGATGTGTTCCACATTCCTATTCTACATTCCCAAAGCTCCCAGAACCACTGTGGAAAGCCACAACAAAATGTAGAGCATAACATTTTGTAAGAATAGGGAGGTGAATTATACATTGCATGGAAGCATTTTTAATAGAATCTATATGGCAACTGTAATGTATTTAGCACAACAGGGGCAAGGAATACAAGGCCTGTGGAAGTTAGTGGGGGGCTTCCATAATTGTTTTGCCACTGGGCACATTGATGCACTGTATAGGTGGTGTTTCACAGGTGTGACTATGTGGCCAATCATATGGGTGGGTATCTAATGGAAAGGCAACTGTGCAGGAAGGGGAAGATAATTGGACGTTGCTGACGGTGTGTTTGTGCGATGGTGCGCATACATGGTGGGCAGGCGGCAAAAAATAATTGTACAGTGTGGCTTGACACCGTGCAGTGCAGACAGCCAATGAGTGTTTGGGCTGCCTTCAGTGCAGGCAGTGCAGACAGCGGTGTTTTGCCCTGCTTTCAGATAATGCAGGATGGAGCCTCTTTTAACTGCCCATCTGCTCTGGCCATAAGGAAAGATAGTAAGTAAGGAGGGTCCAGTCTAGACTCTCTGGGAAAGGAGTTCTAGAGCCTGCAAGAAGCCACTGAAAAGGCCTTCTCTTGTGTTCCCAGTAAGCATACCAGTGAGCATAATGGGACAGAGAGAATGGTCTCTCCAGAATATGTCAAAACACAGGCAGATTCATATAGGAGAATACAGTCCTTCACACGATCTTGATTTGAACTGCATAGGGTTTGACAGGCTATAACCAGCACCCTGAAATGTGGCCAGAAATAAGCTGATAGCCAGTGGAGCTGTTGCAAAAAGGGGATCTAGTGCCAGTTAACAATCTGGCTGCAGTTCTTTGGAAGAGCTGCAGTTTTCAAACATTCTTCAAAGGAAGCCCCATGGAGAGCCTGGGTGATGTTGAAATTGTTGAAGGAGCCCCATTACAACAGCAATAGCTTGTAAAATTCCCACTCTTCTACTAGCAAAGCAGAAAAGAATATAACATAATGATAAAACCCTATATTCAATATAATTTATAAAATGTATAAGTGCAACAAATATGCAGTAACGGAGGGAAACTGTTATTAAGAAAACTTTTAACTGTTGCTCTCCACTGAGAAACATTCCCCTTCTAAACTGATGAGCAATATTTATGTGGAATATGAAGGTAAACATCAACATCTGTCTTTCTTCCAATAATCTCAATTCAGACATCATGGTTATTTCTCCACACTCTTCTGGTGTTTATGTCCTCACAACTACCCTACAAGGTAAGCTAAGCTAAGAGAGAAGAGAGAGAAACAGGCCTAAGGTTGCCCACAGACCATCATAGCCAAGAGAGGATTTGAAAGCAGGTTATAGTCTAACAGTAATCACTACAGCACAAAGGTTATCAAGTTGGCTTTATGGTACTTTTGATTATAAAAGAGACAATAGTAGTAACTGAATATCACAGTCTACTGGCTGATCTCTTACCTTCTCACAATACCTTTACTTCCCTGAAGAAAATAAAGGAATGTCTTGACTGAAAAACATCCCATTTTTGTGAAATCAAAGACATATCTGTTCAGTATTTTTGACAATCTCCAACAAAGTTGAGAATTAACTCTGTGGCCTGTTGTTACTTGAGGTCTTCTGCTAAGCAAAGAACTTTCAACATCAAAGGGCTCTGAAATGTATGGTCTGCTTTTTAAAACACCCACCCACCCATTATGAAATCTTTTATATCCATTCAAAACAGCCTGCAATTGACTACTTTGTACTGTTTTAGCAAATGAACTGTAGACATCGGTCTAAGGTTAGCCTTCCCATTGTATCTGGTGAACTCCAGACGTGATCAACGTCAGTTCCCCAAATCTATCAATCGTTTTGTATATGCAATGGATCCTGTTACAAAACCTTAATTCATTTAGATTTCCATTACAAATAATCATGTGGAAATAGGAGAGAAATATATGTTGCCCTCCTAAGAGATTTCAAAGATTAATAATGGGAAGAAATGGTTCCCGTTTCTAATATACAGTGACTCTAAAAGTTACCGTAATGTGTAGAAGAATTCCTAAACTCAATGCCACCTCTCTTCCTCTGGTTTTCATACGTTGTGTAATAAATTCACAGGTTCAATGAATTAGCTCTCTGGTGACTGGGGAAAACAAAAGTATAAAGGAAAATTGACAGTTTTGTTTGAAATGAATGCTTTCTGTAATATATTCTTCCTTTGTAACTGAACAATCTTCAAATAAAGTAGTCTTTTTTTAAAAAAAGTAGTTCTAAGATTCACTGGGAGCTGAACACTAAAAAT
The DNA here is from genome assembly GCF_019175285.1 of Sceloporus undulatus. Classification (NCBI taxonomy): domain Eukaryota; kingdom Metazoa; phylum Chordata; class Lepidosauria; order Squamata; family Phrynosomatidae; genus Sceloporus; species Sceloporus undulatus. The sequence continues at coordinate 160,392,653 of NC_056523.1, forward strand.
ATTTTTTGCAAATAGTTTTCACTCTTGCAGCAGCAGGAGAAGTGATTAATGGTGAGATAAAATTTGCTAGGGTGCAATGTATATTTTTGTATTCACAAAAAAGAGAAAACCCAAACTAGCATCAGGCTGAAAACAATTTTCTTTCTTAAACTGAAATCCTAGGAGACTCTCAGTGGGTTTTACAGTAAATCCGATGTACTCTAGTCTTGGCTGGATCTCAGCTGCGGGAAGAACTGCCTTTGATCTCCCAAACTTGGCCTGCTGGCCTCTGGTTGCCATAATAATGATATCAAGCTTGTCAGATGGATTGAAAGACAGAAGAAAAGAGGTGGGGGTTTATGAGAGAATTTTCAACCCAGGAGGGCATCTTTCCATGGAAACATTTTGTACATGAAAAAGGCAGTTTGGTAAAAATGACAAGAACCTTTTTTCAAAAAGAAAAAACCCACCCTTGCTGTTTCTAACACTGAACAAAGGCTATACCTTTGGCTAGGATTGATTAGACACAGCAGAAGAATAGCTGGTTTGGCAGGCAGCCCAGGAGCTTGGGCTCAGAAAGGGAGGGCAGGGGCAACAGTAATAACTTGCCAGCAGCTGAATCTGGCACAGTGTTCCTCCTGCCTCGCAGAATTGCTGAAAAAGAGTCTATCAGATGAGAATAGCCCAAGCTGGCACAAGGCAAGCTCTTTGGCACAGATCACATGTACATTCATCTTATATTATTTCAATCAGAACACACAACCAAGTCACCCTTGGAGAGAAAAAGGTGATGGTGGAGGCTGCTGCTGCTGGCTAACATTTCAAAACTGGGGGGGGGGGAGCAGCTTTAAGAATGCAGAGTCTTGCTAGATGTACACATATTCTTTATCCATGGAGTCAACCATCCATGGCTTGAAAATGTTTACTAGATATATAATTTCCAAAAAGCAAACCTTGATTTTGGAATTTTAAATAAGAGATGCCATTTTACAATGCAAGTGCATTTAATGGGTCTTGAGCATCCATGGATATTGATAACCATGAAAGATCCAGGAAACATACCCCAGCAGATTCCAAGAGCCCACTGTACCTGGTTGCTGGCTCCCATGTCAGTGGGGACAGTGAATCTAATCCTGGTTTTAGTCTGCTTTTAAAGGCACTGTCTAAGATACTGAACCTATTTGGGGGATAGGGTCAAGCATCTCAGACTAAAAGCCTGAGTGAATCCACCTGTCTTGTGCTACAGACAGCAAATGACCCAAGAGTCAGGTCACTGTAAGGCAAAAAGTGATAGGTTAGTCAATCCAGTCACAGATTATCTAGCAAGATGAAGCGAGGAACAAGAGCATGGTTGTCAGCTGGTCTCAAAGCTGTTAGAACCAGTCACTGAGCAAGAATGACTATGAGCAACAAAGACACAAGGGAGCTGCTGGAGATTTATAGGCAGCTGTCTCTGAACATCAGGTGCTTAATGAGTCAGCATTTCCTGATTAACAAGCAAGAACCAATGGGAACCTCTCCTTATCTCTTCTGCTCTTTTCAAAGGAAGGATGTGTAACCTTGGCATCTGCTGCTCAATCTCTGTTAGGCCTTAACCCCCAGCTCCTCACAGGGGCTGTCATTATCTGGAACCATAAACTCTTGGTAATCTGGCTCCTCTGCATCCAATTCTTTGGATTCCAGGGGGTAACTTATGATATCACTGCCCAACTGGCAAGGAATCCATCAGCCACCACTGACACCTAATCAGTCCTTCCCCAACTGGTGACCTCCAGTACTAGAACTGCCATCATTCCCACCCAGCATAACTAACTAGTAGCTGCTAGGTTGAGAGGGGCTGATGTAAGCCAGCCCTACTGATCCCAGCCTATGGTCAGCCAAAGGTTTCTGGATAAACCCTTGAGAAGGGCACTGTGAAGGCCCCATCTCTGGCTCATTATTTCCTTTCCTCCCCACCCACCTACTCTGCAATGGTTATTCAGAGCGCTGATGATGTTGCTGCTGCTGCTTCTAGAAATGCTATTAAGCTATTACAACTAACAGCAGTTGGTAGGCCTATCCTTCATGAGGTTGTCTTATCCCTTTTTAAAGCCATTAAACATCACCACATCCTGAGGCAGAGAATTCTGTAAGTTAATTATATAGCGTGTGCATATGAGGGTAAGAGATGAACTCTTTTTGTATCTCCTGAATCTACTGCTCCTCAGGTTAAGTGACAAACCCTGTATTTTTGTCCTTCTTCTCACCCTGTTTAATTGTATATCCCTCCATCCTGTTTTCTTCCCCATTTAATAACTTTCCCCTCACATCTCTGCAGACTATAAACTTAAAAGCCACAAACATTTTAGCCTTTCCTTCTTTCGGTTGTCCTTTTCAAGCTATTGTGATTTCATTTTTGAGATGGGATGAACCAAAGGAAAGACAATACTCCAAATGGGGCTACACTGTGGTTTTATATAAAGGCATTATGATTTTGGCTGTTATACTCTCAGTCTTTTCCTAACAATCCCCAACAAAAAACCAGGACTTTTCCAAGTAGTTGCAGTAGTTACTGTTGTTCATGCTGTTGATATTGTTGCTATTCTTGTTGCTGTTGAAACAGCAGCAGTGCAGCAGACAGAGCTAGTATTTCTACTGCCACCTCCAGGGGACCAGCATCTCTTTTCTACCCATCAGAAAAAAAAAAAATATGGGAACTCTAGTTATAATGTGATTTACAAGCAAAATAAGCAAACACTAAATAAATAAGACTAATTTCCTGTTTCTAAGTATGATTATCAAAGCTGGACAGTGAAGAAAGCTGCCAGGAAGAAAATCAATTCATTTGAAGTGTGGTGCTGGAGAAGAGTGCTAAGAATACCATGGATTGCTAAAAGAGATAGATAAATGGGATCTTAGAGCAAATCAAGACTGAACTCTCCCTAGAAGCAAAGATTAAACTGAGGCTGTCTTACTTTGGCCATATCATGAGAAGGCATGACTCATTAATAAAGACATTGAATCTTGGTAAAGTGGAAGGCAGTAGGAAAAGGAAATAGCACTACCAGTTGTTTTAATCAAAAAAGCCACAGTCCTGAGTCTGCAAGACCTGAGCAGGACTTTGATGACTGGAACTCTTAAAGGTCTTTCATTCATAGGATTCATAGGAAAATTTGACTTGATGGCAAATAACAACAAAAAACTACTACACCCAATTGCTTGTTCCAATTAGAATATATCTATTGGATTCACTGCTAAATAGTAAGTCAACTCTCCTTGAATTACAGTGGTAGTAGATGGCTCTGATATGGGTGGGGAAATGAATCTTTTTGGGTTCTTAGCCTGTACTTTGAAATACAGTAGCTATACAAAGTTCTGAACATAATTATGGGTAGCCTTCAGCTCTGTTAAAGTTCTCTTAAAGTTCTAGCCATCAGTTTCCAACACTAAATCAGCCACCGTTCAGGCTTTGGTAAAAGCCAGTGAGAAGGTGAAATTCGCACAGGGCCATTCTGAATGTATAAAAACTTCCACTTTTAAAGTTAAAATCATGGCTTAAAGAATGACTGTTGAGTTTAGGCAAAGTTTGCCCCCTCCATGTTTGAAATCAAACATGGCAGAGATAAGACAGTATTATTAGAGCCTTGAGCCATCAACACCTTGGGTCCCATTTTGGGAGAAATGTGGCATATAAATAAAATAAAATAATTTCTTGTGATAAAGCAACCTGAGTTCCCTTTGATCAAGGCCATTTAGAATAATTTTCTTTCTTTCTTTCTTTTACGTTCAAATAAGTGTGCATACTCTTGATGTGCACTAGGACCACTCTCACCTAGAGAGATTTTATTACAACCCTGCTGACACTGGTACTCAAGTGGAGAAAGGGGCAAATTCATTAGCACCAGTGCAGAATCCCCTCCCCTTCAGCTCTTACTTGCGAGCAGGATTTCCAAATGCTATCTGTTTAACAGGGAAGGCTTAAATCATTCTGATCAACCTATGAAGGTTCCAGTCTGAGGCATTTGCACTTACAGTATTTGGATGTAAAAAATAAATAAATTACACATTACAGGAAGTCACAGGCACTGATTACAAGAAGTAACACCAAATTACTTCTTACTTTTTACAAACAGCGTTCTAACTAGGACAGAATTCTGACAGTCCAGCACAAGAAGTGTCCATATACCTGGAATGAATGGGACCTACTCATGGTCAGAAAGAAATGACTTCTGTATTGAGACTTGTGGTATCCAACTTCTTCTTAAAGGATCAGGAACTAGGAGTAAGCAATAAACAGCCAAGCTTATGGGTGTCAAATTGTTAAATGGTGTTTTCTAAACATAAAGCTGCTATGTACAGTCATTTTGAATATTGGACTATGACTCTGGAGACCAGGGTTTGCCTCTCTGTTTGGCCATAGAAATTCACTGTCACACATTCTCAGCCTCAGAAAATGGCAATAGTAAACCCCTAAACAAATCCTGCCAAGAAAGCCCCACGATAGGTTTGCTTTGGGGCTATCTTAAGTCAGAAATTACTTGAAAGCACAGAACAATAACAACAACATTTCCTAAATGCCATAAAGGCACCAGATCCCATCTGATCTCAGAAGCTAAGCACAGTGAACCCTTGTTAGTACTCTGATGGGAGACCACAAATGAATATCAGTTGTTGTAGGTTATGTTTCAGAGGAAGGAAGTGGAAAAACCACATCTGATTCTTCCTTGCCTGAGAAAGCCCCATGAAATTAATGGCAATTGCCATAAGTCGATAGACAACTTGAAGGCACTAACACAAATACTGTACTTTCTCAACTCTGACATTTTCTAGCAGCCAGTGGGGGTGCTAAGTATGAGAAGCATGCCCCCATGCCACTCTGATAACTTCATTGACTGCGTCCCTCCCAGGGCAACATCTCATCAATTCAACCACCCCAAAGACTGGAGAAAATACTTCAGTTTAAAATGGTGTTTAGCTGCAGTTTCAATTTAGCAGGCACCAGGAAACTTTCTTTTACTGGACATGTTGGCTGCTATGATTTGGTCAGCGAGGAGGAAGATGGTGGTTGGCCCTTTTGCTGCCATTACATCCTAGATGATCTTTTAAAAAGAAGAACAGGCAGGACAATAAGGACAACAGCCAGAATAATTCCCTCAGATGCCTCTTTAGCTGTTGGCCCTCAAACCTGGCTAAATGTCTCTGTGAAAGACAATCATTAACTTGGTACCTATATAAGCACCTTCTGTATAGCTGTAAAATATCCTTGTCTGTCCTGTGACTCAGAAAGCCCATTCACATAAGTTATAGGTAACAAGGGAGCAAGACTATTGCACAAAACCCTGAAACATCTTTGGAACTAACAGTTAACAATGGTTGTTTAGATCAATACTTCTTATGCTATTTGATGTGGGGAACCAGCAGGGCTCTTCCCCAATGTGCAGGAAGCAGTACCATGTTTGTGCCCACTGATTACAGTACAACAGTTTCTTTCTTTCTCGGAAACTCACTGCGGACTAACAGCCAATGGCTCATGGGCCAACACTAGTCTATGGACCATTGCTTTGAGTAGCACTGGTTTAAATGGTCCCTGGCTGTCACACAGCTTCTTATATACCCCATGCTCTATCGGTTGCCATAAAGGACTTAAAATAAATCTACTGAACAAAAGTCTGTGCTGTAAACATCAACAAAGCATTCGATGACAAAGTCATTCCAATTGAGTCAAGACTAGCCTTTTAAAAATAGGTTGAATACCTAAATCTAATTCTGCTATACTTGCTCATCCAAATTTGAGAATTGTTTCACCTACAATTGTTTGCTGTTGAAAAACAATTTTCACAATATATTTAAGCAAGACCCACTGATTCAGATCAACAATTATTTCTCAAGCAGTTTCAAGCTCCTCCTTTAAAGAATGAATACAAATATCAGTTTTAGAAAACTGAATCAGTTCTTCAAACGGCATTGTTTCTTATATATTTTGCAAATCTGCAGCAACATTTCACACGGACAGACACTCTACACATACCCTATTCACAGGGGTCGGATGGGAGGGGAAAGAATAGAAAAACTGACCTTAAAGAGATGATTGGAGTATTTATCCATTATCAAGTTATGAATGGAGGAGATTGCCAATGTTTCATTAAGAGGTCACACCAGGACTAACTTCAAGTTCTGAGTCCCTTGAGTTCATAGCCCCATTTAGAATACAGCCTCAGACGAACACTATCAACATAATGGTTCCATCTTTTAAGTTTAGTTGCAGTTACTCCTGCCTATAACTTCATACATCAATGAACAAAATGCCACCAAACTGCTTGAGGGTGTGGACAGATAGAAAACCCTCCAACAATAGGGCACTAACGGTAATTTCATGCAAGATTTCCTCTGCATTTCAATGACAATTGCCCTTAATTCCCTTGATCCCCCACCAGGCTCTTAAGCAGAAATGTAAATATGTTAATGGACATAATTGGAACTGGACTTGAGACCAGATCCTCCCTGCCTCCTATGATACCTACAAGGTTTTAAAAGCATTCTGCCAAAATTAACAGGTATCCTAGTGAAACAATTCAGAAAAAAATATCAGAACTTTTCTTTAACAAGGAAGAAGGTTTAGAGTGATTTTCCTTGGCCTCCCCATGAATCTTGAATCTCAAATTATTTTGCTGCTTTAATTAAAGGCACATTAGCCACGGCTGAGTTCACAAATAGGGTGGGTCAAAGCCACACTGCTGTTAAACAATGGCTTTATATCTGGGGAAATTGCTACTGCCTAGCACTGCTCAACCCATGTTTCTGTCTCCATTTCAAGTAAGATCTCATTTGAATGAGGAGAGCAAACAACTCTGGAACCAATCAGAGCAAGGGAAACAGAAAAAACAGACCTCCACTCAGCTGAAAACAAGTGACAGGACCAAATCCTTTCCAGGATTTAGCTGCCATACAAACAAATCTTCCATGGGGGAAGGGATGCCCTAAATATATTGATTCATTTATCACTATTTTGTTCTCCATGTATTTTTTTTTCACATGTACACTGTCCTACAAATATACAAATCCACTATAACTAGCGATGTCACCACAAGCATGTAAAAAATCAGTAAGACCTTAAAAACAGCAGATTTGACAGTATGGTCATTTTAATTTGTCCCCATTGCTCTACAGAAAAGAAAAGGGTACAATATTATGGAGCCACCTTGCACTAAAGAAGACCCACTTGTCCATCTAGCTCTGTACTATCTGCAAAAAGGTAAGGAGGGGGGGGGACAGGTCTTCCAGATATATCAGACTACCTATAATTCTTTATCATTAGCCATACTATCTGAGGCTTCTGCAGGTGAAGTTCAAGACTTCTGGAAGATCAAAGGTCCTCCAGTCCTAAGGTTTATGGGTACCAGGTCTCTAAAGTTTTAGAGAAGAGTACTTCCCACTCCTGCCTGGAGATGGTTGGGTGATAGGAACCTGGCACCTTCTGCATGTGCTCTGACAATAAGCTACATGCTTTTCCTAAAAATGTCAAAACCATACTCCTATCTGTTTCTTCTTCCTACTGGCAATTCATCTGGCCTGTAACAACTTCCCACTCTACACTTCCTTCCATCCACACAGATTGCTAGGCAACCCCACTTGTTTTCTTACTGGACAAATTCAAGGAGGAGATTATGATTTATGGCTGAATCTAATCTCCAGATTTTTTTTCTTCTTGTTGGGTGCGTTGATGTAATTTCTGGCTTCTGATATCACCCTATGGTGGGCCTGGCATTTGTTTTTCTAGACAGAATTTGTTGGATGTGTGTGTGTGTGCCTTTGCTTTCCTCTGAGGCTGAGGTGTGTTACAGACCGCCCAAAACGGGCCGTCTGCCGCCGCTGCCATTTGCAGCGCGGAGGAGCCCCAGCATCCAAACCGCACGGCTCCTCCGCGCTGCAAAAAGAAGCCCCAAAATGGTGCTTCTTTTCATGGTGCAGTTATGACGTCGTGATGCGCCAATGGCGCACTTGCAGCGTCATTAGCGTCGCATGACGTCTGGACGCTATGCATCCGCGATGTCAAAATGGCGCCCCCCGTGTGGATGGGCGCCACCATTTTGTACGTACCCAGTACGTACTAGTGTTAAGGGCGTCAGGAAGTGACGCCCCTTCCTAAACCTAGTACATCCTGGGGACGTACCATACACCCGTCCGGAATGGGCCAGAGAGAGTATGATTTGCCCAAGGTCACCCAGTAGGTTTCCATGTCTGAGTGAGGATCATACCCTGGTCTCCCAGTGATCTAGTCCAATACTCAAACCATTACACTACACTGGCTCTCACTTCTCCATATTTAGATACAGTAAAACCTGAAGACGGAGACCTCGTTTGGATATCAAGGAAGCATGCTCCCTATTCAACAACAGTACTACTGTCAGGATGATTTCTGGGAAGATCCATCAACAGGGTATGGCTCTCTTGGCTGTGCCTTGCTTTCCAAGACACCTAGTTCTCCACTCCTGGAGAGAGACACCTGGGATGGTGGATGGATGGGTGGACCTCCACCTTATATTCTTAGCATAATAACCCATTTGAAATTGCTGGTGGAAGCCACTATGGTAGAAATGCAGCGTAACTTTCTTTATTTGTACCTATAGTACCTAATAACCTAGAGAAGGAAGGAAAGTGTAGGAGGAGAAGGAGAAAATGGTTTGGAGGGAAGGGAAGTGCCTGACAAGGCCAATTTGACAGGCTGTTCCTCATCCTTATACCTCTACAAATTTGCTTGAATCTCTCTCTCTCTCTACACATGTACACACATATACATATATTTACTGTTGTTGTTAATTGCTTTCAAGTCGACCCTGACTCACAGTAACCCTGTGGATGAGACATCTCCAAGACAATTGTCCTCCACTGCTCTGCTCAAGTCCTGCAAATTCATACTTGTGATCTCCCGGATTGAGTCAATCCATCTGGTATGTGGTCTTCCTCTCTTTCTACCACCTTCTACCTTCCCAGAATTATTGTCTTTTCTAATGAGTCATGCCTTCTCATGATATGGTTAAGTATGACAGCCTCAGTTTTCTAATCTTAGCTTCCAGAGAGATTTTGTCTTCTTGGCTGCCCACAATATCCTTAACACTCTTCTCTAGCACCACATCTCAAATGAGTTGATTTTCTTCTTATCTAGCTTTTTCACTGTCCAGCTCTTGCATCCATACATGGTGATGGGAAATACGAAGGCTTGGACAATTCTAACTTTATTTAACTTTAGTGCTCAGTAGTAATTCTGTACACTTTAGGATCTTATTTAGTTCTTTCATAACTGCCCTTCCCATTCTTAGGCTTGAACAACAACAACAACTCTCTCTGTCTTGGTATATGCACACACATACACACAAAGAGGTATTTTAACTAAAGCTCTCTCCCAGTAGTATGCTCTACAGACAGCCTCCAACTGATTAAATACCATCCTGTCCTACCTTTCATGTGCTTTAGATTGCTTTGACCCGAGGTGAACTCAAGGGCTGGAAGTATCACCCTGTTCACAAGAAGCCAGATAACATTCAACTGCTGAGTTAATGCTGCTAGTAAATCACAGATCCAGCATACTGGACAACTCCAGGGTTGGAGAAAGAGGGGCAGACACCACAGGAGGTGCATTTACGATAAACCCTGAAATTTGGGATCACCTCCAAGCCTGTGACAAAGTTTTGCAATGAAAACCCTGTGTTTTGCAACAGCTCCAAACCTGAGATACAGATGCAGACACAGTGACTCAGGTTTCAAAGGAAACATCCCCTAAAAGAACCAACATTGTTTAACTGGCTTCTAGCCTGTGCCAAAGTTCTGCAATGTTTTGGAAAACAAAGGGGAGTGACCTGTTACTGATCTAATCAATAGATCTGCAGCAGCGATGTAGTAAAAACTCTGCATTTAGCAGCACCACAAAAACTGAGTAAGCTGACCCCTTCTTGTCATCCCACATCTGAGAATGTAAGATTCCCTAAAAAAGGTAACATTAAGAAAAATGAAAATTAATCCCTTGCCACCAACACACAATGGCTGCAATCCAACATCCTCTCAGTATAGTGTGTGTATCCGAATGCAGAGATACAGTGCATCAAGACTATGCAACCCACATGTAGAATAGTGACACTGAACTACATATGCAGTAATTACTGCACAACCACAAAAGTACAATTCACAGTATGTAGCTGCAATTCATAACATTGCTGTATATGTAGCTGTGCTTCGGCTGCTGTCAGCACAATACATATTTTGCCCTATGGTGAATACATTGCTCTATATTCATAGTGTGTCTTCTGTGTGTATTTGTCACTAACAGAATGCCAGCCATTCTGAATCTTACAGGCCAGTGGAAGTGTCTAGGTAGACAGAACTGGACTTTCTTGCGTAAGGGAATGAACATTCTGTAAAGGTCCAGACTGGCATGATGGATGAAAAAAATAAATAACTCCTCAACCCTATCCCACATACTTAGCATAAGACTTTTTCACATGTGCCCCCATCCTGAAAATGGTTGAAGTGTTGGCCACCCGGAAAAGCATATTTGCTAATGCTTATCACACACAAAGCACAATAAGGGGTTAAAAGCACATTACTTAGGCAAGAAAGTGAGTAGAAAGCAAATGTGGGTTTCAGCTGGATGAGGACAAACCTCCTTGCTAGTTTGGAAATAACCTTTTTGCGTATGCTCCAAACTGTCATTTCCACAAGTGCATACACATACACACACACATGCCCCAGAGAGGGAAGCAAAACAGGGAGGAAAATCCTCTTTGCCCCAGAAGTTGTTTCAGAGGAAGGCAGGCTGGGGTTTCCCTTTGTAAACTCCCTTAAAACCACACACACAGAAGAGAGAAAGTAGAGGTGCTGGTTCATAAACTTGCCTGATTTCACCAAGGGCTGAAACTCCCAGATGTCCTCCTTTTCCAAAACGTATCCTCCATTTCTTCCTCCTGTACAGGAGGAATTCCAAAACGTCCTCCCTCTTGCTCTCCCACCAGCTGTTCCCTGCAGCAGGAGGAGGAGACCAGCCACGCGAAGGAAAGAGGTGTGTGTGTCTCTTTAAGAACAAGACTTTTTCCCTCTCCTTGGCACAGCAAGGAACCATGGGAAATCTGGGAACAGGGAAAATTGGGAACCCTCGAGCACAGCCTATTGGTGGTAGGGGTACCTCCGCTCTTTCCAGGCTCCCTATTGGTGGGTGGGCCTATTTAAGGCCACGTCGCGCACCATTCAGCACCATTTTAGCTCGGCTCTCTCTCCCTCCCTCCCTCCCTCAGCTAGGGTGTTATTGTCACAACTTTTGTTTTAGGGCAGCAGCATAGGTCCTGGATCTGGTGGGCATGGTTTCCAGGGTTCCGTAGCACTGGATTGGGAGTTCATTGGACCCGGGAACGCTGAGGGCAGGTGGTGTGGCTATTGCAGGGGCCACATCAAGTGAGCATATCCTGATGACTAGGGGCTTATTGGAATATGCGACTGACCAGTTGCATATATGAGAGAGGTCATTTCTGTTGCCCCTTCATCATCCCGATGCTTGGTCATAACCTTTCATCAACCCACCAGGATGTTGACAGATGTTTCCAGATCCAGACCTTATGCTTTGGGCCAACCCTACCCTTTGTGCTGTTTGTTAATAAAGTTGTGATCTTTTCCTCCAATTCTATGTTGTTGTCTTATTGGGCAGCTTCCTTCCCACACCAATTGGCCAAAATCCCATTCTTAGTCCTGATTAGAGTAAACTCATTGAATTAATGAGATTTATCTATGTAAATTTACCTATGTAACTCACCATTCAGCCATTGATTCAAGGGTCTACTCTAGTCGGGACTAATGAAGAGGAGTTCAGACTTTGCTTTTAATCCTGGATCCCTCTTTTCTTCTAGAACTACAACACAAAGCAGCTTGCGAGTTTGGGGAGAAAGGTAGAATATAAGGTAAACACATAAACACATACACATTTGTATATGCACACATCTGTATATACAAATACAGAGCCATGCAGAGTTACACAAATATTCCATTAGAATTTAAACAAATTCTGCCTACAAATCATTAGCTATAAAGTAAGATGTAACCTTCCTAAGAATGAGGATGTTAACAGATATGAAGGACAACAGGAGAAGCCTTCAGTTTGGCTGTTTGTTTTAAGATTAAAGGATGTAAGCATCAGTCTAGCCTTTCTTAGTTCCACCACTTCCTCTTCTATTATTTATGCAAGTCCATTAAAACTAATGGCAAGAGGAACAGGATGAGCCTTGGAACAGATTTCATTTTAAAAATTGGTATTTTTTTCGTTTTCGCCTGTTCCATGTAACAAGGGATAATCAGTACTTTATTTCTGACCTTGGGCCATAGTGGCTCAAAAGATGTAAAGAGAAGCAGCAGCAGCAGAGCCAGGAATGACACCAGGTTGGTTGATAATAACCCACTTCAAGCAGGTTTCCAGCATAATAAAACAAGGATTATAAATACTGACTTCACAGTGTTCATTGCACATCCTGTACTCTATCTCAA
>NC_056523.1:160405139-160488062 GCF_019175285.1 Sceloporus undulatus
CTCTATTATTATTATTATTATTATTATTATTATTATTATTATTATTATTATTATTAACTTTATTTATGAAGCGCTGTAAATTTACACAGCGCTGTACATGCAATCTTTTTAGTTAGACGGTTCCCTGCCCTCGGGCTTACAATCTAAAAAGACATGACACAGAAGGAGAAGGGAGTGGTGGAGGGAAAGGGTAAGAGGTCCAGCAGTTCCTCTCTACCTCCGAGGCCTGGACCAAGGTAGATGGACTGGAGGGAGGGCTTGGCTTCAAAATGGAAGGTTAATCATTTTCCAGGGAAAATACATACTCTCAAGTAGGATAATACATATACAATACATAGCAATACAGGAAATGGATCGATAAACAGGCAACAAAAGAACATCAGATAGTAAGCGACAATTATGCAATGCCTGGGAAGGCTTCTCTGAACAGGATAGTTTTCAACTCCGTTTTGAAGCTGGTTAAAAAAGTAATGGCTCTTGCTTGTGGGGGAAGAAGGTTCCAGGAGTGAGGGGCAGCAAGTGAAAAGAGGCGAATCCGGGATGGGGCAGAGGAAATCCTGGGCTGAGACAGGAACCCTTGACTACCAGAACGGAGGGCGCAAGTGGGAAGGTGAGGAGAAAGAGGGTCTGATAAGTAAGGAGGGGCCAGTCCATGGAGGGCTTTGAATGTCGACAGCAGGAGCTTATACTGAAGGGATGCCAACATAGGAGAGATGTGGTCAGAGCGGTGGGTGGAAGTGATAATGCGTGCAGCTGAATGCTGGACAGAGATTAAAGGACGGAGGTGAGAAAGAGGAAGCCCAGCCAGGAGGACGTTACCGTAATCCAGTCGTGAGATCACTAGGGCATGGACCAGGATCTTGGCAGTAGATATGGTCGGATTTTGGCAATATTGTAGAAAAAGAATCTACAAGCCTTGGCTGTGGTCTGGATCTGAGGGATACATGACAGAGAAGAGTCAAAGATAAAACCAAGACTGCGGGCTTGCTGGACTGGTTGAATGGAAATGTTGTCCACAGAGACAGAAAAGGAGTGTTGAAGGGTGGGCTTAGGAGGAAAGACAAGGAGCTCCGTCTTGGACATGTTGAGCTTCAAACGCCAATGTCCAAATGTTGGTGGTATTTTTTATTAGGCCAACCAAATAAAGACAAAAAATAAATGTTGTGCCTATTTGTTTGGTCTAATAAAGGCATCACCATAAAATGCTATTTGGATTGTGTTTTAGGCATTTGTATGACTTGAAATTATATCAATTATTCCTACAAAAGCACTGCAAGATAACCCTGACTACATCAACACTGCAGAATTAATGTAATTTGACACCGCTTTAACTGCTGTGGCTCAATGTTATGGAATTCTGGGATTTATTGTTTTGTGAGCTATTTAACCTTCTGTGTCAGAGAGCTCTGGTGCCACAACAAACTACATATCCCAGGATTTCATAGGATAGAGCCATGACAGTTAAAGTGGTGTCAAACTGGATCAGCCCTTGTGCTATCCAGTTGAGAGGAAGCAGCAGAAAAACAACAACTCAGAAACTTGTCCAATGCCATGAATAGATTTGTGTATGAGGTAACATTTGGTACTTCCCAAATCACACTCTTAAACCTCTAGCTCAATATTGTTAAGACTCATCAGGGTTAGAATTGGGAACCCTCAGGGTCTTACAAAAATCCATTTACATGATGAGTTAGCAGAGCTGCAATTTAGATCATCTTGAGGAAGGCCAGCCCAATCATTAGGCAGGGTAAGGCAGCTGCTTCAGGGATTTTGGGTGTACTGAAAGGACAGTAAAATGTTAATTATTTAACTCCTTATTATATGTTTACTGCCAGAGATGGGGAGAGGCACTTGTGGGGAATTTCTGCCTCAGATTCTAACATGCCCCAGGTTAACTGTGGATAATCAGATCCATAGCTTGGATGGAAGGGGCACAGTTTGCTGTTCTCCCTCAGGAAGCAAGGTATTTTGGACTGACCCTGTTCCTGGGCAATGATCAGACTCTGATATTGGCCCAAGGCTGGCCATTGGCTTCATTTAGAACAGAAATAGCTTTAAAACCCCTCTTGTTCTGGCTATGTTGTTATCTGGCCACCCATGATCTTCTTTTTTTTGTTGCTGTCATTAACTGCCTTCAAGTTGACCTCAACCCAATGTATGAGACCTCCAAATCACCCTATCCTTAAGCAACCTGCCCTACTCAGCTCCATGACTTCTCTGATTAAGTCTATCCATGTGGAATGCGGCCTTCTCCTACTGCCCTCCACTTTGCCAAGCATTATAGTATTTTCTAGTGAGTCCTTTCTTCTTGAGTTATGATCAAAATATTACAGTTTAGTCATCTATATTTCCAGGGAGAGTTCAGGTCTGATCTATTCCACCACCCATCCTTTGGTCTTTTTAGCAGTCCATACTATTTTCAGGATTCTTCTCCAGGACCACATCTCAAATAAGTTTTTTTTCCTATCAGCTTTCTTCACTGTCCAGCTTTCACAACCATACATAGAAATGGAAAATATGATGGTATGGACAATCCTAACTTTGGTATGTAATGACATATCTTTACACTTCAGGATCTTGTCTAGTTCTTTCATAGCTGCCCTTCCTAGTCTTCTTCTGGAGGAGGTGGTGCAAGATAGCGATGGACTAACAATTGCCAATTTAACCTCCCAACATTATCTGGCTTTATCACTGCCAAACAAACCTAAATGCTACCAAAAGGCCAAAAAAAAAAAAAAAAAGGGAAACAAAGAAAGAAAGAAAGAAAGAAAAGAAAAGGAAGGAAGGAAGGAAAAGAAACCAGTCCAGTCCTCACAACAAGACTGCAAAACAGTCTTCTTCTGATTTCTTGACTGCAGTTTCCACAGTAATCTTGGAGCTGGTATATTCTGTTTTGCTCTGTGGCCATGACCTGACCCCTCCAACAATAAATAATAATAATTATTATTATTATTATTATTATTATTATTATTATTATTATTATTATATTGCCCCGCCTCTCCCTACAGATCGAGGTGGGGTTACAACCTGATAAAACATACAATACAATCATAAAATCTAACAATCAATTCAATAAATACATCAGTGGTTATTTACAGAGAATCATCATCGCAGATTGAGGGTAATATCTTAATCAGGTTCAGAGGGGTAGGCCTGCCAGAAGAGCTCCGTCTTTACTACCTTCTTGAAGGCATCCAAGGTAGTAATAAGATGGATCTCTTCCGGCAGGCTGTTCCACAGTTTAGGGGCAACGGCAGTAAAAGGTTTTGGGGAAGTCGTGTGCAATCTGGTAGTTTGTATTTCCAGTAAATTTTTCCCTGGGGTTCTGAGAGTGCGAGGTGGATTGTGTAGGGAGAGGCGTTCCTGCAAGTAATTTGGGCCCAAGCCATGTGATATGATAGCCCTGTTTAAATATTTGAAAGGATGTCATATTGAGGAGGGAGCAAGCTTGTTTTCTGCTGCTCCAGAGAACAGGACCCAGAACAATGGATGCAAGCTACAGGAAAAGAGATTCCACCTCAACATTAGGAAGAACTTCCTGACAGTAAGGGCTGTTCGACAGTGGAACACTCTCCCTCGGAGTGTAGTGGAGTCTCCTTCCTTGGAGGTCTTTAAGCAGAGGCTAGATGGCCATCTGTCGGGGATGCTTTGATTTGGATTTCCTGCATGGCAGGGGGTTGGACTAGATGGCCCATGCGGTCTCTTCCAACTCTATGATTCTATGTAGGGCTTTAAAGATAATAACCAACACCTTGTACTGTGCCCAGAAGCTGAGTGGTAGCCAGTGAAGTGATTTTAATATAGGTGATATGTGGTCAAATCTAGAAGTATTAGTGACCAATCTGGCTGCCATATTTTGAACTAATTGAAGCTTCCGAACTTGGCACAAGGGTAGCCCTATGTAGAGCGTATTACAGAAATCAAGACGAGAGGTTACCAGGGCATGTACCACTGCTTCAAGGTCCCTTTGTTCCAGGCAGGGATGCAGCCGGAACAACAACAGCCTGCAACTCAGATGTGGATGGGCAAATGAATTGAAGCTGCTCATATGAAAGGACTGTACAGTGTACACCCTCTAGGCCAGGAAATAACAAGCAGGGAGCATATCTTTAAAGCAGAGCTGCAAAACATATGGGTCATCTTGCTGAACAACAATTCCAGTTGGTCCTAGACAAACAATGCCATTTGCAAATGATGATAGGAACCTACAGGAACATACCTTCCTCAGGTCTGTTTTACAACATTCAGAAACACTACACATTATAATCTGTTTTCAATGAAAAAAGCTATGAATGATTACTTAGATGTGAATCTTAGCAATCTGATTCAGAATCCATTTGACTCACCATCATGAAATGGGACTAAGAATATCTAATGTTCTAGTATTGTGTGACGATGAATCAGATTTAACAATGTGTTCTCTAAAATTAACCTCTGTCATACCCCATAAAAAGAACTATAATGTGGTTTTAACCACCATTTTCCGCATATAAAGGCCCAGTGCATTCAAACTCAGAGCTATAAACTCACTTGGCTTACAATCAGTTTTTAGAATCCCAAAGGCTTGTGCTGTAGCCAAAGACTTAACTCCATGACCTCTAGACTAGGAAAATCCCCTCTTTAATTTCTTGCCTGAAGAAGAGTTCTGGGTAAATCAACAATTCTGTATAATATCGTGGATGGAATTTGATTGCCTTACTTTACTATCTTGGTGGAAGACAGGGAAAAGTTGTTATGTTATCTACAGATATGTTTAAAGAGGGTGCGAATGGATGCTGTTAGATTGTTTGATCTCCTATAATTCAACATAAAACATATGCTTTGTATGCAGAAGGCATTCCCAGTTAAGGTTCTCTTAGCTGACAGGACTGGAAAAAGCCTCTGCCCAACAATCTCGGAAAGTTACTGCCAATAAGGACTTTTTCACAGAGGAAAAATTGGAAGGTTATCCCAGGGTTAATCCAGGGTCATCCATGGGGTTTTGCATTATTTCAAAAGAGAATATCAAACAACATTGGAGGCAATGCAAAGGCTATACGAACACAATCACCAGTCATTCCAGAGATAGGTAAATTCGGAGAAACATTGAATTTATAAATCCTGTTCCACTCCAAATTTGCAGTCAATTTGCTTTTGCCCAGTATGGAATGCATCTCTGGATCGGCCTTGGATTGCCTTCATTAGAAACACACTACAATTGCCATGATCCTTTGTTCCATTTCTCTGACTGCTCCCCCTGTCTTGGAGGAAAGAGCAAATGTGGAAAAAGTGAAGGCAAACCCCCTCTGAAGAAGTCTTGTCCACAAACCCCCTGCTCTGACAAGAAATGTTAGAAACAAACTACAGTTTCCAAGATCCTTAGCTGCAATTTCTCTCCCTGAATTCCCTGTCTCCCTGTATTCTCCGGAGGAATTAGAGAAGGGGAGGAAAGGTAATGAGGACGCTGAGCACGTCTCCTGACTCCTCCTCATTTCTAGCCACCTCTAACTTGGGGGGGGGGTCCTTGCCACCGGAAATGTAAAATCCTCCAGACATGATCCTGTCCTCCCTCCCTCATGTTAATTCACAATAGAAAGCCAGTCGGTATGTACTCGTGATAAATTCATTCGTATTGGCACTGTTTTCTCTTTTGGATGGACGCTGTTCTCGTTCATGTGTGATGAGGTAGTACATAATTACGTGCATTTCCAAATGAGGCCCACTTTCTTCTTCTTTCGGGATGGTGATACATTCCTCCCATGTGAAAAAGACCTTAGAGTAGAGTTGCTGGAATACATGAGCCAATAATCTACAGTATCTTGCTGTGAATTTCTGATTATGCCAATCGCTATCAACATGACAGATCTCTAAGATTTCCAGGAATGCTATACTTTCTATGGAATACCATTATTGCTACCCCTAGAGTGACTGGACCCTCAGGAAAGAGGTCTAGTGTAAAAGTGGATTAAGTGGTAATAAATTTAGGCTGTTTTTTCACCATAAGTACAAGTACTCCTAAACATTCCTCTCATGATCTAGAAGGGTCAAATGCATTCTCAAGGATAAGATATGCATCCAACTCACTACATACTGTAAAGGAGGTTTAAAATGACTTTTAATCAGCTTTGTAGTGAGCTCAGCCTGAGGTCTTGAATATGATTTGTATGGGCTGTTCCAAAAATGGAAAACATATTTCCCTGAGTGCTGCTCCATCAGGTGGGGATTGCTCTGGTCTGCAGCTGCTTAACAGAGCCAGCCCAAGACATTTAGCTATTTGGGACAAATGCACAGCACCTAAAGGCAACCAAGATAATTTCTACACATGAGGCAGAAGATCCCACCAACACCTCTCCCTATCCTTGACAGTAAAAAAAAAATAACAATAAATCAAACTGATAACAATTTGCTGCTTTTTCATTAAATCCAAAACCTGCCACTTCACTCTCCCTGATGTCAGGGCCAGCCCAGCTACACACAAAGCTTGCCAATTTGGGAAATAAGGGGATCCCCAGCACACATAACTGGAAGAGTAACCATGACACAGGCCCTTCTATGAGGTGGACCTGAGACAAACTGGCAGAAGACGATGTCAGGAGTTGCACAACTTACTATGATAGTGTCTGTATGAACCAGGATATTCTAGGGGCAGCCCAGAGCTACCCTGACCTCCCCACCATACCTAGGCTTCTATCTGCACAGGCATCCTGCTTTGCCACCCAGTGTGGCTACAGCAAAGGCAGCAAGGCACTTGCTCCTGAGGTCAGAATGAGATGCCCAGCATTGATCATATGGATGGGCACCTTGTTCTGACATCAGTGTGAGTGATTTATCATCACTGTGGCCATGCTGGGCAACAGAATGGGACATGCATGCTAACAACCAACAGTATCAGAATGGGGGGCTTGAAATGTTCCCATAAGATTCAGTGCAAACAAGGACTTATTTGAGGTTATTATACCCTGGGTTTGGCACTGAACAGACTGGATGACATCCGGACTGCTCATGCCAGACTTGGGGTTTGGGCACTGCATCTTCCAGACTTCCTGCTGGGGGGGGGGGGGGGGAGAGGTGGGCCTGTATCACTAGAACAGCGCCAGAGATCATGTGGTCCTGTAGAACCTATTGGATGTAAGCCCCAGCAGGACTAAACCATTGTGAGGAATGTTAGGAGTTGAATTCCCTCAATCTCTGGAGGGCTGTGTGATTCCCCCTCTTGCTCTAGAGGGAAAGTAACTTTGGAGGAGACAGCTTACATCTGTTACTGGGAAGCTACTAAGGGCTCAAGAGGAAAGGGATTGGTGTTAGGTCTCAATGGGCATACGCCCTTTGCCTGAGCCCTCTTCTTTTTAAACATCCCCATTTCTTTTTCTCCCCTGCCCCCGAGAACAGTTTTTCCTTTTCCTTTTCCTTTTCCTAGCAATGCTGGGATTTTGCCATTACTTTTCTCCTAATGCTTAAGAAGAAAACATTTTGCCTCCATCACAGAAAAAGAAAAAGGGATCACTTGGAACAATCTGTCTGCCTCCAAAGCCATTTAAATGAAGAAGCCCCTCCTGCTGGCTCAGAGGGTGCTTCACAAAAGGCTGCTCAGACTCAAGATACCCCTCATCTTCTAAGGGGGCAGCTGCAAAAATTAATTCACAAGTTTCCCCTAGTACAATAAGCTTTTGTTTTGTAAACTGAGAGGCAACACTTTTTATTTATTTATTTTAAATCCTGCCTGTGTTACTCACTTTACCAGCTTTTGTTACTTTCTTCATAATGATATGGGAAATGTTCCCAGTGGAGGTTTAAAGGGAACAGCTAGTGTTTCTGACACCTGCTTTTTCTTTTCTTTTATTTTTTTAAAAGGGGGGAGCTGCTTCTCATCTTGCTTGTACTTCCCAATCCCCACCCCCTTTCAAATGGCATTGGACTGTTCAATCTGTACACAGATTGGAGCAGACAGCTTCTCTGTCCAAGAAAGAAAGTCCTTTGATCAATTAGGTCATGTGCAAATCAGACTGACATGTTGCAACCCCTTCTTAAGACTCTGCAATAAAATATGACAAATGGAACAAACAACCCTCCCAAAATTAGAGAGAAAACAGATATAGTATTAGGATGTTTTAAAGAAAGGTTTGTGTCCCATTCTATACAAATACATCTTTTTCTATCCCAGGACTAGTTCTGCAAATATGAAGTATAGATTGATTTGCATTAAGGAAAAGGTGGCTATGGAAAATGACTACTGTATTGGTCTGTGCCTATACAGTCATCAACACTTATCTTTCCCACATTTCCACAGATATTTTACAATAGTTCTCCCAAAAAATGTTTTAAATTAAGGATCAAATTGCTGCTAAATATAGATATAGACAGGCTCCCTGAAGCATGGCTAAGACAACTTTCAACTGATTGCTACAACTGTATATAAAGGGAAGAAAAGTTCCATGTAACATGGGGGAGTGGTTTTAGTGATCAGAATGGCTCTCCATCTGCAGATGCTACATACAGCTGCTGTGATTACTGGGGTTGGGTGGGGTGGGATGTATTTGTCCCATATTTCAGCAAGGTGGTCCTAAAACCAGTATGATTTGGGAGAGCTCATTCTGGAAAATCATTATCAAAAGGAAAGTTTTAACAGTCATCCTTATTTCCAAGGACAGGTTTTACAGCAGACACCAATTTCTTCCACTATCAGTTTGACTCTTTGGCATTACTCCAGAGGTTTGGGTCAAGAAAGAAGAAGGGGAGAATCACAGAGAGCACCAACATGGCCTTGTGATTAGAGTGCTGGACTCAGCCATAAAACCCTTGGGCCAGTCATTCTCTCTCTCTCTCAGCCTGACCAAGTTCAGTTGTGAAGATGGAGTGGAAAGGATGGGAGTCATGAGTGTCTCCTTAAGTGGATGGGAAAAAAGGTGGAATATACAGTTGGTCCCCTGTATCCACAGATTCAACCATCCACGGCTTGAAAACATAAAAAAGAACCTAAATTCCAAAAAAACAAACCTTGTTTTTACCATTTTTTATAAGGGACACCATTTTACTTTGCCACTGTGTTTAATGGGACTTGAGCATCCATGGATTTTAGTATTCACGGGGATCCTGGAACCAAATCCCAAAGGATACAAAGGACCCATTGTAAATAGAACAGAAGAAACAAAAGAATATATTCCCACTGATCTAACTCAATAGTAAAACCAAAATTCTGAGACCATTTGATCATATTTTCTTTGACAACTTCCTCTTCCAAATAATACTGAAGAATACATTTATAAAGTCTTGTTAAGATGGAATCTTTGTTCCAGATTAATTCCTGTTCTAGGTCTGATTCTGTTCTTCCAATGCCATATTGTCTTTTATCCATAAGAAAACGCTCTCTTAATTGTCTATAAAAGAACCATGAAATATCATATCCTTGATCAATAAGACTCTCTCATGTTTTAATCTCATAATCGGTTGTAACTATCTGGATAAATTCCTTATATAAGATCCAATTTGTCTCTTTTTTGGGATTATATCTGAAAAAAAGCTTCATGAGTGGATGCCCAAAGGCGAATCGAATCCTCATGCACATTCGTTTTTTTTATTATTACAGTCTCGATTCACTTTATCCTTATCATAAAAGAGATAGGCGTGCCAGCCAAATCTTAAATTCACACTTTCCAAATTCAACAAGTCCTCATCTTTTTAAGTAATCCAGTCTTTTATCCATGATAAACAAGCAGCTTCAAAATATAGTCTTAGGCGGGGTACAGACCGCCGCTTTGCAGCGGTCTGGCGCCGCCGCCAGAAGGTCCGCGGGGGAGCCGGAGCCTTCAAACGGCCCGACTCCCGCGCGGACCGAAAAAAGAAGCTCCAAAATGGAGCTTCTTTTTGCGTCGCGTTTGCGACGTAGCGAGGCGCCAGGGGCGCGCTCGCTACGTCAGCAGCGGCGCGACGCGTCTGGACGCTGTGCGTCCGATACGTAAAGATGGCGCCGGCCATGTAGAATGGCCGGCGCCATCTTGTACGGACGGAGTCCGTACTAGGACATGGGGCGTCTAAAAGAGACGCCCCTTTTTTAAAATGGGACGTCCTCCGGACGTCCCAAAGGGCTGTTTAGAAAGCCCAGATTTGGCATGGCAAGCCCTCCTCTCTCTTTTGCGTCCTGGACATCTTTCATTTTTATCCTCGCTTTTTCCCCTTCCAAATAAATTTCGAGAGTCCTTTTTGCTATTCTTTAAATGGCATTTCATTTCTAATAATTGGGATTGATTGAAATAAAAAAAAGAATTTTGATAGTATGTTCATTTTTAACACAGAAATTCTTCACATGAAAGAAAGATTCAAGTTTTTCCAGTTTTCCAACTCTTTTTTAACACTTTGCCACAATTTATCATAATTATTAACAAATAATTCAGAATTTTTATTTGAAAACCAAATGCCCAAATATTTAATTTTTAAAACTTAAATTAAATCCTGTAGCTAATTCTAACTCTTTCGTTTCAGCTAGAGTCATGTTCTTGGTTATTATTGCTCTTGGTTTTTATTTTAAGATACCAATTTGGACTTCCTCTCAGGAAGCATTCTTTGGAAGGTGGGTGGAGAACCAAAGATGGTTAACTTACGAAAATCTATTAGAAATGGATTGTTCAGGAAATATGGTGTTAAAGTCGAGAGAAAATCTTAACATCTCTGAAGATGCCAGCCACAGATGCTGGCGAAACGTCAGAAAGAAACTCTGCTAGAACATGACCACATAGCCCAAAAAAAACCCACAAAAAACCACCTTTATAAGCATTTGGCAGAAGAAAAAGTAAAAAAGCATCTCCTGTGTACCATATGAACCTTATGGATCAGTTCATTGCCACAGAGGACCATGGTAGGATAGCACAAAAAACTATTGATGGCGGCCATGAAAGTCTTCAACTTTACATTAACAAGGAAGGTTGCAATCTTTAATGGTTCAATTATTACCAACTTAACCTAAGATTTATAAAAGACAAAAATGCATTAGGAATTGAATCCAAACAAAATGAATTGGATAAGTTATTTTGGCAAAAAGATTTTTTAAAAATTCTAAATTTTATCATTTGTTATTGAGCAGGGGGTTAGAACATGAAATTATAAAAGACTACATGACAAAATGGGCTCGAGATATGGGCTGTAAAATACACTTAGAGTGGCAAAATGCCTGGTTCAAAACTAATAAATTTACTGTGGCACAAGACCTGAAGAAAAGCCACCTAAAAATTATGAATAGGTGGTATTACACTCCATGGAAATTAAAGAAAATTTATAAACTGTCTGATGGCACATGTTGGAGATGTTAAAAAAATACAAAGGGTCTTTATACCATATGTGGTGGAGATGTCCGCTGATCCAAAAATTTTGGAAAGAAATACACCATATAATTCAGGGTATCTTCAAGATAAATATGCCAATGAGTTCAAAATTATATTTATTGAATATGACCTCGATATTAAAACCAGAAGATGAAAACAGATATTGGAGAGTTATCCTATATTTAGTTACAGCTGCTAGAACTTTGATAGCTAGAAATTTGAAATCTGATAAGACTCTAACCATGGAAGATTGGATGCAAAAAGTGAACAAATATAGAGAATTTGAAAAAATTGTCATTTTCTCTTAAAAACCAAAGCATGAATAAAAGAAGAGAGGACTGGCAAAAAGTCTTAGATTTTTGGGAAAGAAAATGGAATATAAGCTCAAATCTTTTAGATGACCAATGTAGATATACTATCAAAATATTGATAAGATTTTAATGGAAATTTATATATCAACATTCACAAACACTAAGTGCACTAGGGGCACTTCTGCTGAAGCGTATTAAGGCTATGTAGGAGCTAAGAATATTTGATTAAAGACTGTATTAGAACGATAATTATTGATAAGGAGAAAAAAGATAAAATAGATGAAGTCAAATACAGGCTGAAAAAAGAGATGAAAACAGCTTGTTTACTTATCTTTCTTACAGATTGGGAAAAGGCATAGAAAAGAATCTTGTTGTTTGTATATATTGCTTTATTATATAAATCTTTTTTCTCCCACAATATAGAAAAGCCAAATGCAAACCAAAGTTAAGGGATATTTTCTTTGTTACAATATGCACTCTTCACAAATCCAGAAACAAAAGGAAGATACAACAAGGGTCAAGAACTAACAGGTCAAGGAAATATATTTGAATTGATTTATGTAAACAATTTTATTTGTATGTTTTATGTTAAAATGTAATAAAGATTATTTTTTTAAAAAAGAAAATGCGACTTATAATTGTGTAATGGACTATTTTGCTGACTTAAGTCACCAACAAGGCTCCAGTCAAGGAGTTCTGTGGTACTTTAAAATTAACAGATTTGAATCCGACAGACTCACAGATTTATTAAGAAATGGAGATGAAGCAAGATGGGAAGGTATGTGGGCACCCATCATAGATCATTGTATAGAGCAAATAAAGAAACACCGGAATAGAACATAAAAAGGGTAAAATGTTAGGAACATAAAAGAAAATAGTTTGTTCATGTAGTATAACACAGTGTTCAACAATATTGACTTAAGAGTCACTTGTAATATCAAGAAGGTATAGTGATGAATACATAAGGGGAACAATAACACTAAGAAGATGTAGGAGTGTACAAAAAGAAAAAAGAGGTTGTTCGAACAATGAACAGAACATGACCTGAAGGTGATATTAAGTTACTATATAATGTATCAATCTTAGAACTTACAAAAATGTATAATGGGAAATGATAATAGATACACTCCGATATAACATGTAACACTATAATAGGGAAATGTTCGAACTAACGTAACAAAGTAAGGGATAAGACTAATAGAGAAAGTTCATAGTAATCAGTTGTCTTCAACTTGGAGGAAGGGAAGGGATTTTAAATGTCTATTGTTATTTGTTGGTATTTAGTTTAGAATGTAAAGGAATAGAGATGGGATATTGTTAGAATGTTTTTCTCTTTTTTTATGTATTTTGTTTTATTTTGTTTTGTCTACTGTTTAGTATCTGTTGTTGTTGTTTTGTCTTTTTTAACCAATAAAATCTTAAAAATTAAAAAAAAATTAACAAAAAGTTCATGTTATAATAAATTTGTAAGCCTTTAAAGTGCCTTAGAGTTCATTGTTGTTACAGTGAGCCCAGCATTGCGTCTACCACATCACATAAGCTCCTTCCTGCCACCAAAGTCTTCAAGAATGCACAAAATTATACCATCAGGTTGGGACAATTCAAGCATCAAAAAGGAAAAGCAAAGCATAGTGAATACAACATTTTGTTACATTATCCCCAGGCTATGTGCATGAACTGAGCACTTGAATTGCCAATATATCAAATGCTTTCCTTCTTTTTCTCCCTCTGTGCAGCAGCATCATGAGAAGATAAAAGAAATAGAGATCAATATGACCTGTCTTATAAACCATTTACTATTGAAAGCCACCTTTAAGATTCACAGACACTAATAATAAAAAATATGGCTTTAAATTGGACCATTTCTTTTTCTTCTATAACACAGCAAATGAATTTTAGCTAAGTGAACCCATACTTTATTTTGACATTTTCACATTTCTAACAATTGCCAGGCAAATGATTTCACATAACTTTTCTTTTCTTAAGAGATCAATCTTGCACTTTGTTGCAGAATTAAAGCTACCATCTTTGCCTTTGAGGGAGGGAATTGCTCAATGTGTGTTCACATAAAAAGAGTGAGTGAGTGACAGAGAGTGACAGAGAGATGTTATCTTTCCACATATACGTCTTCAGTTTATATAGCGAAGTACATGATAGCAAAATGCCTGCAGAATACTCAGAATTCTATTTTGCCATGTTGCGACACACTGTTAGGAAATCTTTTCAGGTTGTTCAATGTATGGTGCCAAATTTAGCCCTGTATTCCCAGGGACAGATGGGGAGTTTCCAAGGAGAGCAAGCACACAGCACAATAACCTGTCTCAAAATATCACGCCTTATCAACTGTCAGATGTGTAAGGGGATTGCAGAAGACAAAGGGAAGCCTGTAAAGAAGGGAAGCCCCTTAGTTGGCCAGGAAGGCTATGGGACATGAATGAAGCAAAAGAAAGCAAGGATGTGAATGGGCCGAGGACTCAAGATGAATGGTGCTGAAGGCAACAAAGTCTTACAAGGGGCAGACAGCAATGGGTAAGCTGAATAGGGGAAGAGTAAGAGATACTACTTCAATGGAAGACTAAAAAAGAGAGGCTAAATGAAGCAGACGGGAAACAGAACAGTATTAAGTATAACTGCAGGGACAGAATGGCATCCCACATCACTCGACATGGCTTTCAAAAGAGCGGCAAGTAACACAGCGTGATCTTTAATCCAAATGTAAGAAAAGCAGTCTGCCACAGACTGTGTTAGTGTCTTAGAGCCGCCTTCTTAATCCCTTTGCATTGGGCATCTTCTCCGCCTTTAGTCACCGAGTTCTCATGAACTCTGAGCAAACACAAGCTCCAATGAACTTGTGGCAAAACCCCTCATTCACCTATTAACAAACAGTCAAGGGAAGACATGGCCACAGTGAGAAGCAGAGGCACAAGAGACACTTCTAGTGTGGCCTAAAATTGAGGTCTCCACAAGGGAACAGATATGATTAATATAATACAGCCATTCAGTGCATTCGGGTATCTTTAAGAAAACAACCTGGCTCACTGTGAGCAAGGCTAATGTGCTGGCCAACACTGCTCAATGTGCCCACCAACAGAAACAACTAAAGAAGCCAGATACTCTCTGATTTTGGTTATGTCAGCTTTCTCATCAGTGGGTGATGAGTTGAGATTTTAGCCTGAACTTTAATCAAACTGCTGAATCTATTTTGCCTACTCTAGTCTCACCACACAGATAGTTCATTCAAACTGGATTGAAACTCTGAGCAGATTAACTGACACAGAAACCACCATCTGCCACTGGTTCATGGTTTGTTTAGTGCATGTAATCCTCCAGATGTTGATAGACTGCATCTCCCAGTAACTTTGGTTAATTATTATTATTATTAACCTTTATTTATGAAGCGCTGTAAATTTACACAGTGCTGTACATGCAATCTTTTTGGTTAGACGGTTCCCTGCCCTTGGGCTTACAATCTAAAAAGACATGACACAGAAGGAGAAGGGAGTGGTGGAGGGAAAGAGTAAGAGGTCCAGCAGTTCCTCTCTACCTCCAAGGCCTGGACCAAGGCAGATGGACTGGAGGGAGGGCTTGGGTTCTTAATGGATGGTTAATCATTTTCCAGGGAAAATACATACTCTCAAGTAGGATAATGCATATACAGTACATAGCAATAAAGGAAATGGTTTGATAAACAGGCACCAAAAGAACATCAAATAGTTAACAAGAGACAATGGTGAGGAATGCTGGGAGCTGCAGGTGTACAGTATCTGGAAAGCTGCATGATCCCCCCCCCCCCCCGTTTATCATGATATTTATATTAGGAAGATTGGATTGTCTCTTCCTCAATAAGCCAGAGTGATAAAATAAAAACCTATACTGGCTTTATGATTTTGGCATGTTAGGAAAGATATCAGATTATACAAACAGGGAGTCCCTGGCTTGATTAGTTGTTACCACTTACAGGAGAAGCAAAATGGGAGATATCAAGCACCAGCATGCTTACTTGTTCACAGAAAGACAGAATTTTAACAAACTCTGGTTTACCTTAGTGACATACTGTGACATTGTGTACAGTAGCACTATACATCAGTCTTGGATTGTGACAATCAGTAAATATACAGAGGAACTTGTACTCCAACATCGTTAGCAAGAAACCATAAAATTTAACATATAAAAAATGTTTTAGGACTTTGTCCATATGCATTTCTTGTACCTTTACATTCAAGCAAACCTTCCATTGATGCTTTATTTTTCACACAGATCCTAGAAGGCATGCAAATCAGGGATGTATCAATGGTAGCATCTATCAGATGATGGAACAGTCTTCTTTCTACATACCTTTTCCTGTTTTCCTAATTTCACCCTCAAAGAATTTGTTAGCTTTGGCTAGGTTTTCCATTTATTTGGGTGTACTGTGGCAATAGTTGTTGTTTTTCTCATGTTATTAGTTTATTTCTTTATTCACTTCTTTTTTGGCATGATTGTTGATCCCACTAGTTTATGCCACTTCAAAATACCTGTCAATCATCTACCTGTCATCGGTGATGCAACCGGCAACACATTCAAGAAAACACAGGAGGGAGTCATGGGTGCCCCTGAGATGCATGGATCCATGGGTGTCATGGAGGACTGTCGCCTAGGATGCATGGGTCCATGGATATCATGGATAACTCTCCCTTGGGATGTATGCAATTTTTTTAAAAAAAATCGACAATATATGCACTCAACTGTTTTTGCAATTACTTGTCTCACTGAGCCATAGTTGATCTGCCCACCCGGCTCGCCACCCGCAAGTAATTGCAAAAAAAATGGAGTGCATGTACTGTCAATTATACAGTCGCCCCTCCTTTTTCACGGGGATCCATTCCGGACCCCCTCGTGAAAATGAAGTTTTGCCTATATTCACGCACCACTGGCTTGAATATAGGCGCAGGTGGGCGGGGGAGCACAGGGGAGCGCCACAAGCACACACCCCATTCATTCTCCCTCCATTCATCCCTCACACATAAACGAGGGATGCGGATCTGAAGACAGTGAGAATGGAGGGTGACTCATAGGTCACACCACAAACCACAAAGGCAGCACTGAGAGGGGGGGAAATGGTGGATTTCCAAAACAACTGAGGAGGGATGGTAAACACCCCTCTGCCATTAGTCCCTCCCCTCCAGTATGATGTGATTCAGATCTATCGTTCCCACTTGTTGAACACACTTCAGAATCAATTCTCTTCAAAAGAACTGCAAAATAATCCATTTTCAGAAACAGCGGTTCTTTTGCATTTGCCTCGTTTCATCGCGACAGAAACCAAGTTCAGTCAGTTCAGAAACGGTTTCAAGAGGGATCGAAGCACATATAATCCAATCAGCAATTCACTTTAAATCATAGTGGGAAGGAGCCCTCAGTCAATTTCAGAAATGAAGGTTTGAAACTGGCTTCTCTCTGGTCACTATGTACACTCTCCCAGGGCTCCTTCTCAATAGCCCTGTCAGACAAGTCCTGATTATTTTTCATCCCCCTACTGCAAATGGAGACTAGAAAAACTGATCTTGAGAGAAAATGGCTTGCCTAGGATTAGCTAAGGAATTTGATTGGAGGTGAAATTTGAACTAAAAATATCCCAGGAGAGCATCTTCCTGGCTCCAAATGGTCTGTACCTTGCGTATCACAATAAATAAATACTTATAAACCAGGTTTGCTACTATCAGAAAATGGAAAGCCAGCTTTCTTCTTCCATCCTTGCTTTCCAAAAGCATGACTTTTGGCACTATGTGTAACAAGAAGTTGTCTTTTGTATCTACTCCCTAATTTCTGGGTGTGGCTGTTGTGAGCTTTCAAGTCATTTCAACTTATAGTGATGCTAAGACAACTCTATCATGTGGTTTTCTTGGCAAGATTTGTTCAGAGGAGATTTGCTTTTGCTTTCTTCTGAGTCTGCAAGAGTGTGACTTGCCCAAGGTCACTAGTGAGTTTCCACAACCAAGCAGGAATTTGAACCCTGGTCCCCAGAGTTGTAGTCGAGCTCAAACTAGCACACTGGCTCTTGCAATTACAACTGCAGCTATAATTGCCATGACTACATCCCACACAAAATCCTAGGATTTGTAGTTTGGTGAGGTGGTTAGACTTCACTGCTGGAGAGACTAATCCATTCCCCTGGACTAGGGGCAATTGCTAGGATTCTGTATGATGGAGCCACAGCAGTTAAAATGGTACCAAACTGCTATATTTGTGTAGAGTGGATAATCTCCAGGTTGTTTCAAAGAGTACCACCACGAGCATGGCAGCACCCATGTCAAAGTAGTTCTTAAAAGTACACTGAAATTATGAACCAGTCCTAAAAAGAATAAAGAAGCAGCAGCAGTTTAAATGTTAAGTGTAAAGAATACAGTATTTGAAAAAGATATTTGTTTGGACCTTTAATTACCAGAACTATCACCTAGCTAGCATAGCTGTTGGTCATGCTGGTTGTGGTTCTAGCTGTTATGACTTTTCTGGTCTGGTACAATCTGAGATTATGCATACGTATATTTACTTAAGCACTAATTTTGGTATTCAAGAGGGCTAAGTAGGAAGTCAGTGTGCTTGCAAATCTTCTGCTTAAACACATCTTCAAACAAAGTTTGAAGTAGTACACATGGTGTGTTCATTTTCACTTTATACCACCTGTTCTTGTTATAATATCCAGAAGGCCAGCTGTTATTCTAAAAAGAAATGTCAACTTGCTTTTCCATTTCACATTTCTTTCCAAAATGTTTACACAAACAGCCTTTATCTCAAGAAAAAAAATTCTGTGTAATAGCCAACAGCAACAAAACATACAAAGCTGACTGAAATGGTTGAGCTGTGGCAAAAGAAGCTGAGAATAAAACAGAATGACCCTCTGGGCTGTTTGCAAGTTTCTAAAGGTATCCACAGGAAGCAGGAAATGTTTTGCCAAACGGGGGTGATTTTAACTGGGAGAGGTAGAAACTCCAAAAAAGAAGAAACTGAAGGGCATGGGGACAAACAAGGAAGTCCAGAAGGCACACCTTGTAGAAAACTGACAATTCAGAAGCAAACTAAGGCACCTAAGAATCACAATTGCAAATGTAGCAGTTTCTTGCCTTCCATCTGCCAATCAGGGCATAAATGTATCCCATTATACAGGAAGCGCTGTGGAAGAAGAGAGATTAGAGAAAACAGAACAGGAATAATTGTCAGCTCTGTAAACATTTGTTTGTTTTCTTCTCCACCTTATGGTACTATGCGAGGAAGACACTGCGAGACACTGCAAGATAAATGAAACCATCTGAAAATATATCTTAAAATTTCTTCTGGATGCAAAGAGAGAAAGGAATATGTTGTGTTGTATCACCTGTGGTACCAATTGGCATTTAGAATCTGTTGGTTAACATTTAACAGTGCTGAAGAAGAAATTATAGACAGTGTGAAATGTAATTCAAATATGTGTAGTCTTAATGCAGTAAAACCAGAATTGAGTGAAATGGACTCAGGGCCACACTTAGAAGGCTGAAGTCAATTCTATGGTGCGATACAAACCGCTGCTTTGCGGTGGTCCCCCGCCGGCGCTATTTGCTCCGCGCGGGAGCCGCAGCAGCCAAACCGCGTGGCTCCCGCGCGGAGCAAAAAAGAAGCTCCACTTCGGAGCTTCTTTCCACGGCGCACTGATGACGTCGCGAGGCTCTGCTGGCGCATTCGCGACGTCATAGGCGCCGCGACACGTCTGGACGCTATGCGTCCAGTATGTAAAGATGGCGGCGCCCATGTGGAAGGGGCGCCGCCATCTTGTACGTATTGTATACGTACTAGGGTTAGGGGGGTGCGGAAGCACCGTCCCTTCCTAACCCTAGTACGTATACAATACGTACTATATGGCGGTTTGTATCTCGCCTATGTCTTTAAATACGT
This sequence comes from Sceloporus undulatus, assembly GCF_019175285.1. Classification (NCBI taxonomy): domain Eukaryota; kingdom Metazoa; phylum Chordata; class Lepidosauria; order Squamata; family Phrynosomatidae; genus Sceloporus; species Sceloporus undulatus. Next base: position 160,424,647 of record NC_056523.1, read on the forward strand.
CTACTGGTCATATGTAAAGTGAGGATGGCTGCAACATGAGATGGACATGCAGACAAAATGGCTACACATCCCTTTCCCCTCCAAGTTCACTTCAGGTATCAAAGGGGTGAAACAGAGCACCCATTTGCACAGGCTTGAGGGCATCATCAGCGCACGGCATTTAGACACTGCATGCTCCGATGCCACCCTGAAGCCAGCATCATGCTGTATGCACAGCCACATGGGAGTGTCTTTGTGGCACTCCAGTGGCATGGCATTTACATGCTGCACACCGCAAAGCCAGAGTAGCACCAGAAAAGCTGGCTTTTTGACAGCTCAAAAAAGAGTGGCAATTTGTCACTTCTTTTTGTGCTGCCAAAAAGCCAGGTTAGAGCAGCGGCATGTGCTTGCTGTGGTCACAACCTGGCATTCAAAGGGGCAGTATCAAGCCGCCCCTTCAGGGCCATGTATTTCGGCCCAAGGTCCACCTGGAGGAAATTGCTTCAGCCAATGTGAGAGGTGGGGAGTACCAAGAAGAATGAGAGTATTCAGCATCCTTTGCACTTGAAATCACACCCCATTTTTTTCTTTACATCTGAATGAAGCAGAGCAGATGTACATTTAGTGCAATAAGTGTGCCATTGCAGTTATATATATAGGCTACTACTCCCCAGATATATTATTGTCAGTTAGGAGTTGCCATTTCAGTTCTGAACAGAGGTTTCTATGCCTTTAGGATCCAAGTGATTACAATAAATTAACATGGGGCAGCTGTTAAAAGTGTATGTGTGTAATTATGGAAAAGGATGCACTTCTTGAACTTCTGCATTACACAAACTCTTCAAGTCACAGGGACAGCTGGATACACTCCAAGAATGGAGCCTAAAGCTGCAGTGTACCTTCTGAAAACTCCTTTTGTTCACAGTTTTAAAGCAGCACTTGCCACAGCTGTGTTTGTAAGTATAGTAAGTACTGTACATTCTAGGGCATTCAGTTTCTATGGAATAGAATGGAAAGGAACAGAAAGAAAAGGTGAGAAAATTATCCCATCTTCTCATGGTGAACCAGAGCTTGGGAAAATGCTGGCTGGCTCTGGGTGTCCAAAAAACTTTACCAAGCTGTCTATGGCCTGGTACAAACTGGCCTTTCTGATGCCTTTGTCACAAGCTAGGGTGCCTGGAGGGCGGAGCACCCACACGACCTGCAACCCTCGCACGTGATGAGGGCGTAACAATGGCGGCACTCTGTATACATGGGCACCGCCATTGTTATGTAAGCACCGTGCGGCATCCACACGGCACCGTGCAGGCACTTTCAAGTGCACTAGTGGCGTACTTGTTACGCTGCTGCCGTGGCTTGAAAACCCACTTTTTACGGGTTCTTTTTCCTCTGGCAGGAAGCCGTGCGGTTTGGTGGCTGCAGCTTCCTTCTGGAGGAAGGAGGCCACCCTTTTGGAGTGGTCTGTATCGCGCCAATGGGACCTTATTTGATAGGATACTCAGAAAACCCTATTTCCAAATCCAGGTGGTTCATGAGGAAACCCATGCATCTATGATCAGCACATGTCACACAGCTCAGTTAATCTTCTTATGCAAAAGAACAGGGGATAATTGAGACAGCTTCAGTGAGCTCTTCACAACATTTGGCTTTGTGAGTACTGGTGGGCAAACATTTACTGAGCTAGAAAATAAATGAAAATGGAGTGAAAACACAATTCAGTCTGTGGGAAGGAGTAATTAGGGTGTGAAGTCTTCTGAATGACAAGTCCCAAAGATATTTAATATACAGTGATAGAACCATTATAGCCAAAATACATATAAATGGAGAAAGAACCAAACTGAGGCAAGAAGACCTCAAAACAAGGAGACATACGGGCAGGCAATACACTGGGAAGGAAACTGATAAAAAAACAATTACAATGCCCAGCAAAGTTTAGTGCACAGAGAACCAGATTGTGTCCAGTAAAATTCCTGCCATGGAAAGATTTTTGTTTAGGGCCAAAGCCAATCAAGATCTAAGGAAACTGAGGCCCAACATATCAATTTCATTAAGATTGCATGGGCACTTCTCAAGGTAGCTGGTTATCTGCTAGCATAAGCAGGTACTTAGGTAGCTTGATGTCTGTTATATAAGTGTGCATCATGAGAAGGTATGAATCACTAGAAAAGATGATAATGCTAGGGAAGGTAGAAGGCAATAGAAAGAAAGGAAGACCACACACCAGACAGACTCAATCAGGGAGGTCACAGATCTTAATTTACAGGACAGGAGGCCTTGGGAGATGTTTCATTCACAGCGTTGCCATGAGTTGGAGCCGAGTTCAGGGTAGTTGACAACAACAAAATAAGCCCCTTTAATATAAAGTGTCGACCTGGTATGTTAATAATTGATGCAACCAGAGGAATTACTTAGGGTGAAGTTGAAGGATTTTACAGCCGGCATCCATAATTTTTGTGGGTTTTTCAGGCTATGAGGCCAAGAGTTTCTTCCTGATGTCTTGCCAGCAGCTGTGGCTGGCATCTTCAGAGAATGCTGGCATGGAATAGAGTGAGGTATATATATTGTTGGCTGAGGAGAAGTGATTTGCATGCGATCTGTGTATTGTTCTGTTGTTGAATGGCAAGGCCCCAGGTTGTCTATTTAATCAATGACCCATTGTCTGCTGGGAAATCCCTCTCACCCTGGGTGGTTTTCATTTGCATTGGCTGGGTCTTGATTTTAGTGTTTTTCAGGACTGATAGCCAAACTTTGTTTACCTTGAGTGTTTCTTCTTTCCTGTTGATGTTGTTCAGGTGTTTATCAATTTCAATGGCTTTCCTGTGCATTCTGACCTGATAGTTTATTTTGGGTGCTATTATTTAGGGAGTTATTTTCTTTCTCCTCTCTGATTCAGCATGTGTGCTGAAATAAACCTTGAAACTAGCTTTAACTGGCCTGAACACAGACAGTTACTTTTTAGGAAGAATCACTATAATGGCATGCTAAATCAATCTGTAGCAGCAGTAGGATGAGTCCCAGAGCATCATCCCACTACTGCTCAGTTGTGGATGGTTCCAGTGTGTCATTGCATTAATTCATTTTAAGAGAATTTTCCAATCTCTGTAACATATCTCTTAAAACTTTGGTCAGGAGCCAGTGTGGTGTAGTGGTTTGAATGCTGGATTAGGATTAAAATCTCCTGAAATACTGCAACTCTGGAGACCAGGGTTTGAATCACCACAGCCATGGAACACTGGGTGACCTTGGACAAGTCATACTCTTTAAGCCTCAGAGGAAAGTAAAGGCAAACCCTCTCTGAACAAATCTTGAGGAAAAAACTGATCAGTTTGCTTTATGGTCACTGTAATTCAAAAATAACTTGAAAGCACACAGCAACAAAAGTTTGCCACCAATTTATTAATACAGGGGAAAAAAACCACCCTGATATAATTACATACTAGTAGTATTCAGTGTTGTTTTTAATGTGCAGTAATTAGGAGCACCCACTTTAGAGCATTTTTAGCACAGGTTGGTAGAGTTACTGTTGTTTTTAACAACCGGCCATAACAGATGGTGAATTCTGGGAGCTCTCATCCAAATGAGCAATTTTTCCCAAGTTATCCCTGTATATCTAGCCTAACATGAAATTATGACAGGTATACATTTTTATGTACATATAATAATATGAAAGAAAAAGAATATGTTGTCAGTACACTTTTCTCATCAGATGCATAATGAACATGCAAAAAAGAAATCAGTGTGTTTTTAAAGGGATGCTGTTACATTTAAAGCTCAGTTCTATACTTATGTTTTCTTATAGCAGAGGCAAGAAAAAGTAAATCAAGACCTATGAGTAGATCCTCAGGTGATTTTCGTTAGATCAACAAAGAGGTTTAACAAGAGCAACATCAGAAAGGCTTCCTCCTCCTCATAAATTAGGCAAGAAACTGGGAGGGAGGGCTAGTGTGTAACAAGACTGGGTATATATGTGAAAGGATTAGTGTCTAAACTCCACTTGAGGTACTGGAGAAGAATTCCTGAGCTGAGCAAGTGTTCAGAGGCATCTCGTTCTCCAATTTGATGCCTTCTTTTCCTCAGATGCATGAGGAAGTAGCCTGAAGTCTACAAAAGCTCATGCTGCCACCATCTTGATTGAAGTGAGTCTCAAAGGTGCTACAAGATCTCTCTACATACTGATTCTACAGTATCACTAGTCTACTTTCTGCTATTGTTACATGTTACAAAACCTTAAGACAATTTGGTACTAGTCTGTTTTTGAAGGGCAGCACTCTTCCATATGGGCCTACCTGGAATTTAAGACCCTTGTAGCAACTGTTTTCTCTGCACTGTAAACCACCGAAGGCACATTTTGAAAGAGCCTTTTTGGTGGCTGTTCCCTGGCTCTGAACTCCTTGTTTTTATCTTTTTCTGTGACCAGTCAAGCTCATTTTCAATCACAGAGGTTTTCTGTTTGAAAGCTAACTTCTAAAATACATTTTAACTGGTAGCGGCTGCTTATTTCACATTTCTCTATAGGTTTGTATGTGATTTTCTTTTCTGTAGTTATCATTTTGCTTTTTGTCTGATATTTTATATGGGTTGTCCTACCTGATCATTTAACTTGGAAAGGGGAGATATAAATGTAATAATCACTTGATTTTATTCACTTGTAATTAGTCTGTTTTTATTGTACTTATCAGTTCAGCTAACTTGCAGAAATTACTAACCATTGTTAATAACTGTTCACTTTCAACTGCTTTGGAGGATGAGGGCCTACCTCTTTGAATGAACTCTCATTGTACAGTGGTTTCAGTGGCCCTTCAGTGCTTCTCCTGATTGAGCACATCTCCTCTAAAGGTAGTGAAAATTCATCTAGATGTTCATACACAATATGATAACCTGGGCGGGATATAGACCGCCAATTTGGGGCGGTCTGGCCCCGCCCCTTTCCCCGGAGTATCGGGGCTTCAGCGGCTACACCGGCAGCCACTGAGGCCCCGATCCGCCGCTTTTCGGGCTGCGGGGAAGCAGCAAAACGCTGCTTCCCCGCAGCCAGAAAAGGGGTGTCCCTGGGGCTTCAAGCCCCAAGGACACCCCGCGGTGGCGGGGAGCAGAGACCTTTCTCATTTAGTCCGCTGGGCGCAGCCGTCTGAAGGCTGCGCCCAGCGGACTAAACCCGGAAGGAGCTCCGAAATGGAGCTCCTTCCTGCTCCGTGTCCAGGGCGCACTAAGCGCCCTGGTGCGGAGCTACTACGTCATGGACGCGCCGCCCCATCTAGAGGCGGCGCGGCCATGACGTACTCACGGCGGCGGCCGTGCGGAAGGGCCGCCGCCGTTTAGTGCGTGTTCGCCACGCACTAGGGTTAGGGCGGTGCGGAAGCACCACCCTTTCGTAACCCTAGTGCGTGGCGAACACGCACTAAACTGCCGGTGTGTAACCAGCCAGAGAGATACTTAATGTTATGTAGATAGTTAAGGCCAAACTTTGGAAACTCTATTTTTAAAATTCAACTCACCAAAATCTTTCAAATGAAGTGCTATACTACTCTGTATAAATAAAGAAATAATTGGGGTGCTCCCTTAGAGCACCATAAAATAAATTCTTTGCATGCCATATAGCCTGGACTTTAAGGCTGCTGCCAAACTGCACAATTAATGTAGTATGACACTGCTTTAACTGTCGTGGTTCCATCCTATGGAATGTTGGTTTTTGTAGTTTGACAGAGCACTCTGACAGAGAAGGCTAAGCATCTCACAAAATCAAAAATTCCAGAATTCCACAGCATTGAGAAATGGCAGTTAAAGCAGTGTCAAATTGCATTAGTGCTGCAGTGTGAATGCAGCCCAAGTTAGATCATCCCAAACATACCCACCAAATTTGGTGAAAAGCTAATGAAAAAATAATTAAGGTGTCAGTAGCCATACTAACCAGGGAATTCTGAAATTTACAGAGAGTCCCAAAAGCTATTTTTTCTAAACCCTGCTAGGAATAAAAAGCCGGTAAAATCATTCAGGCAAAGTATGGGAGTTCACGAACTTACTCAACTGCCACAGCAATGAGAGACCAGGCCTTAAAACTTGTAATGGAGAGTCAAGTGTTTATGCAATCCAAATGAGTCTCTCTACCTTAACTAATCTCCAAAGAAAGGCAGTCAAGAGTATTACAAGGTTACCTGGATCAGATTTTATTTTTGTCTCCCAGCTCTTCCATGTATTTCTCTTCCAGTAGCACTTTAGCATCTCTGTCCAAGAGCAAAAGCAATACACTGAGGAAGGATAACTTCAGAACACAGGGCAGTAGTTATAAAATAAAGGCCTCTATAGAATCCACCTGCATAAAACATAAATGATGACAACAATGCACCTCGGTTTTTAAAAACTGTTCCATTGAATTCTATTATGCCCACAAGGTAGCTGGTGCATATAATGGCATGAAAGGAGCAGGGATGAAAGTGAGGAGGAAGGTGAGGGGGATCTACCACAATAGCAAAGAATTAGCATATTTTATTGGGGCTGCCAAAACAACCACTGTTTTTCATCCTTTTCCCCTCACACTGATAATCATTAACTATCGCTGTACAAAACAGAGAAACATGGAAAGCCCTCATCTGCAGGAGTGATAGATGGGTCACAGGCTTCCTTTTGAGTGGCCACATCTGTTAGAGAAACTCTCCTTCTGTCATTTATTCCCTGTTCAGTTCACACTGGTGCCGCCCTCAGGCTCTAGCCCCTATGAAATCTCATGAGCAGACTTTGTATTGTTGTACCCTAAAGAGTCGTGGGCACAACAGCCCTAAAAGAAAAACCCTAAAACAAAACAAAGTAACCTTTTCTGAAATCCTGTCATGCAAACATGATCCTTCTCCCACCCACCAGCACTGTTTGTGAATAGAGGCAGACTTGGGGGAAAGCCCTACCCTCTGTTCCCTGGTAGTCTTTTTGTTTAAGACCTTTGCCATATCAACACAACCCCAGAACCATTCAGAAAGATAACATAAATGTACGCATGACAGCTTTTCAAGAAAACCTTGTGGGAAGGGTGTGTTGAAATACAGCATATCTGACTCTGTCCAGGCTTCAGCATGTTGAAAGATCAGAGTCTTAATATAAGAAGGCACTTTTTTGCACAGATGACTCTCAGAACATCAGGAAAAATTTTATTAGTACACCCTAAGGTGAGACTAACAGCAACCCACCAGAGAGCATTTTCATCAGCAGCACCAATGTACTGGAATAAACTTCCAGAAGAGCTTCATACAACCCCCACATTGGACGCCTTTAAAAAGGCTTTAAAGACCCACCTCTTCCGATTAGCATTTCCTTTGGACTCCTCATACAGATTGTCTCCCCTGATACAAATGGTTAACTACAATTGAGAGATTCCTTGCTTGTCTTATTGCTTGTTTTATTGATGTTCAATTTTTATTGGTTTTTATTGATAGAAGATTGAGAGGTTGTTTTTATGATGTGAAAGTTTTAAATGATTTTGTGAACCGCTTTGATCGCCTCGGAAGAGCGGTATATAAATAAAGCATATTATTATTATTATTATTATTGGAGTGTGCAAAAGTAACGGGCCCTCTGGAGCAATACCAAATACCAAGATTCAAGACACAAACTTGGATGAATCCTAAAATATGTTAACTTGAGTACATCAGAGGAAGACTGGATTTCTCTCCCTTATTCCTGCTAAAAAGGGTGTAGTGGGGAAGGGACTGCTGAACATTATGGAATACACACAGGAAGCTGCTGAGGAGAGGAGGTACTAGGAAGTTTGCCTTCCAAAACCACCTAAAGGTAAATTACTTCAGGATCCCAAACTGACTTCGGTCAACCCCCTCCTCACCTTGTCCTACAGAATCATACAGTTGGAAGGAGCCTAATGGGCCATTGAGTCCTATCCACTGTTTAGTGCAGGATCTCTAGCTAAAGCATCTGGAAAAAATCTAACCATCTGGAGAGGCTTTTGGGAGGCACAGGTGGCTGCAGGAAATGGGCAGGGGAAGGGAACAAATGGACAGGACTCCTTCCTTCCATAAATTCTCATTAGTTGGGTTATCTTTGGATTCATGCCACAGTGGTCCTGCTTTGTTTCCTGAGATTCTTTCAAGGATTTTCAGATCCTTGATAGCCAGATGACCTAAATTATAGTTTGTGATGGTAGGAAAAACATCTACCGTATTTTCCGGCGTATAAGACGACTTTTTGACCCTCTAAAATTGGGTCAAAAGTTGGGGGTTGTCGTATGCGCTGGGTTGAACCTCAGGGCCAGGCGCGCGTGTGCTCAGCCGCCAGCTTCTCAGGCCTCCAGGGGCCTGAGAAGCCGGCAGCCCCAAGAGTGCGCACGCCGGCTTCTGAGGGGCCTCCGGAGGGGCACGCATGTGCACGGCCGGCTGCAGCTTCTCAGGAAGAGGTGTAGCCTTATATGGTGAGTATATTATAAACTCTAGAAAGCCAGAGGCCTAAATCCAACTACAGGAGACTTCCTGAATCAATTGCAGAATGGTAAGTCAAGTTGTGTGAATTCGTCCTACTTTAGGTGGGCCTAGCAATCTGCTTTCCCGTTATTATATATGTAGATGATGGTGAAATACACACACACACACATCAGAACCATTATTGTTTTGTATTTTTCTAATATAGCAGTTTGCCCATCTTTAACTGAATAAAAGTGATAGATTTCTCACTGAGCTTCTTTTTTCAACATTATTATACTGTGGCTAACAGATTCCAAGTCATAAAATTGCATAATCTGAGATGTTAATTTTCATTTCATTTTTTCTTTGACATTGTCACTTTTATCACTTTTCATTCTTGTTACCTCCCTGATGTTGAAGTTGTATAAATAAAAATAAAGAAATTATTGGAAATAACATATTGAGTGGTGGGGTGGGGTGCGTCTGTCTGTCTGTCTGTCTTGTTGGCAACATGGCCATATTAGACCATGGCCCCCTTGCTAACCTCACATTTCAACATCTCAGAATGCCAATCTGCTCAAGCTGCACCTCTAAAATTGGTAGATTTAGGTAAGTAACAAAATGAGGGGAGGGTTTAAAAGAGGCAACAGATGCAATTTATTTATTTATTTATTTATTTATTTTACTGAAAGAGAACTCCAGTTCTTTGATTTCCCCAGGAACTCTCAAGCTATCAGATATGGCACCCAGGCATCTAAGAACCCCAAATGGTGCTAGAGCAATAAACAATATACAGGAAAATGATATTTGTCTTTCCAACAATTCTTGGTTCGCAGCAAAGGGGAAATTTGAAGTTGTAGCCAGAAAAAGACCCCTGAAACATGCAAAGGATTGAGGAATTTGCCTTGAACAACATTTCACTGCAGAGTGCACTTCCCCATCAGCAGCCGAAAACAAAAATCAGTATATGCAGAATTCAAGTATTTATCATTATCTGAAAAGAGAACAAGGGATACATGTTTCAGGCCAACCTTTTCACATATTTTTAAATCTTTGGATTTGATGGTGGTGTGTGTGTGTGTGAGATATACATTATGCTTCCAGAATATATATTTCATTTACTGTTTTTCTGTAGGAATGTAGCAGGACTGACTTGCTCAAGTGGATATCAAAATATATTAGAATTCTTGGCCACCACCCAGAAGCACCACCAGAAGCAACAGCAGCAGCTACTCAACCTGATATTTTAACAACATGTTTGGCCCACAGTTGTGATCATCACAGTGATACTAATGATAAGGAAGGATACAGCTGCTATGTTTACACTGGCAATAGTTAATTTGTGTCACAACCCATTGAGCTTACTGTATATATAGTTTATGGCAGTAATGATATCAATCAGTAATGATATCTATCAAGAGTCTAGGGCATTCTAAAATGATTCTCAGGTTTAAACAGTTATCCATGCCAACACACATCACCAAGCACAAACAGTTCTGGGTGGAATTAAGGGCCAAAGCGGATGGGATACTAAATGCTTCCATGGAAAGCTTTTTAAAAATCAGTAGCAGGTACTCAGTATTTGTGTATATGGAGGGAAATAATATTTATCAGTTCTGCAGTGCACTGGGAGTGGAAATTTAATTCTTTCTCCTACAGGCACAATCCCAATAAAAACTATGTTGCATACAGCTGTTATTACACTCCCTTTTTCCAAGTTCGCATTGGCACCAGTGGGAGCTTCTTTCTCAGGAATACTAGCATGAGAACATAGCTGGGCAGGCAACAGTTAAACCTTCCTTCTCCATGTTTCCCCAACATCCCCTCTGTCTGGTATAAATTTTTTAAAATCCTGATGTACAATTGTAGCCCATCTGGTTTGGCCCTTGGGAATCTTGATGTCAACAGCAGTCACTTTAAATGCAGCTAGGAGACCCCTGCTTCTCCAGTTAGGGTGAAGCATTGTATGCTCTGTCAATCCACTTTAGTTAGAATTTGCCAGGAATGAATGATTCCATCAATGCCTTATTAGGCATCAATGCTCCATGTCAGAAACTGACAATTAATGGGGGGGGGGAGGAAAGTGATCCTGGAGGACAGAGTCTGGATCTGTTGGTTGCCCAGCCATGACTGAGATGTAGACAGTTTGGGAGGGACAAAATGGGCAACATGGTGGGCAAAGACTCCACCAAGGACAGATGCAACATGGGCTGCCATGATTCTGGAAATGACACAGAGCCCATTCAGACAACCACACAGCCCTCAGAGTGAGCTCCTTCCCCCTGGGATAAATTTTCTGGTCTGAATCATCCAGCCAAGTGGTAAAAAAGATTTCAGCATACATCACATAAAAATCTATGTTAAAAAGCTACAACATGCTATTGTTTAGGAGATGCCTATGGCTTCAGTCTGCTGCTCACCTCCACTTGCACCTGTCATAATTCACTTGCGGAACTGAGAGGCCATGTGGTTGATTAGCAGTTCAGATATCGAGAGCCAGGGTATCAGTCAGAAGCTGAGGAACAAAAACTGACAGGGGGGCATGCAGAGGGTAGCCTGGACTCAAGAAGAGGGCAGGGCCTCTGAGCAGGCTTGACTATCTCTTGACGATCAACATTGTTTTCAGTGGCCATAGAGCATTTGCTGCCTGCCTTAATGAGGGAGGCTTATTGTTTAGTATAAACAGCTTGAGCTACACTAACTGAGCTGCAGGTGTGCTGAGTCTCTTCCCAAACACTCCAGTCCTGTTAGTATAATGGTGGGAGACCCAATTGAACCCTTGAAACACACTTTTCAGTGAGAGCGCATGCAATCATATAGGAATGAATCTTTCACCATGTGAACTTGTGCAATGGCCTCCTTACTGTCACTAGTTCCCTAGTTCCCTTCAAGAGGTGAAATCAGAGATGGAGGCTGAAGGAGTTAACACCAGGCAAATACAGATGACCCTTTGCCAAGCAGTAGCCTCACCATGATATGGATGCAGTAAGCCAATTAAGTATGGGGTACACCAATCATGGTTGTTGTTGTTGTTCTGTGCCTTTAAGTCATTTCCAACTTATGACTACTCTAAGGGGAACTTATCACAGAGTTTTCTGAGGGTTGAGCATGTGCTCAAGGTCACCCAGTGGGTTTTTATGGCCGAGTGGAGATTCAAACCCTGATCTCCAGAATGCTAGACCAACGTTCAAACCAATATTCTATGATGGCTTCCCAATCTTGGTGCTGTCTAGCAGACTCTATGAGGGGGCAGGAGCAATTTACCTATCATACACTGCACCCAATCAAAATCTGCAGAAGCAGAACAGACTCTGCAGCATTTGCAAATGGTAGTATCCAACACACTTCAAAGAGCTATCATTTGGATATTCCAGCATCATTGAGACACTTAAATAATTTCTATTTGATCACCTTAAGATGAATGACTATCTGGCCATATAGGTCAGTGCTATGGGGACACTTTGGCCCTCCAGATATTCTACACTGTTACACTTACAACCTCCTATTCCTGGACATGTTAGCTGGGGCCTCTGGGTGATGAAATCAAAAACTTCTGATGGGGGAAATTAACTGGATTTCCTATCAAAAGTGTGCAGCAGCCCTCAGATCTCTGAACTGTCAGGGTGAAAACAAGCCCATGTACAACCACAGAGGGCAGAAAACCATGTGGGACCATTTGCACAAAATAATGAAGATCTGCTAAAAGCTGCCTTTCTCTACCTCCTTATCCCTCTTATTACCTTTATGTGCACACACACACCACCCTCACTTACTATCTTCCTCCTTTCCCACTTTTGCAGCTGCACCATCTTCTTCCTTTCCCACTTTAGCAGCTGCTTATAATGCTCAAGGGGCAAATTCCCCACCCCTCCCTTCCAAATACACAAAAATAGCTACATCTGCAATTATCTGTGCCCAGGCCAAAGCTCTCTGTCCCTATTCACATTTCAACATGTCACAAAAGGCCTTCCAGAATATAATTTGGGATCTTCATCAATCGAATACCTCAAGAGAATAAAATCTCCTGTTAGGTAAGAGATCTGATGAAGTGAGCTGCAGTCTGTAAAAGCTTACATCATAATAAATGTGTTAGCCTTCAAGGTGCCACTACACTCTTTGTTGGTTTTAGAAGAAGAATTTTAATGTTAAACTTTACTCCCTTCACAAGGTATCTCGCATCATCCTGAAACACTGTTCAGTACATACCAGAGAGTACTTGTCTGAAACAAATCCCTCTTCACAGCACTTCAGTAAACACAGGAGCCGTTTGTAGGAAGCAAATAGTATCCTGTTCTTCGCTGCAGAGGATTCAAGCTTTTATCCAGTACATTGTGATGAATGCTTCATTTTGAAACTTCCTTCAAAATAGGTCAGATTGCATGTTCTATATGATACTTACTCCTGTGTGGCTGTCATCCCATACCCACTAAAACTACATAGACTGTGTAGAAGGAGATCTGATCTTTCAATGTTTATAGGAATTTGAAAGGGGAAAACTCAGTCAGTCAGATAGAGAGTATTCCTGGGGCTTCTGCCATATGCAGAGGAAGTCCTTAAGTCATTAATACTTTGTAGCAAGGCAGGACTTGTAAAGGGGACAAATCTCCTTTTATTTTCAAGGGAAATGGATTAACATACAGAAATGTGTGCACATTTTTGTGTACTGCTGCTTATCTTGACAAAGGTATTCCACTAATATAAATATGCACATTCCTAATCAGCACCTACATAGTATCAGGATGAAATTCTTCAGAGTGGTATTCATTTCTCTTTTTCTTGAGCAATAAAGCTATGTGATAGCCGTTTAAAAAACAAAACTAATTGGCTAATAGTCAGAACTCCAAAAATAAAGAGTGGAACTCTACACTGTTTTCTACACTCAGCACTTTTCCTTTTGCCTTTGGATATAAGATCCCAAACACACTGCAGAAATAACCCAGTTTGACACTGCTTTAACTGCCCTGGCACATTTCTAGAGAATTCTGAGAACTGTAGTTTTGTGAGACATCTAGCCTCCCTGTCAGAGAGCTCCAGTGCTTCAATAAACTACAATTCCCAGGATTCCTTAACACTAAGCAAAGGCAATTAAAGCAGTCTCAAACTGGGTTATTTCTGCAGTGTGTTTAGGACCTAAGATTATATATTGAGGAGCTTGTTTTCAGACTGATGATTCAGATGTCAGGGCTGTTGAACACCTGAGATGCCAGTTAATTTCCCCATTCCCTCAGTGATTATTCTATCCAGGAATTGGTCTGTTGCTTTGTGCCACCATGGGGAATCTTTGCCAAGGCAGATTTTTTTTTTAAAAAAAACGTAACCCGTGGAAGCGCCAGCTTGCAGTTTATTATTTATATATTTATTTTATTATATTCCATCTTTCTCCTGGCATGGGACACAGAGCAGTTTACAATAATTTAAAAGAAAGTTGTTGTTGTTGTTGTTGTTATTATTATTATTGTTATTATTAACCTTTATTTACACAGCGCTGTACATACAGTCTTTTTAATTAGACGGTTCCCTGCCCTCAGGCTTACAATCTAAAAAGACACCACACAAAAAGAGAAGGGAGTAGTGGTGGGGAAGGGGATGAGGTCCAGCAGGTCCTCTCTACCTCCAAGGCCTGGACCAAGGCAGATGGACTGGAGGGAGGGCTTGGCTTCATAATGGATGGTTAATCTTCATCCAGGGAGGCAAGCGACAATTATGCAAAGACTGGGAAGGCTTCTCTGAACAGGATGGTCTTCAACTCCGTTTTGAAGCTGGTTAAAGAAGTGATGGCTCTTGTTCATGGGGGAAGAAGGTTCCAGGAGGGATGGGCAGCGAGTGAAAAGGGGCGAATCCGAGATGGGGCAGAGGAAATCCTGGGCTGGGACAGCAGACCTTGACTACCAGGGCGGAGGGCCCGAGTGGGAAGATGCATCAAAATCTTACTTTACAAGTATTAAAAAAAATCAAACAATTCTATTTTTCAAAAAGCACATAATTAAAGGGCATTTAAAACATAATTTTAAAATATTATAAATGAAAAGCATATCACACCACACTGAAAATACCATTCTACCACATGATTTAAGAACCAAAGGCTGCTGGCAGAAAGAGAACAGAGAGATGCCCAGCTGAACCTCCTATGGGAGGAAGTTTCACAGCCTTAGAGCAGCCACCAAGAAAGCCTTGTCTCATGTCCTCACAAAGCATATCTGCAATGGTGGTGGGAGTGAGAGAAAGTTTCCCACTGAGGATCTTAAATCTTGAGCCTGAACCACCTACAGAACAAACTATCCACAGAACCTTATCTTTGGTGTTCCTGTAATAGGAGAGCACAAAATGTAGAATTCCAAATAAAAGGTCTACAGCTTCCTTACAAATTCAGCAGCAACAACAACAACAACAACATATCTTAATTCATGCTACTGCTTCAACATCAGTGATCTTTTCATGGGCAACTAGTTCCATTTATTAATGGCTCAACCATTCTCTGTAGGAAGCAATTTACATACCCAGCCTGCAAGCTGACATGGGGTCAGTGGTCAAGAAATGCATGAATATATTAATCCCTAAAATGGGAATTGCTATCTAACGTCTCTCTGTTTAACAGGCAGTCTTGGGGGAACTGAACAGAAAGGGGTCAGGGGAGAGAGAACTGGTCTAAGTCCCCACACCTGCAGGTACTCCAACATGCATGGCTGAGCTGGGATTTCAAATCATGTCCCTGGAGCCTATGTCTGGCACTTTATTCACTGAACCAAACATAACAGGCTCAAGTCTGTTGCACAACAGGCCCAACATTACCAGGTCTTAATACTGTGGAGCCCCTGGACTGATGAGTGAATCTGCCTCCTTGCTTTCATCAAAATGTTTCTAACCCCTATGGTTGCCAACTGCTTGGTGAGGTATGTGAAGCCCTGCTAACTCTTCTGCCTTTAATAACAGCTTGATCTACAGTTGTTGGGAGCTAATCATGAGCCCCTGCCCTTCATACCTTCTAACCATGTTGTGTGTGGCTGGGCTTCAGAAAATTAAGAAGAATTGGCACTGTTATTGGCCTGACCTCCCTGCCTCCATGTGCCTTACTTCATTCTTCCATATCCAAAACACACACTTTACTTCATTCTTCCATATCCAGCTGTTGAGCACAGATGTCTGAAGAAGGGAAACCTACCATTCATATAAGCCTGCGGTAAGCAATGTATGGGCCATGTTTGTGAGCTATGACCTACCCCTGCCTTCAACCCCAGTTCTGATGGGGAAAAAAGCTTTTCCTCATTATATCTTGCTACTTTGGGAAGCTTCTCTTTCAGGAGTGAATTTTTTGTGTTTAGAATTGTGTGAGCCTCAGGTCCAAAGTCTTTCCTTTCAAAAATCCAAACACACATCTAGCCACCTCTCATTTCTTTTGTCTGTTATTTTTAAATCATTTCTGGGCCCAGTTCAGCCTGTAGCAGGTGCTGGACATGAAAATCTGGCCACTTGCTCTGCCAAAGTACTCAGCCCCTGACAGTTGCTTTTGTGAGACCTAGAATTTAAACTCTACATGTTTCTAAATTCTTCAGAATTCTACTCTTCCCATCTTGCATACTCAGGGGTCAAACACTCAAACCACATTGGGTGCTGTACTGGAGAGAAAGTGGGATATAAATTAAATAAATAAAAATAGACATCAGCAGCCAGACTAATAATGCATAATGTGAAACATTCCAGAGTTAGAAATACAGAGAAGGTTCATTATATATCTCCTTTTACATGCCTTTCTGAAATAAGCATGGGTAGAATATTGGTAAATAGTAGAAATGCTTAACGTAAGAATAGGTGACAAACATGTCATCTTTCATGGGTTTTTTTGTTATTAAAATATTTCTAACCCCCACCTTTCTGAGGACTTTGTTCAAAACCAAACTGTTTTGTAATGCTAACTGGCATGTATCGTGCACCTGTAAAAGGCAACAGCTGGAATCCCTGTTATTATATTTTACTAAGAGTTGTGAGAGTTCGAGACATTTTTGAAATATCTGGAAAAATCAGTGAAACTGTTGATTTTCAGTTCTACAGACTGGTTATAGAGCAGGTTCCAAAGTATAGTTTGAGTGATTGTGAAGAAATTCAGAACTTTCTTAAAAGTAGAAAGTGAACCTTAGAAAAATAAGTACATGCTGACATGGTACCTTGGATTTCCACTGTCACTGTTTTATTTTACTGACAAGGCAGCCAAACAAGATGCAATACATATAACTCAGCACACAAACACAATGCACAGTGTGCCATGGAATCAAAAAGGTTTCATGTTAATTCTAGTAATTCTGGTACTGTATCATAGGACCTATTTTTGACATCCAATTATTGTTAGTAGGCTTCAGCTTTCATCATCAGATTAACCAGCAATGTTGCATAAAAGCAGTTCCATTACTCCATAATATATTTTTATCCCAGATACTACAGGGATGGCAATTCCCCTGCATCAGACGTCACTGAGATAAGAATCTTTTAATAAAAAAAATGCAGCTAATCCAACTAAGACACAGGAGGATGTTATAAAGGTTAATCGGATCTAAGCCACCGGGTTTCTTCACCCTGCTGCTATTTATTTAGCGACATACTTGGCAAGGAGCATCGGCAAGCCCAAATTAAAAGTCAAGAATTGCTCCCATGCATTCACTTGCTGTCACACCCCCAGCAGCACACACAAGTGGTTTTCTCACCAGGGAAAGAAAATCTCAGGCAGCCTGGGAACATGGTGTGTGGTCTCTGGGACTGAGATCTTCAAAGTCGGGGAACTGCCAGATGCAACACAATGCGAGTGCAGAATGCCTTTGCAGGCAGCTACATATGACCCCTGTACCCATTATGTATGGCAACCTGCTTGTTACTTTTGGTGAGAACCTACCCTCTGTTTACAACAGGAGTTCCCTCCTTGTTGCAGCTCCAGGGAGCAAAAGCCATAGAATGAGATGCATAAGTGGGCATCAAAATGCCTTTTGGAAGAAACTACCAAGTCATGTTACCTCTCAAGCTGAGTTACAGAGGAAGCCACTTTAAAACAGCCCTGATTCCATCCAGTCCAATACTGGCTACTATCATTTATTTATTTACTAACTTCTTTATTTAATATTCTCCCTTTTGCCCATTTTTTTAAAAGATAGAAATAAAAACACTTTATGTTATAATATGTAAACAACTAAACAAATTATATTAAAAACAACTCTTGGCAGGCTCACAAAGGAAGACAGGCCCTTTGGAGAGCCAGGACCCAATTTCTTCAGAGCAGGTTTTATAACAGTTGCCCAGTATAAAAAGCTTTTTATCCTTTTAGTGTTCCTAAGGTTTTTCAGAAGTTTTGAATCACTGGGGACTCCTATGATTTAGGAAAACAAAGCACCTTTAAAACAGGAATCCCATGTGCCAATAGTCTGTTTGCCTGGAGGAAGCACCCTTCTTTCCCCATTCTTTACACACAAACACCTCTGGACCCCACCATCATCGCAACCTCCAGTGCAATACTTTATGATGGGATAATTCCAAAATATGCATTGGCTCCTCTGTGCATATATTATGCATATATTAAGCTACTGTTTGGGACTAAAATTCCCAGAATGTTTCAGTCAACATAGGCAAGCTGCCTGGGTATTTCTGTAATTATAACCCATAAAAGTTACTTTCCCAAGCTCTGATTATGCCAAATAGATCAACATCAGAAAGAGGGAGCGGGGCCTAAAGCACAGTCTGTCAGGTGCTAGACTTCCAGGCTTGGCTCTAAATGCAGACAGATCTGAACTGGGCAATTTCAGAGGCCACCATGGCCTGTCCTTTATGCTGTAAATCTCCACAGCCCCATCATTGCAGGGGCATGGACAAATGAGGTTCAAACCAACTGAGTTCCAAAGTTTTCAGCTCAGTAAGGTAAGTCAAGTCAAAAGTGTACAATCTGCTTGACTTATTGTCATCAGGTACTTTACTCTGCACCTCTGTGGCCATGCTTTGTGAGGGTGCACTCAGCAAGTCTGTGTTTATGGCAACTTTGTTCATTATTAGTCACTTCTTCCCCACACAGTTCTGCAGGATCAGCTGCTAACTTCACGCTGTCTTACATAAGTGGTGTTAGCCTTTTCAATCTATTGGAACTTTCTCAGCTATACTCTTCTTTTCAAAGCGGCATTACATTTAGCTCATAAAACATGTGGTCTCAAATGCCAAGACAGCATTGGGAGGGAAACAACTGTAGGGAAGAATTCACAGACAGGCATGAAGAGAGAGTTTTATTCCTTCCTCTACATTATTCTTTCCCTATTCATCAGGCTTGCTTTCAGTCTCAAAGGTCAGCTAATGAAAGTTTTCTCTCTGTGCATGGATAACTCTTTGTCTCTGTTAACCTTGAGATACCTTGTCAATGTAGTCCAGAAACGTGATTATTGTTATATAGAGAAATCATGTAAGTTATAAGAAACTCTATAAGGCTTACATATATATTTTGATAATTAATATACAGATAATTATAATTGTGAATTAACTGTGTATTTTCAATATGACACCTTCCATGGTGTGCAAGATAAGCTGCAAAAAGATACTCTGCAGTTAGCCCTTAAATGTTTGAGAGGAAGCTACAGTGCTCACTGTACACCTTCCAGAAGTTTCACATCCAGAAAAATGAAGATATACAATAATTATGGTCTTGGATATAGAATTTGTATTCCCGAGAATCTTAACCACCTTTATAATTTTTATATAAAATATGTACAGTATAGCCCTTCTTTGTGGTGAAAAAAATGTTTTAAAAACAGAGACAACATCTGTGAAAGACTCTGTCTCCGCCCTGTATTTGCCATCCCTTGATCAAGGTCTCCAGTAACTTTCTTCTGTCTGAACCAGGCATGGTAAGCAGCAGCCCAGCAGAAGAAAAGAACGAATGAAGAAGACTGGGGGGAAGGAACAGAACAGTGGGAGGAATGGGAAGAAAGTCATCTGCCAGCAAGCCATGCAAGTACCATCAACCTCTGACCTCAAGGCTTCCTGGAAGGGAATGGAAAAGGGGTAGAGAAAGATGGGGTGGGGTGGAGTAGAGAGAGAAGACTACACCACTTTCACTTCTGTCCCCAGTTGCTACCAGTGTTCAGGTTGCTCCTGAAATAGTACAGCCCTTGACAGAAAGGAGGTCCCAGTCCCTGCTCTAAACATTACTCAGTGTCCTCCCCACCCTAATCTTAGGGAGAAGCTAGCCAGGAGAAAAAGAGGAGGATTGAAATACAACAGTTGGGCAAGCCTTGCACGGGCTGAAACAGACCCAGGCACTGGTGCTTGCTGGAGGAAACTGTCTGCCTGGAGCTAGCCAAGGTCCTGCAGTTCAGTTGAGACCTACTTGCTACCTTGCTAAGAAAGCCCTCCCCTCCACCACCAGAGCTCTGTGGACTGCCATTTGTAGTCATCTCAGGGCAAGACACATTCCCATGTTTTCACTCCTACCTTATTTCTTCCATAATGTCATGCTTTGCAATAGCTCAGTTGCTTTATCAACTCTATTACTTAACTTTTTTTTAAGTACAAAATAACCAACTGGCAGCCATGCAGAAACAGGTGAAAGCAAATGAATCCTCAGTGAACCTTTCAGGAGTATTTACTGGGCCCATAAATCAGCCACTGGTGAGCGCCTTTCAGCAGCAACATTCCTTGTCCACTATCATCCTAAATAATGCCATAAATCAATGCAGCTGGGCCAGAGTGCCTGCTCCAGGGATCACCATGGAATACACGTGGAGTTCAGTTTAAAATGGAAGAAAAAGCATACACCATGTGAGAGTTATGCAGTCTTGAAGCATACCTGCCTATGAGATCCACTGAAGGAGTTTAAGTGAAGAGGAAGCGAAGCTGTCTTAACACCAAGATGTAATAGGTACAAAGATGCTTTTTGAAAAAATCATACTCCATGTATTAATAATCTCACCAGTACAAGCATATCTGTTATATCAGTACAATCATGGTTTGCTAATCTGCTAATGTCACTGTTTACTCAGGACTGTATAATCATTTGCCAGCTGAGAAAACATACACTGAATCTCACAAAATGGACTGCAATCCACAAAACAAAGAATTTCCAAAACTAGGGCTGTTGAATAAAGGAACTCTGGAATCTTTCAGCTCTTTATTCACACTGGGACAGAAGTTGAGCTGACTGAAATTATTTAAAAGGATGCATCAGGGTTCAACTAACACCATGGATGCAAATTAGCAAACTGAAGCATCACTGTGTCAAATATTACATAAGATTTAGAGATATATCAGTTATATATATTAACACCAAACTACTTCTGAGATGCCACGCAAAAATGTTGTATCCTTCTTCAATGAATATTCCAACGGACCTTGGTTCAAACAAGCCAACCTCATTTGTTGTAACTCATATTCTCTCCTGTTTCCTTTCATTCCTGCTTTAATAGCAGTGATTTTTCTACTGTTTTAAAAACCAAATCAAAATGGCTGAATAGGAGTAAACATGCTCATTAAGTTCCATTTGAACTTCAGTAAGGAAGGAAAAGTAGTTCAAACAGAAGTTTCAATTTCTATGGCTGCAGAACTTCAATTTTTATTTATTTATCTACCTATAACTTCAGAAGCTCTTAGTGGTCATGCTGACTTGTGGATTCTGGGAGCTGTAGTTCAAAAAAAAGTTACATTTTCTAAGCACTGTCTGCTTATACACACACACATATTTCACCCCTCCCATGATCATGCTGGAGCAAAAGAAATTTTGAAAGAATATAAAATCCTAAAAACCCTAGTTTTATAGAGGTAGTTAATGCTGTGTGCATTCAAGTCATTTCTGACTTATGGCAACCCTAACACAAACAGATCATGAGGTTTTCTTGGCAAGATTTGTTCAGAGGGAGTTTGCTTTGCCTTCTTCTGATGCAGAGAGTATGACTTGCCTAAGGTAACCTAGCAGGGATTTGAACCCTATTCTCCAGAATCATAGTCCAATGCTGAAACCACTACACCATGCCCCTTCTTGTAACTGACTTCAGTTGTCATGGGAGGGGAAAAAATACATTATCTGTCTGCAGGTTACTGAAAATCTTTACCCAGCTGATAACAGATAGTAGCTGCACAGCAGGGGAAAATATAGTACTGCAAAACACAATTATTCTAGTGCAGTTTTCATTCCTTTAGAAACATTGTTATAATGGAACAGTGCTGTTATGGCAAGAATAGAAAATTCAAAACACAGTGATAGGCTGCCCCTGCAGGCTTAAGCAAAGCCTTCAAAAGAAAAGACTGACATTGTTTTGAATAGCTAGCCAGCTGGTGCTGTTCTTATAGCGTCAGGAGCCTTCCCTAGACAATGGGCCAGCCAGGAGGAATGAGATTTTAAACACACAGCAGGCTTGTGTAACAATACTTGGCCAAGCTGTGTTTAGCATTTGTGACCCCACCACTGACACCTAGGCATAAGCTTTAAATTTTAATATTGCTTTAATGGACTTGTACATGCAGGATGTGGTACTCTGCACAATGCATCACTAAGAACTCTTGTACTAGGAGGGGAAAAATAACTTGGCATATCAATCTGAAATGGAACATCAGTTCACAGTACACTGTGTACTGAAGAACACACAAACGTCAATCCCTGCACGTAAAAAACGCCAGGAAATCGAGTCAGTATGAAAGCAATATTATCAAGTGCAATTTAATTTCAATCTCATCTAGAGAGTCGTTCACTCTGTTCCTGCAGAGGGTTTTGTCCTAAGCATTTCAAAGAAAGAGCAAATACACACATTTTTAATAAAAGTAGAAAAGATCCTGAAACTTTTACAAACCTGGACATGCAGTACACAGATGAATTACTCAAAGCCGTTTAACTTAAGCCTGACAGTGTCCTTCTGCTAGTACTTTTTTGCAGACAAGATGTATATACATTACAAACAGAAAGGGGCAGGTTAAAGACGACACAGCAGGGTGTTGCAAGAATTTCTGCTAGAAAGAAAACCTTTTTTAAAAAACCCTTTCTCATCCTACAAAAGACTAAATGGAGCTGAGGCGATCTACTCAATTAGAAAAGCTACAATTGACTATATTAAGATTTTGTCTCTTACGATGAGAGCCAGTGTGGTGCAGTGGTTTTGGGGGTTGGACCAGCCATGGAACCCTACTGGGTGACCTTAAACAGAGACTGGATGGCCATCTGTCAGGGATGCTTTGATTTAGATTTCCTGCATGGTAGGGGGTTGGACTGGATGGCCCTTGCAATCTCTTCCAACTCTATTATTCTATGATTCTATGAAACCACATTCTTTCAGCCTCATTGGACAGCAATGACAAACCTTCTCTGAATAAATCTAGGCAAGAAAACTCTATGAAAGGGTCATCACAAGTTAAAATGGACCTGAAGGCACATAATAACAACAGGTTTTAGGTATATAAGAGTAATTAATAGGAGAGAAGTGGGAGATTTGTTTAGGTTGTGCAAGGAGATTGTTTCCCCAATTCAGAAAATGATATCTATGCACAGAAACAAATTTCTGTGTATGCAGCAAAAGCAAACATACTTCTAAATGCACTACCTCACCTCTGTTTCAGTGCTTAGCCAGGACTGATTCAACTGACATAAAGATACACACTGCTACATATAAACAGTTCTCAATAATTAGAGTTGAATCAGAGGTCATCAAGAGTACAATAGAAAGTGAATATAAGTGATTTCATTACTTCCAGAATTAGAGGCTACCAGAAGGTATGAATTCTATCGAGGGGAATCCCAAGGCAATTTGCTACCTGATGGTTCACTGCCCCCTCTTCCCAGTAAAAAGGCTGATTGGACTGGCAACTGAAAGTTAATTCAAAACTATTATGGGATAATATTTTCCTCTACTTCTTAATAAATAGGTTAGTTGGGGGTCCAGGACAAGTTGCATGGCATGCAGAACTCTTTCCTCCTACAGAAGCAAGAGCTCACAAACAACATCTGGAGGAGGGGTTACGTCCACTGTCCTCAATACCTCCTACCTGAAACCGTTCCCTCCCTCTGTCTCATAACAGAGCCAGCCCTAAGTACAACCCAGGTATCCCCCCCTCCCCAACAGATGGAGCTTAGGAAAACTATGCCCATAGCAAAATTTGAATGAACTGCCTCAGCTTTTGCTTGGATACATGCACATATACATATCTAGTTGACTTAAACAAGATAAGCCACAAGATATACAGGAGAAGGCAAAATAAGTATTGAAAGGTCTCTGAGCAGTACATGCACAATGTTTTGGTACAGTACCATGCACAGAAGAAGCTCTCACATCAGAGAGAGAAATCATTCTGGGTTTTAGTCTGAAATTTAAAGGAGCTGTCTGAGGTGCTAAACAAATTGAAGCTCAATCCAGACAACACAGAGATGTTTCTCATCAGTCAAAAGGTGCATCAGGAAACAAAGCATATACTGAGTATGTACTAGGGTTGCCTGTGAGCGTCCTTTTCAGACGCTCCCTAACCCTAGTACATACTCAGTACGTCAACATGGTGGCGCCCTGTCTACACGGGCGCCGCTATTTTGATGCAACGGATGCATAGCATCCGCACGTCCCGTCGCGCCTCGACGTCACGAGTGCGCCATTTGCACACTCAGGCGTCGCAAGCGCGACACAAAAAGAACCCGCTTTTTGAGGGTTCTTTTTCCACCACCAGTAAGTCTCGCCGTTTGGCAGCTGAGGCTTCCCACTGGCGGGAATGGAGGTGGCAGCAGACCACCCTTTTTGGGAGGTCTGTATCCCGCCAAAAGATTCAGCCTGTATTGGATGGGTTATACTCCCCAGGAAACCACACATTTGCAGATTGCACTCCTCGATTAAGCTCTGAGCCTGGAGCCCCAAGTTTTGACAGTGATCAGGAGTGCATTTCCAAAGTTAAAGCTTGTGTGCCAACTGTGTCATTCCTTGAGAGTCCTTCCTCACACATGCTTAAGTTACATTTTGTTTGGATTACTATAATGTGCACTATGTGGACTGCCTTTGACGGGTGTTCAGAAACTGCAGCTGATCCAAAGAATTGCAGCCAGACTATTGATAAGGCCTAGTCATAGAGAGCATCCAACTACTTTGGCTACAGGTTAATTCCAGTTACAGTTTAAAGGATTGATTATGACCTATGAAATTCTCTATGTCTCAGATTCTGATAATCTGAGGACCAGAGGATGTATCCACATTGCAGAAAGAAAGCAGTTTGACACCACTTGAAGTGTCATGGCTCCAACCTATGGATTTCTAGGATTTGTAGTTTGGTGAGGTATTCAGCCTGGTCTGTCAGAGAACTCTGGTGCCTCATCAACGTGCATGATTCTATAGGATAGTCACAGCAGTTAACATGGTATCAAATTGCTATATTTCTGAAGTATGGATATATAGAATCATAGAATTATAGAATCATAGAGTTGGAAGAGACCACAAGGGCCATCCAGTCCAACCCCCTGCCATGCAGGAAATCACAATCAAAGCATCCCTGACAGATGGCTATCCAGCCTCTGTTTGAAGACCTCTAAGGAAGGAGACTCCACTACACTCTGAGGGAGTTTGTTCCACTGTCGAACAGCCCTCACTGTCAGGAAGTTCCTCCTAATGTTGAGGTGGTATCTCTTTTCCTGGCGCTTGCATCCATTGTTCCATGTTCTAGTCTCTGGAGCAGCAGAAAACAAGCTTGCTCCCTCCTGTATATGACATTCCTTCAAGTATTTAAACAGGGCTATCATATCACCTCTTAACCTTCTCTTCTCCAGGCTAAACATTCCCAGCTCCCTGAGTCATTCCTCATAGGGCATGGTTTCCAGACCTTTCACCATTTTAGTCGCCCTCCTTTGGACACACTCCAGTTTCTCAATGTCCTTTTTTAATTGTGGTGCCCAGAACTGGACACAGTATTCCAGGTGGGGCCTGACCAAAGCAGAATAGAGTGGCACTATTACTTCCCTTGATCTAGACACTATACTTCTATTGATGCAGCCTAAAATCGCATTGGCCTTGTTAGCTGCTGCATCACACTGTTGACTCATATTCAACGTATGGTCTACTTGGACTCCTAGATCCCTTTCACACGTAGTTTCATTCAGCCAGGTGTCCCCCATACTATATCTGTGCATTTCATTTTTTCGCCCTAAGTGCAGTACCTTACATTTCTCCGTTTTGAATTTCATTTTGTTAGCTTTGGCCCAGTTTTCTAGTCTATTCAGGTCATTTTGAATCTAGATCCTGTCCTCTGGGGTATTAGCTACTCCTCCTAATTTGGTGTCATCTGCAGATTTGATAAGAATGCCCCCAATTTTGTCCTCCAAATCATTAATAAAGATGTTGAATAGCACTGGGCCCAGGACAGACCCCTGTGGGACCCCACTGTTCACTTCTCTTCAGGATGAAAAAGAACCATTGTTGAGCACCCTTTGGGTTCGGCCGGTCAACCAATTACAAATCCATGTAACAGTTACTTTGTCAAGCCCACATTTTACAAGCTTGTTTGCAAGAATATCATGGGGAACTTTGTCAAAGGCCTTACTGAAATCAAGATATACTATATCCACAGCATTCCCTTCATCTACCAAGCTGGTAATTTTATCAAAGAAAGAGACAAGGTTTGTCTGGCATGACTTGTTTCTCTGAAACCCATGTTGACTTTTTGTGATTATGGAATTGCTTTCTAGATGTTCACAGACTCTCTTTTTAATGATCTGCTCTAGAATCTTTCCTGGTACTGATGTCAGACTAACTGGACAATAATTGTTTGGATCCTCTTTTTTCCCCTTTTTGAAGATGGGGACAACGTTTGCCCTCCTCCAGTCTGCGGGGACTTCTCATGTTCTCCAGGAGTTCTCAAAGATTATTGCCAATGGCTCCGATATTACATTTGCCAGTTCTTTTAATACCCTTGGATGGAGTTCATCTGGTCCCGGAGACTTAAATTCATTTAGATTAATAAGGTGTTCCTCTACTATCTCTTTACTTATTCTGTGCTGAAATTCCTCTATTCTGTCCTCTGCTCCATTATCCTCAGGTTGAGCACCCTTTTCTTTTTCTGAGAAGACTGAGGCAAAGAAAGTGTTGAGTAATTCTGCCTTTTCTCTGTCCCCTGTTAGCATTTTGCCATCTTCTGCATGCAGTGGCCCTACCGTTTCCTTCTTCTTCCTTTTGCTGCGGACATATCCAAAAAATCCTTAGCAAGCCTGAGTTCATTCTGTGCCTTGGCTTTTCTGACTTTACCCCTACACAGGCTCGCTATTTGTTTGAATTCCTCTTTGGTGATTTCCCCATTTTTCCATTTCTTATACATGTCCCATTTAAAACTTAGCTCAGTTGAAAGTTCTTTAGTCATCCATCTTGGTTTCTTGAGACATCTCCCATTTTTCTTCCTCATTGGAACTGTTTGAAATTGTGCCTTCAGTATCTCCCTTTTAAGAAACTTCCATCCATTTTGAACTCCCTTCTCTTTTAATATTGCTGACCATGGGATCACCCCCAGTATTTCTTTAAGTTTACTAAAATCAGCTTTCCTAAAATCTAGAATGTGTGTCTGACTATGCCTGGCTTCTCCTTTCCATTGTATAACAAACTCCAGGAGAACATGGTCACTTCCACCTAAGGATCCCACCACTTGCACTCCATTAACTAGGTCATCCCTGTTGGTTAGGATCAGATCCAAAATAGCTGATCCCCTTGTTGCCTCTTCCACCTTTTGGACAATGAAGTTGTCTCCAAGGCAAGTGAGGAATTTGCTAGACCTTGAGGATTTGGCTGAGTTTGCCTTCCAGCAAACATCAGGATAGTTGAAGTCACCCATCACTACTACATCTCTCTTTTCTGACTGTGTGATCATCTGTTCTAGAAAGATATCATCCCATTCCTCAGTCTGACTTGGGGGTCTGTAGTAGACTCCCACCATAACATCCTTGTCGTTTCCCTGCCCTTTAATTTTTATCCAGATGCTCTCCACCTGGCTTCCAGGATTGATGTCCTGGATCTCTTCACTGGTGTAAATGTCCCTGACATATAAGGCTATTCCTCCTCCTTTCCTGTGTGACCTATTTCTCTTAAAAAGGTTATACCGCTCTATTTCTACATTCCAATTGTGAGACTCAGCCCACCAGGTTTCAGTGAGGCCTATTATATCATATTTGCTTTGTTGTCCTAGGAGTTGAAGTTCATCTTGCATATTTCCCATGCTCTGTGCATTAGTGTAGAGACATCTAAGACCATGTGTTCCCTTTACTTGCTGCCTGTGCAAGTTCTTTTGCCTCCCACTTTTCATTCCAGTTTGCTAAACATACAGATTATTGTTTTCTTGGCCCCTTTACATTTGAATTTCTATTTATGAGCTGAGAAATTTGTCACCTTCTTGGGCCAGATGTGAGAATCTTCATGTGGTTCATTTGCTGGCGCAGCACTACTGGAATGATATGGCTCACTAGTCCTTCCAGTGCTGCCTCTGTGACCGCACGTTCTCCCACACTGACCACCCGGCCCTCCACATGAAGAAGCACCTCTAGTTGGGCTGCAGGG
This sequence comes from Sceloporus undulatus, assembly GCF_019175285.1. Lineage (NCBI taxonomy): Eukaryota > Metazoa > Chordata > Lepidosauria > Squamata > Phrynosomatidae > Sceloporus > Sceloporus undulatus. Next base: position 160,452,524 of record NC_056523.1, read on the forward strand.
GAGGTAGATAGGGCCTGTCAGAAAGACTCCCTGGCAGCAGAGTAGCTCAGGCACTGAATAGGCTTGGCCTGGGGTTCCCAGCCCCTCCCCCAGCCCTGCCACCTGTGACTGAGACTCCTGGCCGCTTGTCTTTGATGGTGGCATGGGGTGATGACGCATCTTGGAAGGATGGATGGACATACCTGATGGCTTTGGTTTGGAAGATCAGAAGGTGGATGTTCGGTAAAACCCAAAGTTGGACATAGTGCTATACAGAATTGTCGATCGAACTATGCATTTTGTCCATGCCGGCTTATTCTTTTTTTAATGAAAATAAAAAAATCTGTAGTTAAAAAAATAGGAGCCAGAGAAAGCAGGCAAAAAAGAAGCCATGGCCAGTCTTTACTACAGCTGGGGAGCTCTTACCATAGTCCATCCTGGGAGAACCTTAAAAAAGCAGCAACCCCCTCTACTGTCTCTGGGGTCCTTTTGCAATGTCTGGGAGGGAAAATGGCAGTAACTGTGGCTATTTAGTATTTCCCTTTCGCATCAGAGAAGCTCTGTCCATCACAATGGGGAAATGCCAAAGAGCCACCATGGATCTGAAGAACCTCATGCTGAGCCCCAAAGTTTTATCCTTGACTTATCCACAGGTCATGACAAATTCCATCATGTTTGCTCCATTAGCTGCCCTTGACTTACACATGAGGTCAACATATAGTTGAGCATATAGGTTACATGTTCTCTCACACTCCACTCATCGTAGACTACTTGGAAAAGCCTGAATGACTTATATTAGAAGCCTCCATAGATAGACTGGCAGATTAACATCCAAAGCAGTGGCAGTGCTGCATTTCCTTGGCCTGCAGCTGGAATGCTGCTGCTGGGGATACCTGGCCTACATAATACCAGAAAGCAAAAGGAGTGAAGAGTTACATCACTAGTAGGAGGCAGCAAGTTCAGACCAGCTTTGTGAATTATTAAAGATCAGAGCATCACCTCTGCAGGGAGTGTGGGCGAAGTGTTGCAAGAAAACAAATAATCACTTTACAGCTCAACGCAAATAGCAGCAAAACCTTTTTGATCCTCCTAAAGGAAGGGGAGTATCAACTTAAAAGTTATGTCAAACTAGCCTTTCAATTCCCACTTACTTTCTTCTGGGCATATTCCCTTATATCTCCATAACTTCAAAACTTGGAAACCATAATGCAAACGTTAAATATACCAATGAGGGAAAATAATTCTACTGAGAGAGAGGAAGAGAAGAAAAAAGAAAGAAAGCAGGGCTACCGTTCATTCCTCTGGGAAGCTGCCTCCATTGGGCTTTGCCTCTTCCCTTCTGGCATCCAACAGCCATTCCACCACACTCAGGGGCCTCATAACATTAAGTACAGGTCCTTGAATTTTCTTCTTTTACTTTCCCTTCCCCATCATCTTTTTCAACTATGTTACATCTTTTTGAGCTATAAGCCTAGTGTGTCATCCCATTCCTTGCGATGTCCTGTCTGGCTATGGTGACATGTCTTGATTACATTTCATTTGGATTAGTTAACACACACTACATGAGGCTGCTTTTGAAAAGTGTTCAGAAACTCCATCAAGTCTAAAATGCTGGGGCCAGGCTGTTGAACGGGGCTAATTACAGGGATCATGTAACACTTTCCCTTCACCATTGAAGCAGCTTCAATGGTTACTGACAGAATTTAAAGTACAGTACTGGTTGTGATCTTTAAAACTTCAGTCCAGACCACCTAAAAAACCATATCTCCCTATATGAGCCGGCCCAAGTTTTAAGATCTTTAGAGAAGGCTTCCTCTCAGTCCAACCATCAACACAGGAATGTTTGGTGAAGACAAAGGAGAGAACTCTCTCAGTGATATACAGTAGAAGGCTATAGAAATGGCTTCAGTCAATGGTTCAACTCACCTCCTTCTATTCTCTGGAAACCAGCCTTTCCTCTGGCCGGCAAAGACTTTTTTATTTAGGCAGATTATGAGGTAAAAGAGTTTTCTAAACATTGTGTGCTGTTGGTTTATCTTTTTAACTTTTAATACTGTCTCCAGTATATTTTAAACTGTTTTAACTATGTGCTTTTTAAACAGCATTATTTAATTGCTTTTTTACTTTGGTAAATCCTTTTGGCTAAACCATGTTTTGAGTTTTTTGTAAGCTGCTTTCAGTCCTTTGCTAGAAGAAAGGCGAGATAAAAATTAAATAAACAAATAATAAAAGAAGCCTGGGTTTTGTTTTGTTTATTTGACACTTGAAGCCTTCCAAGCTTTAGAAAGCATTGTAAATGATCTATGTGACTCCTTCTACACTTATGCCCTCAAACCAAGGACCTTCTCCTTTTAGCTACAGCTACATCCTCACACCACCATGTTTTCCAAGACATCCTTTCCTCCAAAACTAGTGCCACAGCATATCATATAAAAGGATTTTTTCCCAGCCCCCGAGCCTAAACTGGAAAAGTCAAAGGGGTTAAAGCTGTAGAACAAAGGTGAGGCACAGTTTAGGGGAGGAATGAGAAAGAAAGGCATTGTGTTCTTCAAAGGCAGTCTGCCTCAATGTTTCCTTCAAACTCCACTTGAGAAATGTAATGCAACAGTGGCTGCTGCAGAAAAAAGAGCGAAGACAGAGAGACCAATTGAAAATCCCTGGGCTTTTGTGGTTTACAATAGGCCTGCCTTCTCAATTCCTTAATTGTGTCTTCCACAGACAGAGTGCCTTAGAGAGTAGCATAGGACAATTGCTCCAGATTGGCCCAGCTGTCATCCACATTCCTCCCAAAGGTACTAGTGGCTTGGAGCAGGTGTTTCTAAACAGCCACATCATCCTATGCAAAAAGACAGTTCAGCATTACTCTTCCCACTCACCCCCATCTCTGCTCCACAACTTTTCTTTGCCTCCAGATTCTCTAGCAAACCATGCTGACAACTGCAAATGGGATTAAGGTCTGGGGCAGATGCAAGTAGCCCCACTGCCCCTCTTATCCACCCCAGCCTTAGCTAGAAACCATCACATGCACTTTCCCAGCTTTCAAGTCCATGTGCTCCCAATACTTTAATATTCACTCTCTTTCTCATTTCAGGGAAAAGTATGAAGGAATGGGGATGGAAAGGAGAGGAAACCCTTTTATAATGCCTTCAGTGCATCTTATTCAAGGAACCAAAAACAAATGAAAACGCAAGACTCTTTTGCAAGGGGCATGTATGATCCATCAAAAGGATTCAGTGACGTTGCCATGTTAGCCTGGAATATCAGTATGGAAAGGGATCTTGTAGCACTTTTGAGATTAACTGTGCAAAAGACATTGCAGCATATGTTTTGTAGATTGGGTATACTACTTCAGATGCATGGGCACTCAGTGCATCTGAGGAAGTAGACTGTGGCCCTGTACAGACCGGCCTGAAAGACCGGCATGCCCTGACTCCGCCCCAAGGGTGCCATGACGCTGCATGCCACTCCACATGGCACGCGGCATCATGGCACTCCTCTGGCACTGCATCCATATGATGCAGCACCGAAGGAATGCTGTATAGCTGCACCGCTGCAGCTATGGTGTCCTTTTGAAGGTGCAAAAAGTAGCCTTGATAGACTGAAAGGGGGCCATGGCATGTGGTTGTAGTGGCCCCAATCCGGCTAGGAAAAGGGCAGCATCCCACTGCCTCTTCAGGGCAGTCAGTCGAGTCCCCAAGTCTACAAAACTTACAATATCTTTCACACAGTCTCAAAGGCACAAGAAGATGCCTTTTCATCAAAAACAGTGAGAGAAAGTATCACTTTAAAAAACTGCACTTTGGTAGCTGTTTTAGATTGTAAAATGTTTCAAGGGACTGACACAGGCTGTAAAATAGGATATTAGTATGAGTCTAGCATTGTGTAGCAGCTTGAATGCTGGACTATGACTCTGGGAGAACAGGGTTCAAATCCCATCCTCAGCTACAGAAACCCACTGGATGATCCTGGGCAAGTCACACTCTTTCAGCCTCAGAGGAAGGCTGTGGCAAACCTGCTCTGAACAAACCTTGCCTAGAAAACCCCATGATAAGTTTGCCTTAAGGTTACCATGAGTCAGAAATGACTTGAAGTCACACAACAGCAGCAACTGAGAATTCAAAGTAAAAACAAAAAGCAAGTAAGCAGGTTTGTGGCTGGAGCATAATGATTGTTAGACCAGCTTTCTTGGAGGCTCTTCTGGCAATGAAACTGCATTTGAGTGTAGACAGACAGGACTGGTATTAGCTTGAGGCACTTCTGGCACTGAAGGGGCAGGAGGAACTTGAAATCAAGCCAACATGCTTATTAAGCAAAATACTTGCAAGCGATTTGAATTTCTCCTAGTCACCTTGTCCATTTACTTTCCTGCGATTTCACAGCCAGTGTATTGTGCTTTTCTCTGTCAATATGTTCCTTTCCACAAGACTTATGTGACTTAATATCCAAATTAAGCAGCACAGACAGGGTGATTGGAAAGAGAGAAGGGCTGTATTTCTTTTCCCAAAAATGTTCTTTCTTTTGTATTGCTAGCTCCAAATATATAAAACAAATGTTGCTGAATTCTTTTATTTATTTTAGTTTATTTTGGTTTATTTGGATTTTTTTTTTTTACAGGCCTCTTGTCCACCTTCCAGGAGATATAGCTGAAATCAAATGATCATAAGGATGACAACACTTTAATAGTTAAAAGTTTAATCAACTTTGACTGAAGTCTCTTTTTTTTTTCAACAACCATAAGATTCAGCTGGGGGCCATTCCCAGGATTTTAAGGCACAAGAAATATTGTAAAATCAAGAGTAAAAGCAGCCATAGGCCCGTTACAGACGAGCACCCTAGGACGGACTCAGTCTGTGCTAGGGTTAGAAAGGGGCATCTCTTCCAGACACCCCTAACCCTAGCATGGACTGAGTCCGTACGAAATGGCGGCGGCCATTCCACACGGCCGCTGCCATCTTGATGTAGTGGACGCTCTGCGTCTGCACGTCGCGCCCCGGATATGACGCCACCAGTGCGCGACTAGTGCCTTGCGGTGTTACATCCGGGGCCCAGGAAGGAGCGCGATTTTCGCACTCCTTCTTTGCTGTGTCTGGGAACCACGCCGTTTGGCTGCTGCAGTTCCCAGATGTAGCAACCGGCGGCGGCAGCAGACCGCCACTTTTCAGCGGTCTGTAACCTGCCATAGTTTCTTTCAGAGAAGCATTCAACTACAGTGTTCAAGAGGTCTCTATTACACCTCTTGCTGATACCCTAATTACTACAATCAAGCAAAAATCTCTCTCTCATTAGGTTACATTGTCCATTATCATCACATACACTGGAAAGTTGGCAGGTAGCAGAGGAGATAGAAAGCCCTATGCAGAATCCATGGCTTTCACCCAATTGTAAGAAAAATGTAGTGGAGGTGCATGGAGAGTAATAAGGCTGCCCACTTAGCACCAAGGAGCTACTGTTTGGGGGCTTGCCCTGAACAAACAGACTGCTTGTCAAAGATGGTTTTTACAGAGTGGATGAGAAGCAAAGGTAAACTGCTATTAAGGCAGACATATGAACGGCCACTTTAAAGGAACCAGCTAAGTAGTTTGATAAAGTGGGATCTATCCTCAAGAGCTAAACGATTTGGACAGCCCAGCTAACTTGTACCAAATCCTCATTTACCAGAAAGAGAGACAAATGGCTAATTCTGCTGTTATAATCAAAGATGTCTGAAAATTGGGCTGGTTTTAAAGTCAGGGGATTATCAGACGAAGGATGTCCTGTCCTGTCCCGTCATGTTCCTGTCACTCTCGCAATCGCGGGAAGGACTTTCAGATGGGATTCATGCTTACCCTGTCTGGGAAATGCAAATGACAGCGATCGCACGAAAGGCTTTCAGATGAAGTCACACAGATCCTGTCATTATCTCGCCATTAACCTGTCATTAAAGAGACACTGGCTGGCATTTTGTATTAACAGAAGTGTGCATTAATGCAATGCTGCTTTAATGATAGATTAATGGTGGGAACGGCACTATGATTTGAAAGTCTTTCATGCCACCACAGTCATGGAAGGGTTAAAGACGGGATAAGGATGAGGGAGAGATCCCATCCCTATGCCATCCCCATGTGAAAATCTCCTCAGAGTATTACAGAATCTGATTTTGTAGAGAACTACAGAGCACTGTTAACGTTATATGCCTTTGATTCCAACTTATGCTGACCCCTGATAGGGTTTTCTTGGCAAGATTTATTATTCAGAGGCTTGCTACTGCCTTCCTCTGAGGCTGAGAGTGTGTGGCTTGCCTAAGGTCACCCAGTGGGTTTCCATGACTATGCAGGGATTCCAACTCTGGTCACCTAGAGTCCTAGGCCCGTTCCGCACGGGCACTCTAGTACGTGCTTGGCACGTACTAGGGTTAGGAAGGGGCATCCTTTCCGGATGCCCCTAACCCTAGTACGCGCCAAGCGCGTACAAAATGGTGGAGCCCATTCTACATAGGTGCCACCATCTTGACATGTCAGACGCTTAGCGTCCGCACGTCATGGCTCACTTATGATGCCGCAAGTGTGCCACTGGTGCCTTTCAGCATCATAAGCGCAATAGAAAAAGAAGCCGCTTTTTGCGGCTTCTTTTTCTGCCGCTGGGAACCCTCTCCGTTTGGAAGCTGAGGGTTCCCAGCGGTGGAAACAGAGGCACCGGCAGACTGCCCTTTTTGGGTGGTCTGTAAAGCGCCCTAGTTAAACATTCAAACCACTACATCACACTGGCTCAATAGAGTGGTTTCAAGAGGGAGAAACTCAGAGAATAGTTTTTTTCTTCTTCTTTAATATAAATTGTCTATATAAAAATGTATATATACAAATATAAAATGTATATATAAAATTATTTTTACAAGAAGATAATATTTTGAAAGACAAGTTTCCAGTGCTTATGAATTGAAAAGAAAAAAAAAACTACAGGTGGACGTTGTGAAAACTACATTGGGCAGAAATTAGAGTAATGGTTCCCACACTTTGGTCCTCCAGGTGTTTTGGGTTTCCAACTCTATGAAGCCCTAGCCACCAGCAGCCACAAATTTGGGATGGTGAAGTCCAAAACATCTGGAAGACCCATGTGTGGGGAAACAATTGAATTAGACGATGGCATTTGAAAGGATGATCCAAAGGAGAGACTATCCCATTTCAATGTTCCACCCCTCTTTTGATCTTCCATTGCTGCCCCTCTCCTGCTATCCCAATCTAGACAATTTAAGCAAGCAAACATAAAAATTTACCTGATTTATACCATTGCTATTTTAGTTGCACCATTTATTTTTATTTTTTTTGCTTTTTCTTTGCTTAACTTGTTATATCACTTAGGTGGGTCAACTGCTTAATTTATTTGCTTTTTAGCAATAGTTGCTTTGGACTTTTTGAAATAAAATTGTTTTACAAGTTCTTTACATCTATTGGTTTTATTAACAAAACTAATTAGATTGCAGCCAACCAGTCTGACTCGTTGACACAGGTAAACCCAGTCCCAAATGCCTTTTCAGCTGAACCCAGGTTCAGGTTGGACTGACCTCCAATGCTCCACTGGGCTCAATAGCCCTATTCAGTAACAGAGGCCCTTGCCTCACCCTATGTATCTTGCAATTTGGGGGAAATGCAAAGGGCAAAAACCATGCCAGGTTTTTTGGTTAATTGACTTTATTACATGTGTTATTGATGTGGAGCAAAAATGTGGAGCAAAAATTCTTTTTTAAAAAATCCCATCCTTCCTCCAAGCCACTTGGAGTGATATAAATGACTCTCCAACAACAATCCTGTGAGGTAGGCTAGGATAAAAGTGTATGATTCAGTCAAGGTCACTCAGAGAGAAATTTGCAACCAGGTCTTCCCAGTCCCCGTTCTAGCATACATGAATGGGGAACCTCTGACCCTCCAGATGCTGCTAAATTCCAATTCCCATCAACGTTCAACAATTATGGGCACTGTAGCCCAACAACAGGCACCACACTCCTTTCTAACAATTGCAGGCCATGAGCCTGTACCACCCAAGAACCAACTAGTAATTCCATGTCAGAATGTGAAATCTTTCAAGTATTGAAAGATCTGGTCATTTTACAGTCTTCTTCTTACCACATTTCCATGAACTGGTAAAATATGGAACCACAGCCCAACAGAATTCCTAAAATATTCCTCAGTTCCAAATCCAAAGGCACATGACCTTTTATTGTAAACCATCTTGCAAATAAAACAAGACCCAGCTAATAATCTATCTGTGCTACACAGTTGCCCACGCTTGCCTACATCGTATAGCTGTGCCATACACAAGGCCCTAAAGATGCCAGTATTTCGGATTTACAGATGCTGCCTCAGCCTGATCATCTGGAGACATTTTTCCACTTGTTGCAGGTACAACCAGGCCAGAAGCTGTGTGTAAGCCAGTTCTGAACAAATAAAAAACAGTTATTTTCAGCAGCAAACATAGGCAAGGTAGAGTTGATTACAGTTTTTTTTAAGGAAGCTAAAAAGAATGGACCACACACACACACACTCACCAACATTTCTAACTGCCTCATTCCATATTGTATAAGATGCCATTCTCTTTCCATTTCCCACACATTTCTAAAGTGGACATAAAACAAAGCTTTAAAATGGAAAGCAAGGAAGGAAAGAAAAAGAAACACAGCACAGGAAGGTGTGAGGCAGGCAGAGGATACAAATGCTTCATTCAGAACTGTGCTTCTGAATCTAGAATTATATATAAAGCACTTAGCATGGCTCACATCCATCTCCACTCTCATGAGAAACTACAGATGTGGAGCAAAAATGCTACGTGTGCAATCTCATAGCATAAGCAAGTATATAAATACATTTTGGAACTCAGCTGCAAAATCATTGACATCACATCAGAATAACAGCCTCACAAAAAAGAAAAACAAGACTGTCCACAGAGGAGTGTCATGATAATGATTTTGAAGAGGAGCTGGACTATTCAGAAGTAAGAGAATAGAAATCTTTTACTTTCAAGGACTGCCTGGATAAGGAGATTTAGCTTGTTATTGAAACTAACCCTGCTGAAACCCTACCTTTTGCATAGCCACTAAAGGTGTGGAAGTCCTGTCCTCTTCTGCATTGGGCCACCCTAGGCACAAAGAAAGAGGAGGAGGAAGAGGACGTGATCTGCTGGATAGGTAGAACCAGTGCAGCCTTTCTCAGCTTGGTGCCCACCAGATGTGCTAAATTAAAACCCCCATCATTCTTCACTAGCATTGGCCAACACATCTAGAGGATATCAGGTTCAGGAAGGCTGCAATATGACATAGGCCCGTTCCGGACAGGTATATAGTACATATCCAGTACGTACTAGGGTTAGAAAGGGGCATCACTTCCTAACGCCCCTAACCCTAGTACGTACTGGATACGTACAAAATGGCGGTGCCCGTTCCACACGGGCACTGCCATCTTGACATAGCGGACGCATAGCGTTCGCACGTCACACCCCTGATGTGACGCCGTGAATGCGTGACTAGTGCCTTGCGGCGTCACATCCGGGGCACAAAAAGAAGCGCCATTTTCAGGCTTCTTTTTTGCTGCATCCGGGAACCGCGTGGTTTGGCCGCTGCGGTTCCTGGACACAGCAACCAGCGGCGCCGGCAGATCGCCGCTTTCAGGCTGTCTGTAACGCGCCTATGATTACTAATTTAATTTATATCACATCCTTCTTCATATGCATTTACAACAGCTACCAATCTACATAAAACACATACAGTACCATTACAAATTATAAAGATCAAATATTGCAAACTACAAATATCTAAAATACAGTAATAGATTAAAATATGTTGCTAAAATCCCATAAAAGCAATAAAAACTAGCAGCAGGAGAAGAGAAATTAACCACTTGCTCATTCCCAAAGAGTTTGTACAATGATTTAAATTGTTGCCTGAAAGACAAAATGTGTGGGACACCTAGATCTCTATGGGAATTCCATAACTGGATCCCACCACAAAGAAATCCCTGCCTGATGTGACACCCCTAAATGCCATGCTATTTTGGGACACCAGAAACAGCACCTGATTTATCATAAGTTCTGGGTAGATTGGTACTGAGAGAAGTAGTCCTCTAATTACTGGGTCCTCAATTGTTTGAGGTTTTCTCTGCTAACACCTGAAGTTGACCTCAGAAGCTCACCGGCAGCCAATGCAAAGATTTTGCTTTCTGCTGTTCCTGATAAAACCTGGGCAGTGGTTGTTTGCACCAGCTGCAGACTCCAGAGAATTTTTAAGGGAAACCACACAGAATGCATTGCAATCGTCCGGATGGGAAGTTAAGCCATTGGCTATAGTAGTCAGCAGCCCAAACTACAGAAGTGCTCAACCAGACTCAGGGTCTAACTGAGTCTGCATAGCTAAAAACAATCCCACACCCAACTCTTATTCTCCTAAGGAAGTGATCTTCATTCTTCACCTAGGACCTCACACTCCTCAATGCCTGTTCATCGGCACCAGCAATATACAAGGCAGTAGCTGACTGAAAGGCTACAGAGTGCAAACCTAAGGACTACCCCTTTAAATTTCTTTACCAAGCAGGAAAGAACGTGGCTCAAGCTGGACAGAAGGTCTTTGTTGAATTCCAGGCTTTTACATAGTAAAATCTCTGCTTGGAGCTGTCCAAGGTCCTGCAACAACCATTTCACAGCAATTTTACTGCCTTATCAGTAGTGGCAGCTCACACTTGTAGTCATGACATGATAATACAGAGGTCTATAGTTCAGTAGCACAGGATATACTTTGCCTGTAAATAGCACCAGGCCGAGTCCCTGGCACTTCTACTTTAAAGGAATGTTAAGTAGAAGGGCTAGGAAAGAAAGAGCCCTGCCTGAGACCTTGAAGAGTTGCTGCCAGTCAGAATAAGGCAATATTGGGACCAAACAGTATGTTTCAGCCCAGGCCAGGTTCATATGATTTTCACTATACCAATCGAAAACTAATTTTTGTAGGATGGTGTGATGATCCCTAGGGTCCAAGTGGCCAAACAGTCACCCTGTTCTTGGCCTTTAGACCCAGCGGATCCCTTTACTTTCCCCTAGAGTCTCCTGGGTCTCTGTTCCTGCTCCCTGCTGAGCTGAATGAGACCCCCCAAGATCCTCTAGTCAAGCTGCCACCACCCAGTGAATCTCCAATGAACTCCCCACTGGGACTTGCTAAGGACTTAAATTCCTTCCTTTGCTAACCTGAGCAAGCACAACCGAGCTAAGGCATGTGTATAGGAGTACAGAGACAGCAGATACTTTTAAAGAAAGGTCTTTATTCTAAATAGACAGAATAGAGCAATAAGGTATCATTGATGCAAGGCCTTCTTCTCATGCAGGTACAGAATGCATAGTTACAAGATGTTCATTTCAGGTAAGCCAAAAGATAAATATAACAAAAGCCTAGACGTACTAGCTATCACATTTCCTACTACTCACACAGAGATGGGATTTGTAGTCCTTGATGGGTTTTTGGATGCAAGGAGCTGGCTCTCATTGCCTAGCTCAACTTGCATCCCTTAAGCCTGCCCTTTTGGCACAGGTCCAATCAGCTGGGCTCCCAAAACAAGAAGACACAAAACCACATGGTGCCAGAGGCCCTTTAAAGACCTCTGATGGAAGATTCTTGAAAAACCTGCTCCTGCTATGCTGATTTGTCAGTTGGGCCTTAGGTCAGCTATGATGTAACTTCTCATTAGCATGTGATGTAAGCTCTCATTAGCATGTACCTCCCCCCATTTTAACCCTTTGTAGTTTAAGAGGAGTCCTAAAATGACTGGAGGCCCAGTCATTATAGATGGGAATAAGTGGAGCAAGTTCTGCTATGGCTAGAACCAGCAATCCTCAGCTCTGCACATGACTACCCTGTGCTATGAGTCACTGGGTGATAAAGAATGCTCCACCCTCTCAGGTTGGCCACTGGACTCTCCATGACATGAAGGGTCACAGATGGATTCCTGTCTGGGCTAGGATGTTGTACAAATAACCACACTTCTCCTGACTGCGATGTGTTCCAGTGTGTCTGATTCCCTGGCACAGTTCCTGTCTACCTCTGATTGCATCCTATGACTTTGGAACAGTTGCTAACCTAACTCATCTCACAGGAATGTGCAAGAATAAAACTGAAGAAAGACATCCATGCCAGGCTCCTACAGTGTGATTTTAGTGTATTAGATAAAGACACACTGAAGCCTGCAGTTGGTAACTCCACAAGGAAGAGTACATTTTTAGTTATAACAAACAGTATTTGATTACGCACAGCAAATCTTATAGACTTTCTACCTTAGCTTCAAAAATCTAGGAGGGGGAGAGCATCTGCTTTTGCCTGCAGGCAATAAAAGCTTTGTGAATTCACTGAAGACCTGGAGGAGTGCAGTTTTCAGGAGCTGTGCTCTCTTTAGTAATAATGCCCCAGAGACAGATTAAATTTCAGCACTGGCTCCCATCTCAGGAGGTGCTAATTTTCTGGGACATGTCAGCTGCCTTGTAGCACATTCTGCCTGCACATTAATCAGCCCTGAGCCAGCACTAGTGGCTTATCGGCACCAATCACCAAAACTTTCTCTAACTTTTGACAGTCCCACTGACAAAAGCTGAAACTGGCATGGCCAGGTACCAAGTGCCAAACAGCCAAATATCAGATCCATGAACTGTATTTGGGCCTAACAGCTTGAAATGCCACTGATCAGCACTGAGTTGTACAAACGGGGGATCCCTAGCATGAAACTTCTGACAATGAAATGGCATTAATCCTCTGAGCCTGAATCCTCCTTCTTTCAGTGTCACTTACCTGCCCTGTTGGTGTGTGGGTGAGCACCTGGATTCTGCCATTGCTGGCAGCAGGACTGCCATAATACTCAGTTATTTGGAACAGTAGGGACTGGACACTTTAACCCTACCATCTGGTACAAATAGAGGGTGCTTTTTGGCTTGGATTCTTACTACCTATTTTTGTTTTAAATGCCTTCATAATTCTATAGATATCAGGTGGAAATTCAGGAGATATTGTGATCCATTGCTCAGTATGATGCCCGCCTGTTCCCACTCTTCAGCATTTCAGCTAGGCCTACAAGTCCCTATTTTGACACATGGGAAAATCTACAACTGAAGTGAACCTACTGAAATGAATGGTATGTAAAGTTATATAAGTTCCCTTGACTTCAGTAGGTCTCTAGTTGGGACAAACAATGGATTCATCCCAATGAATAACAAGTGAGAAACAGAACTCCAGTTCATCAGAATCCAATACAATCTTCTCATAATCTTTGGATCCTTTCAACCTACACAATTATAGTGCCATGATTCCACTTTAATTGTCATGGCAACATCTCATTGGCATCCTCGGACTGGCAATTGAGAGGGGAATGTAATAACTTCAGCCAGGGAGTTCGTCTGGTGCCTCTGGCCAAACCACAAACCCCCAGGATTCAATAGGATACAGTCAAGGCACTTACAAGTAGAATCAGGGTGGTATAACTGTGTAATGTGAAAAGGCCCCAGGAGCTGAAAATTATTGAGAGTGTGGAGGCCATTTTTTGTCCTCTCTTGGCAGGCTGTCCCCAGTCAAAAATTAAACTAGAAGTGACTATTTTTTTCTATTTTTGGCTACTTGCAGACAATATTCACAGTTTGGGGGCAATTTCCTGCTTTTTACCACTCTTATGGAGCCATTTTCATCCAAATATTTTTGAGGAGGAGTGTGAGTGTTTATGGGGGAGGGTCTGCACTAGGCCAGAGAATGCCAAAAAGCCTCAGGAAGACTTCACAAGCCTGTTGCTATGAAAGGCTAGCCTTCAATATCATTATGTTATAATTGTAGGAGTCATTTGGAGCCATGAAAACAGATTATAGAAAAATCCACCACCTCCAAAAAAGGAAAAAAAACAGTTATGGAGGAGGTATCTTAACAGGAGAATACTGGCAGATCAGAAAACTCTTTACCTTCAACCAAAATGGCTCTGACCACAGGTGTACACATGTCCATTTCTCAGCATCTGATGAGTAACTCTGCAAGATGAAGGCCAGTATGCATGCATCGGCCCCAACCCAGGACAGGAGGCTTTTGTCAGTTCAGATGATTTGCCTACGTAGCCCAGTAGTATCGTGAAGTCTCCTGCAGATGTTTTGGATCATAACTCCCACCATCCTCAGCCAGTATGTCCAATAGTCAAAGATGACAGAGATGGTGTTTAAAATATCCAGGGAGCACTGGGTGGGGAGTGGGCTGAGTTACTCTGTCTGGCAATGCCTCTCCAAGGTTTCAAAGAGAGGGTTGCTCCCAGCCTTCTCTAGAAGATGGCACCTAGGAGCTTCACAATGTAAATTCTGTGTTCTGCTCCTTTACTGAGCCTCTTCAATGATAGGAAAAACGTTTTGGAGGAAAAACTCAGTTTTTTGGACTGCATGATGTCTAGGGACACCCGGGAGCCGTATTCCATAAAGTATTTTTTTCTTGCTAAGATCTGAATAGCAGTTAAGTAGAAAACTCGCAGAACTTTCCCCTCAAGAATCCCTTCCTCTCTGAACAAGTTCCCAGGCAGTAGACTCTTGATTCAGCCTGACATCCATCTCTCTGCACAAGTGGTTCATTTGGGAAATAGGAAGGATGGCAGATCCTCCTTTTCTCTCCACAGCAACCACAAGGAAGAGAAAGAACACAAAACTGCCAAAGGATAAATAGTTATCTTTATGGAATATTCAAAGCGTCCATGTTCTTCTGACTCACCAGCACAACTGTTGAGGCCTCAGCTGGGAAATAGCACAGCCAACAGAAGGCAGCACACAGGGACCCTTTGCCAGCTTAGGCTCTCTGAAGCAGAGGAGGGGAGTGGACTTGGAAGTCACCAGCCATGCAACAAGCAGCCTGCTCCTCCTCTACTCATAATTAACATGTGTTCTCTCTCCTCATCCATTGAATGGATCCTCATGGGTGGAGGAAGGAGGAAGCTGGGCTCTGAATACACATGCTATAAGGACACACCTTCTCAAAAGCCCAATTTCCACTCTCTTACAATCAGAGCTTGAAAAAGTTACTTTTTTTTTTACTACAGCTCCTGGAATTCACTCAAAGCATTTAGAAAGGGGAGGAGAAATTCCAAATGACAAGACAAGCTGAAGCAGGATGACTCCTCCCTCCTCCACCCCACAATAAAACTGTTAACTGCGGGTAATAAAAGTGGGAACAATTTGCCCTGGTCTGTTACAAAATTGACTCATCTAATGTCTCATTACACCAGCATGGCCACATGATTCCACCTCACCCGGATACATACTGTCCACAATGAGGAACACTGCTCACCCCAGATTTATGGGCTAAATATAGAGCCCAGCTTACCAAGTTATAAACAGACATTCCTCACTACTAGCAGCAAGATTAGAGAATGATAATAAGCCATCTCTGGGACAAGGGGAGCAACTCATTCATACGGTAGCAAGCCATTCCGATTATAGTTTAACCACACAGAAACCTCAAATCACTATATTGGCTTGTAAAGCTGTGGATGCTGCCTGTCACCAGGGCCAACCACAGTAATAACTGTGTACTTGCATAAAGGAATGCATCTACACTCACACAGAAATAGACAAAGCACATTAAGGAGAGAGTGTTGTACACCAAATTTGACCCACAAGGGCAATGCTCTTGGAAAACATCTCAGTTTATGAACAACTCTCTTCATATTCCTCCCAAATACATATTCACACGTTGTTATTTTTTAAATGCACATGGGGGGAAAAAAGTAAAACAGGCAGAAGTTCAGTTTCAAAATGCTACTTTCCCCCACATATGCATTTTAATGCCCGTGGTTGAAAACACCCATAAATACCACATGAATGTTTACAAACCATGGCACATCTTCAGAGCCACATGTTAAACACATTAAACAGCACGCACAACTCAATCTATAAATGCAGACAAGCAAGATATAACTGACAACATAACTCTGAACAGACATCAGTAGCTCTTGGAAACCAGCTGACTCAGCCTGCTTGTTGGTTCTTTTTTAAAGTATCATCATTGATTTGTATATGAAAACAAAGGAAATTTTTGCACTAACAGAATTAAGTAACAGGCAACTTCATCAGAAGCACCAAACTATTTGTCATAATTCAGATCACAAGAAAAAGTGACTCAAGAGTAACTCTTTTTCCAAAAGAAGCAGGTGGATATTGTAGTGTGGATACCAAGATGTACAGACTTAAGGGGCCATCTGAAGCTTACCTGTGTGTACTGGATGTTCCTGTTGCACTGGATGCTCCTGAAAGATGCTAAACAGCAGTACATTTCATTTTAAAAAGAAAGGTCAAGATCCTTGGTAGGAGTAAATCTTTAAAAAAAATACTTTAAAATGGCAGTGTTGGATTTTTAAGAGTCAATACCAAATATTTTGGCTCCATCCCCACTTAGACATGGCCAGAACCACATAGTTCCTTACCAGAAAATGTTTGATGGGTCTTTACTTTCCAATCTAAATGATCATATCCCATTTCAAAACTGAGTCCTGGAAGCCTATCAAAATCTGATGGGTCCCCAATAATCTGTAGTCTCTGGTGATTAACAAGACCTCACTACATATGTACAGAAATGGAATCTGCTTGTCATGGTGCAATGACTTAATGGGCCATTCCATGCATCAAGGTAATACAGAATTACTGAGCATACTGGTTTACGATGGATTAGAAAGCTGTTGCAAGTGGCTTGATTGTTCCCACTTGCCTCCTCTTGTGAGCTGTGTCAACTAAAAAAAAAACATCTTTGGCTTGTTCAGCATTCCCTGGCTTGTTGGTCTCCTAATGAGCCACAGTCAGGTGGCTGGTCCTACTGGCAACAGCAGCCAAGTGGAAGTGACTGAACAGTGGAGACCACTTGCTCAAGACAACCCAGAGTTCTCAACAATTGTAGCTTAAATATGACATGCAAACCAGCCCACAGATCGGAATCTGCTGTGTATGTGCAGCAAAATCAATATGCATGTATGGCAAAGTCTTCTGGATTAGAGTGAGTTGCAGGTTTTGCTAGGGACTTCATTGGAAGCTTAATTTATTCAGCAGCCTCACTACTGCAGAACACCAAAATTAAAAAAGAAATCATTTAAATGTCTGTCTACACAGGTACATCTGAGATTTCCCAGATTTGGGGCTATTTCCACTCTGGAGATAAGAATCTGAATCCCTGCTCGGCCAGTGGAAACTCATCTTAGGAAAATCACACTCTCTCAGCCTGCAAGGGAGGCAAAAGCAAATCTTCTTTGAAAAAAATATCACCAGGAAAACCCCACAATAGATTCACTTTAGGGTCACCATAAATTGGAAACAACTTGAATAAGACCAAGTTAATTTTGACACAAGTGTACCCTCCCTCACAATTTGACCCAAGGGAGAAGACTTTAGCTTTCATTTGGAGGAACTGATAGTTCTCGAGTTATGACTTCTAAGGAAAGGGCAAAACACAATTTGGATCATATCAAACTCTTTGCTTTATATGGTGCAGGTTCTCAATTGATGGGGAAAAAATAACTTAGCTGAGCATGTACAAAGATAAGACAGAAAGTGAAGAGCACTAACCAAAGCCGACACAACTGTAGCAATGTGACATCGACAACATATCAGTTACGTGTTACAAGACACACAGGGAATAAAAGTCAACAGGTTTCCATTGTTAACAGGTGTTAGAGTATAAATTTCTAAATTGTTCACATACCTGATCAAACAGAGCTTTCCAGTGCTGAGAGGTAAGAGGCAATGCATAAAAGAAAGAAGGGGGGAAAGTGTAAGAGCACAGAAATACAATTCCAGAAATATATCTTTAAGAGAAAATAATCATATGGAAGATACAGGAAAAGGAAGGACTGCATTTTAGTCCTTCCTTTGACAGGAGCTTAGTTTAAAACTTTGAGCATGTCAAAAGTACAAGGCATCCATAACTTTCAAAGTGGGGCAGCTATTTTTTCTACCCCACTGGAAACAGACATTGGTCAGGTGATGACTCCCGAGTCAGACAAATAAACCCAGATATCGGTCCAACTTTTAAAAGAACTTTGCAAAGTACTGAACTTTATCACCCCCCCCCAAAAAAAAAATAGAGTCCAGTTCCTCAGATAGCTCCTTTAATGTTTAGAATAAACCCTGGAGTAGATTCACTACCCCACTAAGACGGAAGCTACTGCTGCCATTGTCAACAGCACTCCTGGGTTGAAAAGAAAATTTCAGCCTTTCCCAGCCTGAACTGGAGATGCTGGAGAACTGAATATAGTAGTATTCTTTCTCCGGGTCATATGATGTCCTCAGCAACCTGCAACTTGTATAGCATCCATGCTGCAGATTGGCCAAGCATGAATCTAGGCTTTCTGTTTCTAAAAAATGACTCTCAATCCTGACCACATAATTATCAGTCATGCCATGTTGTACAACTTACCACTATGGTCAAGGTGTATTGTTCATTATCTCAACCCACTCTCAAAAAAGCTTTGTGGGGCTCTGTTCTTTTACTCATGTGGAACCAAGTGTGCCCCTTACCAAAGATACATCAAGAAGGTGCATGAGACGAAACAGGAGGTCTCCTTAGTTCTAGTTCACCAACCCATGCTGACCAGTGGTCCCTAAAGATGGGTATCCAAATGCTGATGGATTTCAACTCCCAGAATCCCTGATGATTGGCTATGCTGGTTAGGACTGGATGTCCGACTTTATAAATCATTGTGCTAAAACACATCAAGATGTGCCATAACTTCAATTAGAATGAACAAAAGGATGAATACTTCAGAGAAATTTATAAATCAGTCTTCATGCAGTGTGAGACACAAGATCAAGTCTGAGGACTAAGCAGGCTGCCTCACAATATGAAGAACATACCATGCACCTGGCTATGTATATGCCATCTACACAGTCCATATACCACACACACATTCACTCATGCACATACATAGATCTCGATGAGTTATGTGGGAAGCGTATATATACATTAAGATGCATGTCACCATGTCTCCAATCAAGAGTGGAAAACCTGCAGACCTCCATAATTTTCAGTACTACCATTCCCATCATGCCTGCCCACTGACAATGCTGCCTGGATCAGATGGGAATTGGACTTCAAATGCATATGGACGGCCACCTTTTTGCTGAACTTTATCCCCTTTTATGACTGGCTATACACAAAAGGGTACATGTCAACCTAAGATTGATTCCCCCACTCTCTACACACTGGATTCTCACGAAACCTTTGGCCTAACATTAGCATTCATCTTGCGAGTATTGGTTGAGTCTCCTTCCTAACCTGTCCAATTCTCAAACTAGTCAGACATTGTATCTTCATATGAAATTAGAGGAAAAGGAGACAAAGGTTGTATGGTTGTATGTATGTATGTATGTATGTATAAGCAAATAAATGAGGATGCCTTGTTCAAGGACAACAAGAGTAAGAATTAGAGGCAGAACAAATATTAGGAAGGCCAGCATGCTATCTAAATAACCATCATACAACCAGTATATCACATCTGTGGATTAAATCTCTCTCTATGATGTAGGCCTACCCAAGAAAGGTGTTTGGAAAGTCCAGTGTTTTCTTCTTAACTCTCTGGCATCCCACAGAAACAACCAAGCCATTCTCTGAGTGAGTATTCATTTATATAGAACTCCCACTAGCCACTGTAAATCTGTTCAGTGGTTAAATGTTCAATCCTAGATTTAATGCAATCTGCCACATCTCTGGCAGCTGAGTTTCAGGATGAAGAGCCTTCCTTTGAAATAGTAAGGCTTCTATTTTCTTTCAATCCATGAATGTGCTCCTGCTTTTATCACAACTACAACTACCACCACCACTACACACTTGGAATTCTTGAGAAGCAAGAGCCACAGTTCCAAGACATAAAACCTAGATATCTGAAATGCAGCATGCTCTCCGAAATGTCTCCTAGCACTGGCACCTTGGGTTTATTTGGTGCTTAAATTACATTAATTAATTTTAATGTGAATGCATCCATGCATCTGGAGCCTGCAGTACCATCTTCAGTCACTAAATGGCAGAATTTCCTAACTACTGCACAGTCTTGCATTTATTATGTTTGGAAGCCTAGTATCAGGAAGTGGGATACAGGAATAGCCTCCCACCTCAGTGCATAGAATGAATGTTTGGGAAGGGGGGCTGCAGGGTCATGAAACCGACTGGGTGTCCTTGGGCAAGTCTCAGCCTCAGAGGACAGCAATAGCAAACCCCCTCTAAAGAAACCTGCCAAAATAAAACAAATTAATTAATTAATTAAGAAAACCCCATGACAGGGTCCCCTTGGGGTCGCCATGAATCAGAAACAACTTGAAGGCACAGAACAACAACAACAGATTACACCAGATCTATGAATGCACCCTATGGTCCTGGAGGCTATGGCTTCACTTAAACAGTTGGGTTTAATATTTCCAACCCTGACAACTACTTAATACCTGGTTGAAAGCTTCATTATACCAACTAATCCCAATCAGTAACATGGGACGCAGTCACACATGTCCTCCTTTTCCTCTAGAATAAACACATAGCAAGGTAGAAGTCAGGGCTCTTTTTACTCAGCAAATACAGCCTGCAGAAAGGAAAACTGCAGAAATCAGCTTTGTTACACAACAGAGATGCTATCATGCTTTTCAGTAGTCCCCTTTTGTTTTGTTTTTAAAGCTCAACAACCACTCGTGCAATGTAGTGGTTTTTTTTGTTTGTTTGTTTTTGTTTTGGACAAGCTACCTTGGGCTAAAATTTCAGCCTTGGAACAAAATTCCCAGAATTCCTCAACCACTGGGGCCCTGCCTCAATTCAGTTCCCTAGCAGAACATCAATATTAACTGTATAATAATGGTACCGGTGACAGCTATAGTTAATAATGCCATGGTTGGTGACACAGAATCAACCAAGTACTAGAATGCATTTAAGATGGAGAAGAGGCAGGCGATCTTGCTGGCCCTAAATGTAGCAGAGAGAAGAGCAAGTAGCTGGAATCAGGAGCTTTCTTAGGTCTGAGTGGAACTTCATCAGCCTTTTATGTCACTTGTACTGGGAGCTGCAACACTGCCATCTCTGGTTATCTACAGTAGTGGTCCTAATGAGCAGAAAGTGAGGTACTAACACATAACTTGGGAGAATACAAAAGTTTCTGTGCAATTTTCTAACACTTCGTCTGAGAAAATTCATTTGTGCAAAAAGTTTGGGAATGTTGCCACCTGACTTTGAAAAACAACAAAGCAAAAGCAATAGGTTTTTTCCCCTTCAGGAGCCAATCTTTTGCACCAAATACACAAATACATTTGCAAAGCATGGCCATTTTCTCAGGGAAAAAAATTCTGTGAATAAAAAAACGTGTGTATGCAATTTATGCAATTTGCACAAATGTGTAGACTCCTATGCAGAAAACATGCTTTGAGGGGAAGAAATTGTGTTTTCTGTCCAAAGCAGCAATGCTTTTGCAGAAGCATCAATATTATACACACACACACACACACACACACACTAAAAATGTGTTATCGGTTCAGACACACCATGCATGTTTTTGGTAAACAAACTTTCCCAGACTCTCCCAAAGTCTAGAATCTCATGACTGTTCTCCTTTTCCTTTCAGGGACATATCCAGTATCAGGACACCCTTTTTTTCTTCCTATCCCTAGAGCATGTTCAATTCCACTCTTTTCCTTGCACCTTTGAAATTCCAGGCGTGACCTCATGCAAATTAAGCTTGATTGCAATTATTTTGTGCCAAATACAATCGTCTACCTTTGTCTTTAAGGTACATTCAAAAAACAGAACTGCCATCTATTCAAATGCAGAATAGATATGGATCTCACTAGATATGGGACCCGAAATTTGCCTTCCACAGATAGAAGGATCCCTGCCATCCAGAGAAGACATCTGATCCAGCAGAAGAATCCTGCTAGAGGAATAGGAGAAGTTTGCAGCAATTCTTGTCAGTTCACTGTGCACCCCAAAAATCTGATGACAGGCATAGTGCTGGGGATGGCAAAGGGAAAAGAAACAGGGTAAAAAACAATCACCTAACTTTCTGCCAGTAGAAGAATTAGGCATGGAATTCTGTTCAGGAGTTGCCACTACTTACGGAACAACTGTCTCAGTTCAACCCACTAAGTGTAAATGCCAATCACATAGCCTTTTAGAAAGCAAATATTAATTGCTTTGAAAATTAGTTTGCAAGTTATTAGTGGGATTTACCTGCATGCTCTGAAATTACCCCCTGATTGCTGTACATTTTTTAAAGCCACAACAGACCTGGGCAATTTATTGTTGTTGTTGTTGTTGTTATTTGGCTACCCTAATTGATAGGTGCTTTTGTAGAATGGGACCTGTTATTGATTTAATTCTACAGTCAGCTGTATTAGCTCAAACAGAATGACTTGTGTTTAATGGTTTCAAGTTAGAAGAGAAACATACCCAGCAATACTAGCAAAACAGTTTACAGCAAGGAGTTAAAAACAACATCTAAGACATTTTAAATGCTAGACATTTGGAGAAACTATAATTATGGAGGGCTGAAAGCCTGTTTGCTTCTGAATGAGTGGTTCCGGTCTCTTGTGTAATATTAAATGCAGCTTCTCCTCTCTAATTACATGTATTGTTAAACATAGCTTTCCCAGGTAATAATACCAGGTTTATTGCTCTCTGGGAAAGAAATCGACCAAGATGAATCTATTTAAATATTAAGGATGGGTACAAGTATGAAGAAATTTGATATTTCCCCCTGTGGTTGTTCTTGTAAACTCTCCATTCCTTATTCACCACATTTCTGATAACCCTTGGCTTTGGACTCCACAGGGATACAACTCTATGTGGAGATAAAGGCCTTCTCACTCTCTCCAAAGGCCTTGTTCTGTTCTGAGATCTTGAGAAGACAGACTGTAACCCTTCTTCTTTCTTCTTTCTTTGGTTCAAGTCAAGGTGTGGGATTTGTGGTCCAACCAATGTTGCATCTCCCATCACCTTTCATGAAGCTAGCTAGAGCCAATAGGATTTGCAGCTCAACATCTGAAAGGCTACATGTTCTATACCCTTAAATTAAACTCTTAAGCAGTGTAGATATTAATTAAATAGACAAATTAACAATGCCAAAAAAATCAGCTGGGACTTTCACCTCAAATAAAGCAGTCCTATCCTCCCCGCCTTCCTGCACTTTCAACCATGGTTGAATTTCACCAATAAGCCAGTTGCCAGAATCAACTAGGATTCAGTTGAAAGAGATTCCAGGACAGCATCCTGAAATTCTTTATGAGTGAGACACTCAAGGAGATAGAGTGAAAGAAGGGCTGGAAATATCCCACATCTTCCAGGCAGTTCTTGAGTTCCTTTTCACCTGATTTAGTTATACAAACTGCCAGGTTAAACTAAATTCTTCACAGGGGTAACAATCAGACACTGTTTTAGTACTGATTTCATTTGATCCAGGTCTCCTGTCCTATCTTTCCCCATCACTTTTAGACCAGTTCACTTTGTTCTTCGTCATCCTCACCCCAGGCCTCCCCTCCCCCCTCAGGCTGTTTGAAATTACAGTCGGACTTCGGTAACTGTGGAGGATCCATTCAGGACCCCCTGATGGATATCAAAATCCATGGATGGTCAAACCTGCATTGTTCCCAATGGCAGTGCGTGCACGTGGCTGCACTACCATTAGGGACAGCCCCATTGTCCTTTGGTGGTGCGTGCATGTGGCCACGCTGCTATTGGGGACAATGGAACATAATATTCATGAACCGCCACAGGATAACAGAGGCTTTCCCTAATGGTGGTGTGGCAGCATGCACACACCACCATTGGGGACACTGCAGGCTTGCCATCTGCAGATGCTTGAATCTGCGGATGGCAAGTCCCATGGATACCAAGGGCCAACTGTAATTGTGTGTGTGTGCCTTCAAGTCACCTGTTGACTTATGAATATTATAACTCCATGAAATGTATAGGTTTTCTTAAGCAAGGAATAGTCAGAAGTGCTTTTGCCAGTACCAGAATACAGCCTACAACACCTGATATTTGTTGGCAGCCTCCAATCCAATTCAGGGCTGATCCTGTTTTAACTTCCCAAGATCAGACAGGATCTGGTGCCTTTAGAGTATTTAGACTCCAAATTATTTTCCCTTACTGTAGATTTTCTTGATCTCAGTTCTGCTCCTACTTGCACTTTAGTCTTCCATTTGCTTGGCTGTCTCTATGGCCCACGATTTACTTTGGTTGACAAAAGGATGTAAAATAAAACCCTGTTGCATCAGCTGGAAGGACCCAGTACATAAAGGTTCACACAAACTACTATGTGTAGTTTTCATACATACTTTGAGCAGCATATTTTACCCTCCCCATGGATTGCTAGTGGTGTCCATGCCAACAGGGCACTGAATTCACTCTGGGTTTTTGTTTGAATTTTAAAGCAGCTGAGCCAGTGTGGCATAGTGGTTTGAATGTTGGACTATGACTCTGGGTCATCAGGGAATGGCAATGGCAATCCTCCTCTGAACAAATCTTAGCATGAAAACCCCATGATAGGGTTGCCTTAGGGTTGTCATAAGTCAGAAACAACTTGAAGGCACACAATAACAACAAATCCGCAGTGCAGAACCCAATCCCCTATTTAGATTCAGCAGCTTGGACAGCTACATTGAAGCTCAAACCAAAACCCATATCAGATGCACTTCCTCACTGATATCAGAGGCACCAGTCCTCCCTTCACCCTTGATAATATGCTGTACACTGCTGGGTAAGGGGGTCCCACACTGGAGATCTTGCTTCAGCCTTCCTCCTTCCTCAACAACTCCCCCAGCCCAGACAGCCAGGCAGGGGCATCACTTGGAGGGGGGGCACGTATCATACCAGGTGACACCCTAAAGAGGGGCTAACATCATTGCTCCCCAAATCTCTGCCTTTTGACAGAAACAGGCAATGACATTCTCCCACATCCCTTTACAACTCTGGAGCTCAATGGAAGAGATGGTATGAGTGAGGGGGAGAAAGGGGAGCCCTGGTTTTTGTTTTGTTTTTAATTGCTTTTAAAAACATTTCTTTTAAAAGTTCACATCTTACTTTTTTTTAACCAAATTTTAACTTTAACCACATTGAACAATGTAAATGTAAATACATTTAAGCTCTGCATATGACATTGTAATTTAAAAGTAAAATTTTAATTTTACTCATTGTTTACAGTATGTCACAGTTTTTGCCATTACAGTCAGTGATATACATGAGTTATGATTCATGAGTAATATTAGTACAAAAACATTATTAAGGATTCTGTATGGTATGTGAGGAAATCAATGGGGGGTGACATCATGAGTTACCGCACGGGGTGACACCAACCCTAGTGATGACCCTGCAGCCAAGCAAAGAAATTTTCCATTTAGCAGTACAGAGACACATCCCACTATGCATTAACATCACCACACTTGGGAGCAGAGCTATGCCACATGACACTACTTCCTGAACATACCTTTCTGATGTGCTTCTGCCCTCTGCTTGTGTCACACTGTGTTCTGGACAGCAAAGGTTGCTCTGTGGGGGGCTGGTGGTTGGGCAGCTTTGCCTTTGGGCAGCAGGTTGGAGAAGATGAACTTTGGTTCCTTCCAACTCTATCATTCTATAAAGCAGGAAGTAATGGGAATGTGTGGATAGGAGGCAGGCAAGAAATGGCAAGTGGGTTGCATTCTACCAATTCTCTGTCACCATCTAGTATAAACACGAGCCAAACAGAACACATCAACATAGTTTTTTAAAAAATATATATAGGTCAGATGCTGGTACAGGGGGATATGTACCAGCACTATGATAGTACAGCTTCAAGATATGGGTTGTAAAACCAGGTTCCTCCTTTTAGAACTTATGAGAATGGATGTTTCTTTAAGTTTTTGGAAGGAAAGTGATATATTTCACAGAACTGCGAAAACACAAGGCACAGTGGTTAGGGTGACAGGCTGGGATTTGGAAGATCCAGACTCAAGTCTCCACTAAACCATGCAACACAGATCCAAAACACATTACAGAAATAATTCAGTTTGAGACTGCTTTGACTTCCCTGGCTCAGTGCTAGGGAATCCTGGGGATTGTAGTTGATTCTGGCACCAGAGCTCTGACAGGGAAGGCTAAATTTCTCACAAACTACAGTTCCCAGAATTCCCTAGCATTGAGCCAGGGCAGTTAAAGCGGTCTCAAACTGGATTATTTCTGTTGTGTGTTTTAGACCTCACTGGACAACCTTGGACCAGTTATTCACTCACTCACTCACTTTTGGCCTGACTTTTGCCACCTTCTCTGCATCCGCTATGGGTGTCAGCTCCAGGTGACATTTACCTAAGGCACACAGATAGTTCATGTGCTCCAGTGACCTGACTTGATCCATGGTTTCCAAACTTTCTGCTTTCTACAGGCTCTTTTCACAACCATTTCTGTGCAGTGGAGCCCTTACATCAGGGGTGGGCAAGATGTGCCATCCTAGATGCTGCTTGACGGCAGTTCCCAGTATTCCTCACCATTTCTGGGTATGCAAGCTACAGCATCTGAGAAACTGCAATCCAACAACATGTGGAGGACCACAGCTTGCCCATCCCAGCCTTACATGCTGCTCCTTCTTCAGAGAAGATTGTCTCTTTGCCATTACTAATCTACTTATCAAGCAAAGCTGGTCAAATTATTTTGTTACTCAAAAGGGGGGGGGGATACCAACAACAACTCTTTCCTTTACTAGCAGTGAAAATACCAAAATAACAAATTAAAGCTGGATCCAGCTTTAGTATTGGTGGAACCAGACTTCCTGCCAGCCCCCTTAGAAATGTTTGAGGACCCTAATGATGAATAAAGAGCATATCTCCTTTGAATCAGATGGAGACACCTTCCGAGAGGAATGCCTTTCTGTCAAGAGGGCACAGATCAAAACTCAAACCTGCAAATCTCACCGTTTCATAACATTCATGATGATTTGCCTTATCAGAGTGAGATACTTACAGATAAACCTTCACAAGGCACCCTTCTTTCCTGAAACATGGTTTGAAAATTTACTGGACTAGATTACCTTCAGATATGTTCCAGCTGCACTTCATATGCCCTTTAAGTTACTTAGGAAGTAGGAGGGGGGCTGCATGTGTGTGTTTGTACACTAGTGCCTCATTATAAACTCTGGTATACCAGTTCTCCTATGGAGAAGTATGATAAGAATTATTGAAGCACTAAAGACTGGAATACCTGGGCTTGCTTTTATACCAATAACTCTTCAGAAAGTAAACCCAAAGCCTGACCCAAAGGATGCCTAGGGAATCACCTTCTGCCATAGGGGCCATTGTGCATAAATGCTGGAAATCACTGTCCCAGGCACTCTTCTTGTCATTTCATGATTAAATCTTGCAGCAGCTCTGGGTGAAGAGCAAAGCCCACCCGCTCCCTTCTGCCACACAGCTGGATGGAGAGAAAGAGAGGGACACATCCTCAGAGGAAGATGGCTGTACGTGGGGAACTAATAAGGTTCACTGTTTAAGAATCTTTAGAGATTATGGCTTACAACTAAGTTAGGCAGCTTAGCCAGGCTGGAGGTTCACGTTTCAAGTATTGTAACCACACTTAATGAAAATGAAAGTACATGTGTTCACATCGCAAACAGGCTGAGGGATTCAGACTCAAAGTACAGTATTTGGTTGTAAAACCATTGCTTGAAATGGATAGAAAGAGCAGCAGATTTTACAAATATCTTCCTGCTTAAAAATAAAAATCTCCCTCAGGTCACCCTACTGCCAAGTGTGGTAATTTACGCACAGAGTAAAGAGGGGAAGCACAAAATCAAAGTAGCACCAGTATTCATTTTAAAATTACTGGAGGGTAAAAACATAGAGAGGGATGAGCCAATGACAATTATATGTCTATGTAGCTTGCAGCAAAAGTCAAGCGGTATTTTGTGAAAGTGAACGGACTGGAAGATCCCAGGAGCTGACAGATGCAGGGTGCAGGACGGGGGGCATACACTACACTCGAGACTCATTCAGCTATAAACCAAGTCATCACAGATAAGACTAGGTTGCTCCTTAACACAAATTACCTCCCACATGTAACACAGCTACGTCAGAAAGTGGGTGGTAGGCTAAGGACGCTTCTGCGCACTGCAGGGCACTGCAAGAAGTCAGTGTTCAAACGAAGGCGGCAGAGTTGCAAAGTCATGAAAAGAAATCAGAAGTCTTTACTCAGCAATGAAGAGAGCAGTAACAATAACTTTCCAACTCCCTCCATGCTTATACTAGTGTTTGTTTTACAATCATATCAAACCCCTTGCATCACGGGCTGCCAAGAATTGACCATTTTTATCCTCATGGCAATCCCGTGGGGCAGGTCAGCCTGGGCAATGGTTATGGGCCCAGATTTAGCCAAAGTACTTTGCATCTGAGCATGAACTCTAAGAGAGCCAGTGTGGTGTAGTGGTTTGAGTGCTGGACTGCTACTCTGGAGATCAGGGTTCAGTTCCCTGGCCAACCATGGAAACCCACTGGGAGACCTTTGTGCATCACACCCTCTCAGCCCCAGAAAACCCCGTGAAAAGTTTGCCTTTGGGTGGCCACAAGTCAGAAATGACTTGAAGGCACACAATGTAACAAAGGCCTCTAAGTAGGGACTATGATGCTCCCTGTATCCAGGGCCACTGTATTCCCCAATGTTCACTGCACATATTTTGTTTCCCCTCATCTTCCCACACAGGGTACTACCACAGCAGTTCCTGGTTGTGGGAGGGTAGTTAACAAGGCACTGCTACCACTTTTCACACTACTTGGCACTCTTCAGAACTTTTGAGGAGACTGTGAGAAGTAAATCCAGCCTCAGGGGGCTTGGTAAGCATTCTGGGGCATTGGTGAGGAATGGTCAGGGAAAGATATGTGGGGCCTTTCCAGACTCAAACCCAGGGCAGAGGAATCACAGAATTGGAAGAGACCTCAAGGGTCATCCAGCCCAACCCCATTCTGCTATGCAGGAACTCACAATCAAAGCAGACCCAACAGATGGCCATCCAGCCTCTGTTTAAGGACCTCCAAAGAAAGAGACTCCAGGAGAGTGAGGGAAGCGATGGAAGGGCCAAGCGTGGGAAGTGTTGCCTACAAGGTAGAGCCAATGGGCTCAATTGGGTTAAACTCCTGACATCCAACCAGGGCTGCAAAAGAGATGAAGGCATCAAATCTAGTGTCGCCACTAGTGGCTGGACAGATTGGAGAAATAATCCGGTTTGGGACCATTTTAACTCTTTGTCTGGCTCAAGGCTGTGGAATTCTGGGCGTTGGAGTTTGTTATGGAGCCCAGAGTGGTCCGTCACATACTCCAACTCCCAGAATTCCGTAGCCTTGAGCCAGACAAAGAGTTAAAGCGGTGCCAACCCGGGTTATCTCTCCAGTGTGGATGCAGCCATAGACGGGTATTTTCCTCCTGGAGCAGGTGTGTAAAGTGGTCCCGAAGGGAGGGACCTCGGGCAAGCGCTTTCTCTTCCTAGAAAGAAGCCAGCCTCCCTCCCTCCCTCCGGGGACTTTAAGACCAAAGTTTATTTTTAAGTAACTCGATCCGATTAAAGTCTACCGAGGAGAAGCCGGAGAGAGAGAGGAGGGGGCGAGGCGGCCACTTACGTCGTCCTCGGGGGCCATGGGCAGCCCCTCCTCGGTGTCCAGGACCTCGATGGCTTCGGCGTCGGAGGAGGCGGCCACGGCGGGAGAAGGGTGGCTCCCTCGGCTGGCCTCCGGAGGAGAGCCGTCGCCCATCCTGGGAAGGCAGGCGCCCGCAAGCAGCGAAGGAAGGAAAGCCGGGAGCCCCCTGCTGCCCCCGATGGCTGCCCCGAGAGCCTGTCCCTGGAGGGCGAAGGCGGGAAGAGTTCCGTCCCAGCGGCAGGCCAAGCGGAGAGAGCGAGGGGGACGCGGCGGGGGCTCTCTTCAGACTAGGGCCCCGGGGAGCCCCTCTCGCTTCGGCTTCTGCCGGCGGTGCCTTGGCTCTTGGCCTCCCCCTCTTCCTCCTCCTCCTCCTCTTCCTCTGGCGGCGCCCCCCTGGCCGCCCTCCTCCTCATCCTCCTCGCCCCGGGGCGCCTCCTCCTCCTCCTCTTCCTCCTCCTGATGGGCCAGAGCCCCCAGCCCTCTCAGGGAGCCCGGGGCCCGCCTCAGCCCCCGGCCCCATCAGGAGGAGGGCGGCCCGGGCAAGGAGAGGGCTCCGGGGGCGAGGGCGGAGGCCAAGAAGGGCCGGGGAGGATGACCTTGCCAAGAAGAAGAGGCCGAGCGGGCAAGTCCTTGGGGCCAGGGCTCTCCTGGGGGCGGGCAGACTAGTCACCGCCTCAGAGGCTCCGGGACCCGGCTTGCCTCTCCGCGGAAGAACGAGGGCAGCGGAGTAGAGGGGCTGGCGAGCCTAAGCCATTGGGCTGCTTTGCCTTCTGGCGGGGCTCCTCCTCCTCCTCAGCCCCAAGGGCGGCAGCAGCAGGGCACGCGAGTCGGAGTCAGGCTCCCAGGCGCAGAGCAAGACAGCGGCTCCCTTCCTCCTCCTCCTCCTCCTCCTCCTCCTCCACGTGGGCCCTTGAAGACTCCCTTGCAAGGCTGTCGTTGCCGGAGGGAGCCTGGAACCTGCCTCTCTGCCGCAGGGGCAGCTGCGTCTCCGGAGCCTGCCTTCCTGCCTGGGATCTTTCCTTTTTCCTTCCTCCTGCTGCCTGGCTCTGAGCCCAGGCTGCGCCTTCTGCATCAAGGGAAGAGAGGCGAGGAGGAAGTTTCTTCCCCGCCGGGCATCCCTCTCTCTCTCTCTCGCTGGAGACCCCGGCTGACTTTCCCAAAGAGGGAGGGCCTCCATTAGCATAGCCCCGCCCCCTTGTTTACATAGAGTGACGCGTTGCAGGGCGCACGTGGCCAATGCGCCAGCGGTGGGGCAGCCCCCGGGAAGAGGAGGAGGAGGAGGAGGCAGGCTGCTGCCCTGAAGGGGAAGAAGGGGAAGGGGCTCTCCTCCTCATGGGAGCCAGGCAAGGAGGGGACCCCGGACAGTGGCAAAGGAGGACAAGGGGAGGGCCTTCAACTAAAAAAACCATAGGAGCAGGGCATGATCAGAGGAAAGTGTCAACGTCAGTGTAGGCTTCTTAGTCCTGCAGAGAATTGCCAGGTGGAAGGCACGTCCGTTTAAAAGGACATCTATGAGAAGCATCTACATTTAGACGTCGGAGGAAAGCCCCAAGCACTTCATGTGAATGGAAAAGCACGCCTCTTTGGGGATGCGCAAACGAGGAGGTTTTGGACTGTGCTCCTGGAGAGAAGGCTGGGATGGAAGAGCGTCCTGGGGAAAGAGGACGCCTGGTGGGACAGCACCAAACAAAAGGCTGCAAACCGATCCCTGCTTCTGCTCCAGTCCCTCTCGGACAGAAGAAGGGAGGGAGGGAGGGAGCGTCCAGGAAAAGGAGGAGCCCCTGTTACCCCCCGTTTAACCTCCTGGGCTCTTGCAAGGGCGCTGCCTTCAGGGCGAGCTGGGCATCCCCAGCCTGGGCAAGGCAGCCCTCCCGCAGGGCTCTTTCTCTTCTCCTTTCCTCTCCAGCCAAGTCCTCTCTCTTTGCCACCTCCGATCGTGTCCTTCCTCTTCTTCCTCCCTGCAGGACGCAGGGGGCCAAAGGGGGGTGAGATCGGAGTGATCTTCCATATCAGACTCATTCGGAGTGAAACTGAAGTAAGCTTGGAAACAATTTTTGTGAATTCGCTTGTTACCGAATTCATAAAAAACAGGGGTCACTTTGGACTGACTTTGGATCTGCCTTGGAAATGCTCCCCATAGAAAGCAATGTGTGATAATACATCACGTTTCAACGTGAATTCGCATGGTTGGCCCAGGAGTGACTTAGGATCAGAGCTGCAAAACCCCTCCTGTGATAAGGGCCTATGTAAAAAGAGACACAAATGAGAGGTAACAGCAATTAGCAGAGAGAGGGAAGTGATAAAGCAGTGTGTCAGCACAGCTCACAGTTAGGGCTAAATCTATATGGGGGGGAGACATGTGGAGGGGGAAAAGGTATATGGAGTAAGGCACCAAAATACCCCCCCCCCCCCGGAAATAAAATCTGTGAGGACACTTAGCCTGTTCACATGTAGCCCCTATATAACCTGGAATGTCCTAGAGGAGGTGAACTCCAACCTCTCTCTCTGCTTATCTAGAGAAGCAACGCAAAGAAAGAGGGTTAACATGACAAAAGGAGACGTGGGGGTGCGGGCAGAGGAGGCTTACATTTATCATTACTAAATGCAGCTATTTATTCAACAGCAGAGAAGATCACACCTGGGTGGCCACTGGAAATTAAGATGAGAAAAGAGGGGAAGGAACCACCCACAGCCATACCATCATCACACACATCCCCAGAGCAATCCCCTCCTCCAAATGGGGCAAAATTGCAAATAGCAGATCATACCCGAAAAAGGGGATCTGACAGTCCTGTTACAAATCCACTTGCTAGATTTTTCCAATGTGGAAAAAAGAAAAACGGGCAAAACCAAGAAACACCTTGGAACACCATGGTAGAACACACACAACAACTGGATCACCTCACAGTGAATGGCATCATCCCATGGCAGTCCTATTATACCACCTATCTGGAGTTCCCAGTAGCTACTACATCTGCATCTTTTCTTCCTATTCCAGTGTTATCGAAACCTGAACTATCTTTTGTTTAATCCAGGCTAGGTTTTATTCCCAAAGTAGTGGAGCTATAGTTAGTGATTATGTGGTGGAAAGATGAACAAGACAATTCCTACTCCTTTTGAAATCTGCACCACACATACAGAGAATGTTTATCTCTGCTTTATTGAGCATCAGAAAGCATATGGCAACCTGTGATTTAACAATTTTGTTGAAAGTTAACCTTTGGCTTGTTGTTCCATATTATAAACTTCACAATTGCTTTAAAAGTCTGCTTCATAGTCATTTGTTTCTATTTTGATGTCAACCATTATGATCTATTTGACACCTGGGTTATACATTTCAGGGACGCATCAGCTTTAGAGAGAATACAAGCCTTTGGTTTATGAATCATCATTAGCCACTTTCCCAGATGAGAAAAACAACAATATCATCTTTGCACATGAACTGAACGTGGCTCTTTCTTCCTCCGTTTGGACTAGGAAACCTTTGGTCCTCCAGATGTTTTGGATTTCAGTTTCCAGAAGTTCCAAAAAATGTTGTTAATGTTAAGGGTCTGTAGGAGTTTCACTTGGGAATGTCTGGAGAGGTAAAACTTCTTCATCCCTGTCTCAGCGAATGATGTGTTATTGTTACCTGTCTCATATTTTCATATCTAGAGCCAGGCAGATCCTTAAGAGGTCATGGTGGCCTTTGGAACACTATAAAGTTTCGCATGGGAAGAGCACTTTGACCGGAAGACATGTGAAGGTTCTAGGCGATACCAAAATAAAAGGTAAATGGGTTTGCTGATACCTTATCCTTCCCTCAAGCTTTCGGCATATCCTCTTGCACTGGGGTCTTTTTTAATGAGGTGTCTTTTCATTATGTGGCCAAAGTACGACAGCCTCAGTTTAGCCATTTTGGCTTCTAGGGAAAGTTCAGATCTGATTTGCTCTTGAACCCATTTGTTTGTCTATTTAGCCATCCACAATATCTGCAAAACTCTTCTCCAGCACTACATCTCAAATGAATTGGTTTACTTTCTATCAACTTGCTTCACTGTCCTGCTCTTGCACCCTACATAGTGATGGGAAATACAGTCACCTCTCCTAATGTGCAGATCTGGGATCTGCGCCCTTGAATATACGGAGAAGAGCAACCCACCGCTATTTGCAATTGCATGCACACCCTTACCGCACGCACAGTGGCGCGCTCTGTTCAAGCCTATGAAACTTGAATAAGCACGAGCTTCCATTTTCGTGCAGGGTGTGTGTGTCCAGAATGGATCCCCCATGAAAACAGTAGAAACTGTCTAATGGCATGAACAATCCTCACTTTAGTGTTCTTTACATGTTAGGATCTTGTCTAGTTCTTTCATATCTACCCCTCCTAATCCTGCATTTCTGCGGTGATGTTTTCAAAAACATCAATGTTTCTGTGGTTCTCCCTAAGTTGCTGCTGCACCTTTTCCTCCCCCCACAGCGCTATAAGGTCCACAGTTTCTGCATGTTTCCATGCTATCCCCCTACCAGATGATTTCCTGGCAGCCATCTCCGAAGCGCCATGTGCTTGCGATCCCGCCATTGGAAAGGGTCGTGATGATCCTACCAGCTCGAGGTTCGAAACAGCAATGGCGCCAAGCCCCAAAAAAGGGGGAGTGGGCAAATTTGAAAATGAGGGAGGTCCGGGGTTGGCATCGCCCACCTGGCAGGTTACAAGCCTCGCCATTGGCTGGGCAGCCAATAGGTGCCCACCAGGTGACCCTAAATTGGGGTTAGGTCACAAGAGGCGCGGGCCATGCTGTCTATTCTTTTCTTCCTGGGGAGGAAGCCCAAGTGACAGGAAGAGAGGAGGTATGAATGTGCACCTTTCCTAGTCTGCTCTATCACCAGGCTTTCTCCTGGGGAAGGAACTGGCAGTAGAGGCTACAGGGGGTGTGAATGCATGACCTTTCTGGCGCACTCTTTGTCAGACTTTTACCCTGGGAGGAAGTCCAGTGACTGGAGCAGCAGAGGTGTGGAATGTGCCCCTTCTGTCCCCTACGCCACTGCTGCCCAGATCAGCTTGCCAGACGAAGGGGAGCCAACAGTGGCTGAGAAGGGAGGGGACAAGGAGGACTACCAGCGGACTTGCGTGCATGTTGGTGACGACCCTGAATGTAGTACACCAAGATGGGCCTGAATGCGTGAAAAAGGAGAAAGAGACAGGGTGAAAGCATATATCATAATATATATATGCGCTCTTTTCCAGGACTGGGACTCAGAGCAGCTTCACAGCATTAAAAAACAAACAACAAAAGTACAATTAAAAAATTTTAAAAATAAATAAATAAATGACGTACATTAAAAAGAATGATTAAACTAGTCCAACATTCTGCCTGTTCTTAAGTGATTCCTTAAATGCCTGTTTGAACAGGTAGGTCTTCACCTGCCGTCAGAAAGCCATCAAGGAGGGAGCCGTTCTTATCTCCCTGGGCAGGGAGTTCCAGAGTCTAGGGCAGCCACCCGAAGAAGCCCTCTCTCGTGCCCCACCAACGTGTTTGTGAAGGTGTTGGATGGTGAGAAGGGCTTCTCCAGAGGATCTCAGAGTCTGGGCAGGTTCATACCAGGAGAAACGGTCTGCCAAATAGTGTGGACCTGAGCCATGTAGGGCTTTGTAGGTTATAACCAGTACCTTGAATTGTGCCTGGAAACAAACTGGCAGCCAATGAAGCTGTTTCAACAGGGGAGTTGTATGGGCTCTGTAATCGGCGCCTGTTAACAGCCTGGCAGCGGCTCTTTGAACCAGTTGAATTTTCCGAACACTTTTTAAAGGTAGTCCTATTATCCCATTTTTAGTTGAAAAAAATAATATGAAATACAATTTAGGAAATAAACAAAGTTTACAATGTACTGTATATAATTTCGACCTCCAGACTTAACATCTATTTCAACCAAATATCATTCCTATATGACCATGAATGATCAGGGCTTT
>NC_056523.1:160488087-160495417 GCF_019175285.1 Sceloporus undulatus
AGGGCTTGTCTTCTTGGGTCTGTTGATTGATTAGCAGAACAAATAAAACTGAACCAAGTTTCTGTAAAGTTATCTGTGCCCATGTCTTCATTCAGTTCCTTGACTCTTTGTGTTAACTTTTGTCCTGTTTTGCCTTTGGGAGACTAGCCAAATCCTCAATCCAGAGGTTCAGCATTTTATGCACAGAGGGAGAAAGCAAAAGGAAGCTTGTATCTTAAAGTGTTTGGTAGCAAAAGCAGTAGTCTTATAATCCAGTCCAGGCTCATAACAAGGCTTCAGTCAGTCTAGTACAACAGGTTCAAAGGGAAGATTCAAAAGAATAGTCCAGGTCCAAGCAAAGTTTCAGGCAACAGGCAATGGTTGAAAGCAACAGCAAGGTGTTTCTGAGCACCAAGGATAGTTGTTGATCATGGTGGGCTAAGGCAGGTGCTGGGATATTTAGCAGCCTGCTTCCTACTCAACCTTAGAGAATGCTGTTGTCTCTCTTTTCCCTAACATCTCTCTGTGGAAATAGGCATGGGTGGGAATAGGCAAGTCTGGCTCAGGTGGAAGGAAATTTTGCACCTGGGAACTTGGTCCTGGTACAGTTGTCCCTTTGTATTTGTGAAGGATCCATTCTGGACCCCTGTGGATTGGAGGACCATCAAGGAATAGTAGTTGCTACAGGCAACTAGTTTCAGGGAAGACCTGCTCCAGTTAAAGAGTGCTTTCATATTTATAGATAAATCAATATTAGAATCAAAATTTTCAAGAGAAAGCTGCTAAGCAGAAATATTAAGTGATCTCCCTGTGAAGATCTTAGAGAAAGTCAGGAGCACACAGTCAAATAAAGCAAACCAAACACCACCTCAGAATCTTTAGCCATAGAAATCAGTATTTCCATTGGGTCCAACGCTTTGGTGTCCCCATCCTGCTTGTGTGGCAGATGTTAGCCAGCTTCTGCCCTTGTGCTTGTTATTGCATATTCATCAACTGACCTTTTTAGATTACTAGATTAGACAGAGATCTATAGTCTTTTTGAATAATAAGAAACGATGCCATTTAAATTAATTTTAAAAGAAGACAGAACTTGTCTCACATTCTCAAAGCATTCTCTGTCTTTTATGGAAATGAACTACCTACACGTTTAGGAGCCAAAGTTCCAACACTCTTGTGTCAATGCCTGTTTTACAAAGCTGTGCTGTTCAGGATATAAATGCAGAGAAAAACAAGGCCAGTCTAATAGGAGGCTCTCAAAAGTGCATTTTTTAAAAAAGGTCATTATATATTTGCAACAAAATCTTAATTAAAACCTTTCAAATTTCCCTGTAGATGTCAATAGGATCAAGGCACTAGTTAACACATCCCTACTGCAGTGTATTGGTATAAATAATCAGAGATGTTCACTTCACATTTGCAACAATGGAGTGTGATAATTGGAAGATCAAAAGTTTCTGATAGAAATTAATCTATGTGGATTTCACCTCCTGAGATAAGAACTCAATTGTGTGTCTGTACATAATAATGCAAAGTGTTATTTTGTCAGTCCAGTAATTTGGCGGCTACTCCTTTTTGTTTGGTACAAACAAAAAATAATACACAGCCCCCTAAAGTGGCAATGTCATGGAGTTTCTGGCTAAGATGTCACAAATGACAGAGCATTCTATGTACCCAAGCAGAGTGGGATGTATGCTTTTAGATCAGGGTGACCAGAAGTCCTCCTTTTCCAGGACATGTCCAACATTTCAGTCTTCTGACCAGGAGGAATTTGAAAATGTCCTCCAATTTGAGCATAAACAAGAAGCATAAATTTATATTTATATAAGTGCTTTTAGCTTTTACTTGGTAATGTCCTGCATTTTCCTGAATGTCCTACATTTTGGGGTGCCTTGTCCTTTTTTACAGTTATGACATCTGGTCACCTTGTTTTATAGTCAGCAGATATTATATGAAAATAACACATTAAAAACAGGTAGTTGCTTCTATGGTGAGAGGATCACTTTGGTATATGGTTTGAGTGCTGGATTACAGCTCTGGAGACTAGGGTTTGAATCCCCACTTGACCATGAAAAGCCATTGGGTGACCCTGGGCAAATCACACTCTCTCAGCCTGTTGCTTGTAATTTATTCCTTTATTTGTTGTAACTTTAAAAGGGGATAACCTCATTCTTAATATGTATACAACTCTTAACTTTTTAAAGGTGTTGTTCCAAAGATGTGACCCTAGAATAACTGATGGTCAGATGGTATAGGCAATCATCCAGGCCAGCCTTTCCAAGCACCTTGCATTCCAGGGTCCTTCCAAAAGCTGGGAGTTGGAGAATAGGATGCTCAGAATGATATTACTGCTAAAGTAAGGATGAGCAATTATGGTATTTTCACCAATTCTATATAGATCATGAAGAAATTGAAAGTAAAAGACTTCCCATATCTTGGATCAATCATTGTCCAGAACGGAAATTGCAGTCAAGAAATCAAAAGAAGACTAGGGGCCCATTCACATTACAAAAAAAATCGGTTTTGAAACCGATTCAATCACGTGAAGTTCCTACTCACCCCGAATCTCACACAAGCGAATCCGGGGCTTGCACACCCGTTCCGTGCTAAATTGCCCCTAGCGCGGGTTTTTTGCAACCGGGTTATAAACCATTACTTTTTCAAAAAAACCGGTTCCTGGAAATATGAACTTCGTCCCGGTCGTGATCGGGGCAGTTGCAGGGGGAGGGCCGGGTTGCTGTGGGCGGGCAGTAGAGCCCGCCCCTCATGACCCCCTCACTCTTGAGCGCTATGTTGCGCAGCTGCAGACCTTCCCTCCCACATACAAATCAATGGCTGGAGAAGGGACAGGTCGGGCGGTGGGCATTTCTGTCCGAAACGAACATCCCCTCTTATGCCTCGTCGCTATCCATACCAGGCTCCCCCCGGATAATTTTTTTTTACTACTGTTGCGTTGACAAATTAAGCGCACAGACGCACCTCTCCGATTCGTGCCTTAGGGGTTTGCAGGTGAAACTACACCCTTCTCCCTCTCTCCCCGGCCGGTTGCTGTGCACCCACGGTCGCCCCTCACTCTCCTTCACATGTGTCGCTGTAGCCGGCTCCCGCCATCAACTATTTTTTTTTGTTTAAGCAGCCGCTTTGACAGATTATGCGCGCCGATGTGCGTATTTGGGGCCGCTGAGAGAAGGCTGTCTGGCCGGCAGTCCCCTACCCTTTCTCCCCTCTCAACTGGTTACTGTGCACCCTTTGCCCCACCTCTCCTTCCCTTGTGATTAGCATTCCATTCCGTCTCCTAGGAATTTTTTTTTAATTGGAATGCTGTTTTGATAGATTATGCGCACAGTTTCATAGTAATAGGGCGCTTCAATGGGGGTGTTTTGACAGTTGTAGCACACCCCCCTCTCTTTTGTGGACTTTGTACCACTTCCACCCCGGGACATGTAATGGGCCCCGGAAACCCGCCCCCCCCCGGTTCCCCCACAAGTGCAATGTGCAGTTCTACATGTTGGCCGCCACTCCTGCGAGCGCCATGCCAAAATGCCATGCCAGGTTGTTGGTGGATGCCCAGAAACTTGACCAATAGCCTTTCGCCCCTTATCGTCTCCGGCGCCTGCCTTTCCTGCCTGGGATCTCCTTCCTTTTCTCCTCCTGCTGCCTGGCTCTGAGCCCAGGCTGCGCCTTCTGCATCAAGGGAAGAGAGGCGAGGAGGAAGTTTTTCCCCGCCGGGCCTCCCCTCTCTCTCTCTCTCTCTCGCTGGAGACCCCGGCTGACTTTCCCAAAGAAGGGAGGGCCCACTAGCATAGCCCCGCCCCCTTGTTTACATAGAGTGACGCGTTGCAGGGCGCACGTGGCCAATGCGCCAGCGTGGGCAGCCCCGGAAAGAGGAGGAGGAGGAGGAGGCAGGCTGCTGCCCTGAAGGGGAAGAAGGGGAAGGGGCTCTCCTCCTCATGGGAGCCAGGCAGGAGGGGACCCCGGACAGTGGCAAGGAGGACAAGGGGAGGCCTTCAACTAAAAAAACCATAGGAGCAGGCTGCATGATCAGAGGAAAGTGTCAACGTCAGTGTAGGCTTCTTAGTCCTGCAGAGATGCCCGGTGGAAGGCACGTCCTGTTAAAAGGCCTCTATGAGAAGCATCTACATTTGAGACGTCGGAGGAAAGCCCAAGCACTTCACTGTGAATGGAAAAGCACGCCTCTTTGGGGATGCGCAAACGAGGAGGTTTTGGACTGTGCTCCTGGAGAGAAGGCTGGGATGGAGAGCTCCTGGGGAAAAGGACGCCTGGTGGGACAGCACCAAACAAAAGGCTGCAAACCGATCCCTGCTTCTGCTCCAGTCCCTCCGGACAGAAGAAGGGAGGGAGGGGCGTCCAGGAAAAAGGAGGAGCCCCTGTTACACCCCCTTTTACCTCCTGGGCTCTTGCAAGGGCGCTGCTTCAGGGCGAGCTGGACTCCCCAGCCTGGGCAGGCACCCTCCCGCCGGCTCTTTCTCTTCTCCTTCTCTTCCAGCCAAGTCCTCTCTCTTTGCCACCTCCGATCGTGTCCTTCCTCTTCTTCCTCCTGCAGGACGCAGGGGCCAAAGGGGGTGAGATCGGAGTGATTTCCCCATCCGACCCATTCGGAGTGAAACTGAAGTAAGCTTGGAACACTTTTTGTGAATTCGCTTGTTACCGAATTATAAAAAACGGGGTCACTTTGGACTGACTTTGGATCTGCCTTGGAAATGCTCCCCATGAGCAATGTGTGATAATACCTCACGTTTCAACGTGAATTCGCATGGTTGGCCCAGGAGTGCTTAGGATCAGCGCTGCAAAACCCCTCCTGTGATAAGGGCCTATGTAAAAAAGAGACCACAATAGATGAGGTAACAGCAATTGCAGAGAGGGGGAAGTGATAAAGCCGTAGTGTGCAGCACACTCACAGTTAGGGCTAAATCTATATGGGGGGGACAGTGGGAGGGGAAAAGGTATATGGAGTAAGGCACCAAATACCCCCCCCCCCGAAATAAATCTGTGGGACACTTAGCCTGTTCACATGTAGCCCCTATATAACCTGGAATGTCCTAGAGGAGGTGAACTCCAACCTCTCTCTCTGCTTATCTGAGAAGCAACGCAAAGAAAGAAAGGGGTTAAAATCAAAAGGAAGACGTGGGGGTGCGGGCAGAGGGGCTTACATTTTCATACTAATGCAGCTATTTATTCAACAGCAGAGAAGATCACACCTGGGTGGCCACTGGAAATTAAGATGAGAAAAGCAGGGGAGAACCACCCACAGCCATACCATCATCACACACATCCCCAGAGCAATCCCCTCCTCCAAATGGGGCAAAATTGCAAATAGCAGATCATACCCGAAAAAAAGGGTCTGACAGTCCTGTACAAATCCACTTGCTAGATTTTTCCAATTGGAAAAAAAAGAAAAACGGCAACCAACAAGAAACACCTTGGAACCCGCCTGGTAAACACACACAACAACTGGATCACCTCACAGTGAATGGCATCATCCCATGGCAGTCCTATTATACCCCTATCTGGAGTTCCCAGTAGCTATACATCTTGCCTCTTTCTTCCTATTCCAGTGTTATCAAACCTGAACTACTCTTTTTGTTTAATCCAGCTAGGTTTTATTCCCAAAGTAGTGGAGCTATAGTTAGTGATTATGTGGTGGAAAGATGAAACAAGACAATCCTACTCCTTTTGATCTGCACCACACATACAGAGAATGTTTATCTCGCTTTATTGAGCATCAGAAGCATATGGCAACCTGTGATTTAACAATTTTGTTTAAAGTTAACCTTTGGCTTGTTGTTCCATATTATAAACTTCACAATTGCTTAAAAGTCGCTTCATAGTCATTTGTTTCTATTTTGATGTCAACCATTATGATCTATTTGACACCTGGGTTATACATTTCAGGGACGCATCAGCTTTAGAGAGAATACAAGCCTTTGGTTTTGAATCATCTCATTAGCCACTTTCCCAGATGAGAAAAACAACAATATCTCTTTGCACATGAACTGAACGTGGCTCTTCTTCCTCCGTTTGACTAGGAAAACTTTGGTCCTCCAGATGTTTTGGATTTCGTTTCCAGAAGTTCCAAACAATGTTGTTAATGTTAAGGGTCTGTAGGGTTTCACTTGGGAATGTCTGGAGAGGTAAAACTTCTTCATCCCTGTCTCAGCGATGATGTGTGTTATTGTTACCTGTCTCATATTTTCATATCTAGAGCCAGGCAGATCCTTAAGAGGTCATGGTGGCCTTTGGAACACTATAAGTTTCGCCATGGGAAGAGCACTTTGACGGGAGACATGTGAAGGTTCTAGGCGATACCAAAATAAAAAGTAAATGGGTTTGCTGTACCTTATCCTTCCCTCAAGCTTTCGGCATATCCTCTTGCACTGGGGTCTTTTTAATGAGGTTCTTTTCATTATGTGGCCAAAGTACGACAGCTCAGTTAGCCATTTTGGCTTCTAGGAAAGTTAGATCTGATTTGCTCTTGCCCATTTGTTTGTCTATTTAGCCCTCCACATATCTGCAAAACTCTTCTCCAGCACTACATCTCCAATGAATTGGTACTTTCTATCAATTGCTTCACTGTCCTGCTCTTGCACCCTACATAGTGATGGGAAATACAGTCACCTCTCCTAATGTGCAGATCTGGGATCTGCGCCCTTGAATATACGAGAAGAAGAGAACCCACCGCTATTTGCAATTGCATGACACACCCTTCCGCACGCACATGGCGCGCTCTGTTCAAGCCTATGAAATGAATAAGCACGAGCTTCCATTTTCGTGCAGGGTGTGTGTGTCCAGAAGGATCCCCCATGAAAACAGTAGAAACTGTCTAATGGCATGACAATCCTCACTTTAGCGTCTTTTACATGTTAGGATCTTGTCTAGTTCTTTCATATCTACCCCTCCTAATCCTGCATTTCTGCGGCGATGTTTTCAAAAACATCATGTTTCTGTGGTTCTCCTAAGTTGCTGCTGCACCTTTTCCTCCCCCACCAGCGCTATAAGGTCCACAGTTTCTGCATGTTTCCATGCTATCCCCCTCCAGATGATTTCCTGGCAGCCATCTCCGAGCGCCATGTGCTTGCGATCCCGCCATTGGAAAGGGGTCGTGATGATCCTACCAGCTCGAGCTTCAAAACAGCAATGGCGCCAAGCCCCAAAAAAGGGGAGTGGGCAATTTGAAAAGAGGGAGGTCCGGGGTTGCACGCCCACCTGGCAGGTTACAAGCCTCGCCATTGGCTGGGCAGCCAATAGGTGCCACCAGGTGACCCTAAATTGGGGTTAGGTCACAGCGCCGTCTATTGGGGGAGGTGCCACTGCAAGGACAAGGGATAAGGGGCGA
>NC_056523.1:160495442-160498086 GCF_019175285.1 Sceloporus undulatus
TGAATCCTGCCAATGCGGAAGGACTCCCAGGTATGACAGTACTTTGCGAAATAACGCGAATTCGAATCGCCCAGTGCAGAAGACCCCCAGTTCCACACTCATCTGATAAGGGCCTCTGACAACGGCAGGGCATACATGTATTTACATTACATCAAGTGCAATATTATTTGCAAGCAAATGAAGCAAAACCAAAACCCAGTAGCTGAAAAAGGAAGTAAAATAATTTTTCTGTGCACAAAGAATTCAGCCCTGTTTGGAAATGATGGCAGACCGTGGTAGTATCCAAATTTTAAAAAGCAAATTGTAAGAAATTTGAGTTAAAATACCATGTCTTATGAAAGTTTACTTTATGAGTCAGTCAAGTTCCTAAACTGAATATATGGACATGCAACTGACCCAAAAGTATGTCGTCCCCCTCATCTTGACAATGTTTACTGCATTTTTTATTCTTGTTTTCTCTACCCCTTTTTCCTGTATTAAAAGCACAACCTGAGCAGATGTATTCTTTACTATCGTGGAGGCTGCCTTAAACAGCCAAGCTCTTCATACTCAGAATGGAGCTTTCACTTCAACCTACAGCATTAGACTATCTTTGTTTGTTTTAATCATGTGCAACTTTCTTCTTTCTTCCCACCTTCCACCTTTTCCTTCTAGAAATATGTACAACAACCCCAGCAGCCGGTAGTGTTGGGATCCTAAGACTTGATTGATCATAAATAAATTTTGGGTCATAAAGACTAAGGTCCAAGTTCTCTTGTATTTAAATTTATACACTTTGGGAAATTGTTGGGAGCCTCACCTATGATTTTGTGTGGTTTCTAAAGCAAAACCGAAATATAAACATAGTACATATGCATTAACATAAGAATGGTTCTGTAAGTGCATATGCTGGCAAATACATCTCTAAGTACACAAGCATGCCTTTTGGTGTTAAGAATATGAAGCAATGTCACTAAATTACACATTCTCAATTAAAAACTCCATTAAGAATTTTGTTAACACTGGCATTTCTCTCCTCCAGTGTGAGAACAAGATAACAACTACCTTTTTGTTGAGACTTTCACAGTTTTTGCATAACAGCTCAGTACAAAATTAGGTCTTTTCCCTCTATGAAGTAAAGTGCATGTATATACACAGAGAGAGAGAGAGAGAGAGAAGTATGCACACAGCCAAACACAAAAAGCCAAGATGATGGGTCAAAAGTATGCAAACAACACATCTAATGCTTTTAAATGTAAAAGCCCATACAACAAGGCAGCTGCTATTGCGATCACAGTTTTGTCTTATAATTTGCACAATGCAGGTG
Source organism: Sceloporus undulatus (assembly GCF_019175285.1). Taxonomy (NCBI): domain Eukaryota; kingdom Metazoa; phylum Chordata; class Lepidosauria; order Squamata; family Phrynosomatidae; genus Sceloporus; species Sceloporus undulatus. Next base: position 160,496,749 of record NC_056523.1, read on the forward strand.
ATTTGCAGAAAAATCATTCCCACAATTGAAAAAGCTGTCACTCAAACTGTCAGAAAGTACCTTGACTTTCACAGAGAAAAATCTAGCAATTTCTTGTTCTAGTATGTGAAAACAAGGTAAGTTAGTCACCCTCTGAAGATGCCAGCCACATATGCAAACGAAACATTCTTCCAGAACATGGCCACGTAGGACAGAAAACCCACAGGAAACTATGGACACCGGCTGTGAAAGCCTTCAACTTCACAAGATAAGTTAGGATTCTCATCACTACCTGGCAAGCAAGCATGTACACACAGACACACAGTGAAAATTTTATATATATATATATATATATATATATATTGTGTGTGTGTGTGTATCTCTATCTATCTATCTATCTATCTAGATTTCAACTCCCCAAATCTGTCAGCCAATACAGCCACTGCTGGCAGGAGTTTTAGGAGTTGTGTCCCAAAAATTCTTATTTCCAAGACCTGGAAAATCCTGAAGTCTCCAAAGTTTTTGAAGGCAACTTAAAAAGACAAAACCCTTACCTGGCATTTATGGCAATTATATTTCTCTGAAATTAAAACCACTTGGCAAGACATTCTGAACTACAAATCAGTTCAAACAATTAACCAAATATACCCACACGTCTGTCACAAGTAAACTAAAAACCAGGCCTTGGGCCCACAGATGTTAAAACAGACCATTTAAAGTGGTAGGGTGAAAGAAGTGTTTAGTTTTGGAGGAAAAAAAAACTTTCAGATTAAAATAGCCCTTACTACTTCACTCATAATGGGTTCTTTATGTCAGGGTTGATCCCCTTCTGGACCAAGGAACTACAAAAATCTGGAGCAAAACCTGTCTTCTGAAAACAGCAACAACAACTACTACTACCCTCCCCTCCATCCACCATCATCCACAGGGAGAGAAAGGCAACCCAGTTCCATCAGGGCTTGCCTGAAAGAAGAGCCTTCCCCTGCATCCACCATCATCTACAGGGAGAGAAGGACAGGCCAGCTCCATCGAGCCTAATCAGCGTAAGAAGAAGGGCCCTCCCTCCAGTCCATCTGACATGGCCTCAGAGGGAGAAAAGATCTGCTGGACTTTTCCCCTTCCCCACTGCCATTCCCTTCTCCTTTTTTGTCTTGTCTTTTTAGATTGTAAGCCTGAGGGCAGGGAAATGTCTAAGCCGCTCTGATAGCCTTTTGTCTGAGGAACGGGGTATAAATAACAACAACAACAACAACTTTTATTTATTTATTTATTTATTTATTTCCCACCTCTCTCCCAATATAGGGACTCAAGACAGCTTACCAAATTGACGAAGTCTTGATAGCAGATCTTCCCATCAGA
>NC_056523.1:160498111-160519509 GCF_019175285.1 Sceloporus undulatus
GAGCCAACATTGACCTTACCAACCAGTCCCCCTGAGCCGCTAGCATGAGGGACAGCGGCTTGAGAGAGCAGGCGTCTCTAACACTTAAAGGATCCCTGTCCACATTCCTCAGTACTTACAGACTCAAAGTGATCCAGTTTAACAAGTCCACGGAGGATTGGGCAACCTCTACTCTGGTTCTGTTCCTACTTGGCATCTAGACCTTCGCCTTATCTGAGAGATTTTATCCACGAAGAAGTTGTTAAATTGGTCCACGCAGGCTTAGAAGGTTCAAGGATCTAGTTCGGGCCAAGGAGGGCGCTGAGTTAGCTCCCCCCAACACTGACAATCTGCGGACGACGGACTCCGGGGCGGGCTGCGGGACACGGAGCACCATAGAACGAATTCTTAGCTGCACTATCGCCTTCCATAGTCCTTCAAAAGATGGTCTAGGAGAGTCTTGTCGGATAAGCGCCTGGTTGTTTCCGCCAGCGTTGCTCTAGCCATCTCAGAACCTGCTTCCTTGCCCGGAGATCTCCGTATCCCACGGCTTACTTTTGGAAGCAGTCTTGAGAGGGCGCTTGGAAGCGATTACTTTGTATAGCCCTGGAGAGATTAGTATCCCAGATGTTAGTCAGGGCCTCAACAGAGTCGCCGTCGTTCCAACCGTTATACCCCTCTAGGGCTTCTTGGAACCTTTTGGGTTCCATCAGCCTTCGAGTGGACCATTTTAATAGTTCCGCCACCCCCAGGAGACACTCTACTAGGCATGCCTTGAATGCCCACAGCCGCAATGAAAATCCCCTCTTTGGGTGAAGCTGTTGCTCCGTGGAAGCACCCATGCTATTCTGGAGAAGCTCCCTGACTATAGAGACTGAGCTTTCAACCGCAATCATCCTCAACCACGGCCAGGAATTTGGTTTATATTTTAAAACTGTCAGATGCGGTAACATCATATTGGCCCCTCTACCGTCACCAAGATACAAGCTAAGCGTGGACAAGGATGCCTGTTTGTAGTCGCCTGTTGCTTACATGAGTTTAAATTAAGATACTTTGAGTCGTCATGGTTCAGTGAACTACTCTGAAGTTAATCAGCAATCAGATTACATAATTTTTAAAAGCATAGCTTTTCTTATTCGTTAGCCAAAACAACCTTTTTCATTTTCAAAAATTGAGCTATTTGGGGTGCCTGGAGTACGTTTGCAAAGTTGTAGTTTTAATGAGCCCTCTCCAAATCTTACTTATTTGATAGTACTGCTTATTAACAGTGGCTCATTGCTGTGCTGTGCCCAAACAAATGGTCTGATAATCTAGCCAAAAATTAGTTCACCTTACTTAAATCCTTGGTTCTGATGTATTACCTTGGATTACTTTCTTAATAACTGTGAGATGGCTAATGGAACAAGGTTTTGATTCAGGTCTGCTTGCATATTGGCTGTATTCCAAGAACACATGAGGGCAAATTTGAGTGCTGAATTTTTCATGCTACTTCCTGTTAACGGATTTTGCTTATAGTTACAGTAGCCTCAGTTCTTAACTTATTGCCTAACTTCTTTCCATCATTGCATCCGTGCAGCTATAAATCTGCAAATGAAAGGTCTCGTTTTGCTAGCTTACGAAAATATTTCTCCTGTCATCAGTTGGTGCTTTGATCTTTGACCGATATTGCGTCATGTTCGAAAAGGTTTAAAGTACCTAAGTGTGTTGAACCAGCCTTGCCCAGATAAGTCTGCCTATGTCCCATGTGTTATGAGAAGGGGTGAGGGCAGGCACACCCAGGACGCATAGTTCCGCTGACACCGGTATATGCAGTGCTGTTTGGAAGTCAGCCAGTGGAACCTCTTCAATAAAATGCCACGGTGACGAAGTTCCTGCAGTGAAGCCTTTGTAACCAGGATTGATAAAACACGGGCGCCCTGTGGTTATGTTGGCTCATATTAAAGCCACCATGGACTTGCTCTCAGAAAAGTGGGGCAGTTGCTTGCTTTGTAAATAAGCTTTAGGGACAGCTGTTGACAGAAGAATAGACTTCTGACTTTGATTCCAGAAGGAGTGCATTTAGTTCAGTTTTAAACCAAAAATTGGCATTTTTTAATGTATATTATTTGTGGCTTAATTATTAGCTATAAACTACATGAGTAAACTCACAAACAGATACACAAGATAACACCTTCTATAAGATTTATTATCTTTAAATGTATTTTAATCTTTGTATTGTGCATGAAGTGCAGTGTAATAACTATGTTTAATCCCCATATCTGTCTATATAGGGAGCCCTTGAGTCATGACAAAAGCAAGCTGATGTCCTCCCCCAAGGGTTATATAGTGCAGAAGCAAAAAGTAGGCCCATCTGTCCCTTAATAGCAATAGAACTGTACAAATAGGCTAGCAACGAGAAAAAAAATTTACGCCCATCCGTTCCCAGCCTTAGTATCCTTACCAGCCTGAAACTGAAAAGGAATGCAACAAAATGTCCAAACAAGGTCACTAATACAAATTAATTCTTTGAGCCCTGAACAGTGTTAGCATTTGGGTCTGTGTGCTAACAAGAACTGTACAACCCCTATCTGTCTGGAAAAAGAGGCCCAGATCACTGCAACCTACTTTTGTGGAACTGGGGAGATACCTTTTCTTGTAAAAGATTGACCTATCTACTGCTCTTTTGAATGCCCACCTACCTATAATCAATGCTGCTGTTCGAATGTTTCCTGTTTTCCAGATTGAGTTTTTTCACATTGTCAGGCGTCACAGATTTGAAATTTCTAAAATAACTGAGACAACTCGAGGGGATCTGAAATATTCAAAGGTTTTGGCTGGTAGAATGGGTGGTAAGGGCTGGGAGGCTAACCAATTGTCCTAAGATTGTTGTTGTGTCCTTCCAAGTGTTTCCACCTAATGGTTGGAAATGCAATAAATAAACTTATGACAACTATAAGGTGGGACCTGTACACAGAACCTTCTGGTATGGCCGTTATCACACGGCGGGAATGTCTCCAAATTTCGGAAAGAAAAAGAAAGTAGGGCCAATTTGAAACATGAACACTATTACGCGGAAGGGTTATCACACGCACAGAAGAACCACAGTGCCCATCCCAAAGCCAAAGTAGGGTGAATGCAAAAAAATTATCATAGACATATGATACCCTTCATAGTCTAGAATTCACATTCGCAATCCCTTGCAATGCGCAGTGAGAGCCGAATCGGATCATGTACCTTTTAAACTTCTGGCAGGGCTTACATCCGGTTCCCATGGTTTCTTGTTTCACATTATTTGTTCATTCGTTACCCTTTATTTTATGTTATTAGGACAAATACACATTACCTGTTCTTTCATACCCCTCTTTCACGTTATTTAGGCAATTCCTGTTATTGTTCATTCCTTATTCTTTTTATTTCATGTTATTAGGCCACATTCATCAATTCAAAAATCAGTCCCCAAAGCAACCTTGTACTTTGGCTTGAGCATTGGACTATGGATAGAAGGCAGTGATCAACTTGCCACTGGGGCCTGGTGCAAGTCAACTCTCTCCGCCTTCTCAGAAAAAATGGCAATGGCAAAAAACCCATCTGAATAAACCTGCCACGAAAACCCCAAAAAGCCCGATGGGGTCTCCTGATGGTTGTGTAGTGTGTGCCTGTTTTTGTGCCTTAAGTCTCCAGCTTGGGGGGAGGTGGGGGAAGCGAAGGAGTCCTTTCATTTAAGGCGAGCTTGCTGCACCATATGTAGGGGGCTGGGTCCTCCCTGGTTCTAACCTGGCCCATTGAGAGTCCCATTGAAGGCAATGCGTGGCTGCCTCGCCATGAATCGAAAGAGGGAAAGGGGAGGGGAAGCTGTGCAGGACCCAGAGCTGTCGATTAATGCTACCATCACACGGAGAACTAACCCAGTTGGCCCGCTTTAACTCTTTGTGCCTCCAAGGCTATGGAATTCTGGGAGTTGGGCGTTTGTTGTGAGTCCAGAGCGATGCCCTGAGGGGAAGAAAACCAAACCCCCATTCCCCAGGCTTCCCTACTCCATCCCTCCACCAAAGGAGGGGAATGAGGAAGAAGAACCCTTTGGGCTAATCAAAAGAGGGAGAGTTTTTCTCTCTTTTTGAAGCCCCTGGCCCGACGGGAAGGAAGGTAAGGGACGGCAGGCAGGCAGGCCAAAAAAGGTCCCTGAGGCACCCGGGGCCAGGGCAGGGCAAAACCCCCAACGCCCACCGTTTTGGGCCGAGAGCGAGCGCTTGCAGGGCGGCCAATGGAGCGCCTTTCCCCCCCCCTTAATTCTTTCCTGTCACAAAACAGCTGATCTCCTCCCAGCGTTGCTGGGAAGGACCTAGGAGCCCAGAAGCCCAAAACAACGGATGATCATGGGGGAATTGATGCCTGGGGGGGGGGACATCAGGGCCAAAACAGATGTGCATCTCACACCAAACAACACTGAATTGAATGCTAAGTAGCCTGGGAATAGTGCTTCTTAGTTCAACGAATTTACTTAATTTTGGATTGCTGTGGATTGGGTTGGAGTGCGTTGGAATGCCGTGAATGTCCTGTGATAACCTTTCGCACAATAACATGCCTACCCCATTATTGCGTTCGGGATGCCACTGAATTTACTTCCACTTTCTTTCGTGTTATAACGCCAGTGGACCATCCAAGGCACCCCGTGGTTTTCTATGACAGAAAATCGAACCTGGTCTTCCGAACATAACCACAACACCAAATTTGCTCCTCTGTCATAAAATGACTGTAACTGTAAATAATGCAATTATGGTGTCCAGTAAAACATTGCCATATGGTAAATAAATGCTGAATCAGGTAAACGTTTAGTCTATTTAGCAGGGTTCCTTACATTCTTATAATTGTCTTGATTGTAGAAAGCCCTGTGGAAGGAAGGAATTGTGTTATTCAAAAAGTCTTTCTAAACATAGCACTGCTCTAAAGTCCTCCAAGCCAAGGGTTGCAAGCCTTCCTTGTATTCATACAGAGTAGTGGGTTTGTTCAGTTGGCGCTAGTGTACAGGGACTGCAAGTATTCCAATGTCTCTTGACCCTTGGAGGACTATCTTTAAATTTATTTTGTGGATTAAGGCGAGTAAAAAATGCCTGGAAGGAATGTACATTCTCCTTAAGCTGTCAGAGTTTCCTCTGCCTTTTAAAAAGAGCTTATCTATGTTCGGTTCTCTAAGGCATTCCAATCAATGGAAAAAGAAGATGATTAAGATTATCTCTAAACTTACATCCATTGGTCTTTGGTGGGAAAATCAAGCTATCTCTGTGCCCGACCACAGTGTTGTTAGGCTATCGGCGGACCGGTGGCCATGTGTCTCTTCAAAGTGCCATCTCAGATACTTGAGCCAACATTGTTGTTGTGTGTTAGACATTAAAAATAAACTTGGTGAGTTGTAGATAATTTTGCGTTCAGAACTTAAAACCCTCCCACTGTCCAGGGCTTCTGGCTTTAGAAAAGAAGGAACTAAGTCCCGTTTAGGGTTTCTGTTATACAAGAGAGAGAGCTGTGCAAAATGCGAACGGGTTTTTGGCTTCTGCTGCCATCGTTGGTTCAGTTTTTCCACAAAGTCTTCGAAATCCCTAAACAATGCAGATTTTGTGTTCTTGCTTCTTGTTTCACTTCCAAAGTTTGATAGTAGCTGGCTACCCTTTTTTGTCAGTTCAGCTCGTTTCAGTTTATTTATTAAGTTTAGACCACCAGGCCATTCACATACAAATGTCAAATTTAATACAACATATCAGAACCGATCATTAACGTACATACAGCATAAATAAAATTGCCCCCCTAGCAATCATTGCATATAAAAGGCATTTAACAATTCAATTCCGTTAAAACAGACAAAATATGAACACTAATACTGTAATAAATTAGAACATCCCCAGATCCAATCTATCCCCAACAGCAATACTCAGCACTATTATCTTACCTGAGTTTTCATTGGTGCTTGGGCAAAAAGAGAAAACCTTGCGAGTTCCCCTCGAATTAGTTTCCGTTAGGAATAAAAACTCTTTCCTGAAACAGTGTTAGAAATCTAATAGGCAGAATAGATCTCCAGAAATTTTGGGCGTAGGTTCAGCGATAATGAAGAAGAAAACAAAATAATGAGGCAGATCCTCCGTTTCTGGGTTCCCACAAAATTTACACAGGCAGAGGGCCAAGGGGTGTGCGCCTCTCTGCCATTGATCATAAGGTAGGTCTGATCGGAAAACGAAGGGCCTGTAAAAGTTGGCCTGGGTTTTGGGCAGGGGAACTTGTCAAATGATAGCCCTTTGATGATCAAGCTTATGAATCTATACCTTCTAGAAAATTTAGAATTATTCATAGCTTGGTCTGTTATCTTTTCTTATTTTCCTTAGCCTCATGGATCGAGAAGTAGGCCCTCTAGGTGAAAGGACAAAGTGAAAGCAGAAGCAAGCTAAGACTCCAATTTTACTAAGCACCTTTTTACTGCAACCAGCTTCTTTTTGAAATGAACCAAGTGAAACTAAAAAGGCAGATCTTAAGTTTTCATATCATGTCACTACCACCTCAAGAACTATCTATGTTAATAGGGCGCCAAATCTATATTTTTTAATGGCGAGGGAGCCCTGCCCCATACTTCATGCCAAACTGGCATTATAAATGACTTATGTCTCCCCCTCCCCCGACTTTGGAGACAGCGTGAACTGTGTCTGTGGCCAGCAGGCCAAATGATGCCTGTGATTTCCCCCCTATTACAGATCGCAGCTTGTGTTGTGCAAGTTAATTAAGAAAAACAATGCAGGCATAAGTAGTTCACCAACTCCGGCTCTATGAACACAAGCCCAAGGAAAATTACTGGACACAACGGTTTCTAGGGATGATTATGTTCAGTCAGAGATCCTGTTCACAGATCTCTTATGTCACTCTGGCTTAATACTGCGGACATGTTACTCCATGGAAGTCCAGAAACAGTTTTAGCATTTTGTGTGTCTCCTCCACAAATACTGAACTCCCTCCACCCTAAAGATTCTAAGATTCACTGCTGAGCATGTTTTGAAAGCACAGCAACATGGAGCTAGTTTTGTGGGTTAGTTAAAAGGTTACATTTCTAGCTTTGATTTTTAAATGAGTTCAATATTTATTTCATTTTACATTTTGTGAAATTCTAAGTAGTCGACAAACGAAGGCTGGTCATTAACGAAGCTTACTGATGTAGCCGTCCGCATGTCGAAGAAGCAGTTGGTGGCGCTTCGAGCTGACATAAGGTGAACCTTGGAGGGGTGTGGTTGTGTGCTGTTTATTCTGTTATAGTTCATCTCTTTTAGACTAGCAAAGAGGCCGACTTCAGATCAAATTTGAAGTCTGAAAACTAGTATTCATGATGTACAGTCCGTGCTATTGAGATTAAGTGATACTTGTATATTTTTTGAGGATGATGATTTTAAAAATTCAATCAACCAAAACCCTGTCTACAATACTCAAACTGTATTAGGGTATACCTCCATTAACAAAGTAGAGGTGGTCCGCGCACATTACTACTTTGGCAGAAATTTTGGTACCGAGGCAGACATTACCATAAAAGAATTAAAAAGAGCACTTCAACACGTTTAAAGCAATTTTTTTATCCAAAAACTAACAATATCTCATGCAAATGAAACATCTGATCGGTAAAGACTTTACATGAATAGGACAAAGACAGAATTTCTAGAGTCTCAATTGAGGCTTCTCCAAAATGTATTCAGAGATGACTTTTTCTTCTTCAATTTCTACTTTTATTATGATCCATTTTAGGCCAAACTTCCAGCTTTCGGTCTTCTTTAACAATACTGGGTGTAGTTGGCAATGAAAAAAAAGGTTTATTTGCTCTTCCCTTTGCCCTGAGTTGATTAATTCATGCGTGCATCAGTACGGGATTGTAGAGGGCAGCTGCTATTTCCCTTACCTAGGTACATAGCGGACAGTAGGATTTGCTGGAGCTGAATCCCATACTTTCCAGCCTCATGTGTTATTACATTAAAACAAACACTCTTTCTACAAACTGCTGCAATCAGAACACTAAAGGTCTGTGTCTCCAGCTCTCGTCACCATCTATCCATGTGCTAAAATTTCTTCTAGACAGAAGAAGAGGGAAAGGGGTCATTGACAGACTTTGGAAAGACAGCGGCTTGGGCAGGGCGTGTGGGAAGGGAATAGGCTGGAAGGTGAGGAACCAGATGGCAAACAGTTCACTCTTTTCCCTTAAGATTGGCTGCTTGAACTGCAAAAAAGTCAGCCTTCTATGTCAACTAACTGGTTCGAACCCCATGCAGACGAACATCAGTGTTCTCCCCCAAAAAGAGGAAAATATTTTCTTTAGAAACTGGAATACATTCAGGGGGCCAGGTCGGAGTGGGTCAGATCGTGTATTCCACTTCAGTTACACAACATCTACACATTTGATTTTTTGATTCTGGAAAGCCCTGGAATCTTCATGTTACATCACTGTGCCCATCTGCTTATTGGGAAGTACAGATCTTTTTCTAATTGATTTTTTTTTCTTTTGCTCTTCATCTGTAATAGAATTGTATTTGACCAGGCTAATTATGTAGGCCTGGGACACCCCCAAGCTCTCCACACCTAACACCATATTTGTAACTCTTTAGAAAAGGTAAAAAAACTGACAGGGTCTTTTCCCATTTTACCCAGCTTACATACTTAATTATCTGCATGTATCAACTCTTGACACAAACTTGTTATTTCAAATTTCACATCCATTTATATGAGCTGGAGCAGATGTGATACCCCAGTAATGAAAGTAAAAAAAACCCCAAAACGTTTTCTGAACCATTTCAGTATTCTAATTATTGGTGAAGTCCCAAATTTCTTCACAACAGAAAAACCAGCATTGGCTTAGGTAATGTCAAAATTGGATGTAATGAACCTGGGTAACTATAATTTAGATGCTGTTTAAAGTTTGGGCCTCACGCAGTTGTTTTCAGCTCGTTTCTTTATATTCTGAGGACCTTTAAGACTCTGTAAGGAGAAAAATTCGCTAAATGTGTAAAATAACCACCTACCCTATTTATTTCTCCTTTAAAAGTGACTTGTGTTGTTCTTTTCCTTGCCCACGTTACCGCTTTAATTTTGTGTATGATTTACTTATTATTTCCTGACAGTATGCACCAACTCTTCTCAATCTGTGCAAATCTACTGCCATGGTAGATAACATGGATCATATTGTCTATACATAAATGATAATTTACTCTTCTATCCTAAACCCTTGCATATGGAAATTCTTGATTTCGAACTTCTATAACTATATCATTCATGTATTACTTAAAAACGAAATAGGCTAAATACAGTTTGCCGACCTCTTTATCTGTGGTTATTTGGTTTGTCATGGCATGGATTTACACATTCTTCTATTTTTTGGCAACATAGAAGAGTTGTGCCTGGATAGCAGCGTCCATGCTTGCATAAATCCTAGGCATGAGCCCTAAACATTATCAGCTGGAATGTCTTTTCCTGAGCATAGAAAAGCAGGCTTGGACATGGCAGGCCAGTGTTGACTGTAGTCAGGCTACATGGGGTCGGGCAGGTGTCACCCCTACAATACTTCTAGACCAGGGTTGGCAGCCCGCGGGCCGCATCCGGCCCAGCGAGGCCTCGGGACCGGCCCCAGGCATGGACCCTGCCGCTGATTGCCGCGGTGTGGGGCCTTGGCCTCACATGCGAGCGGCCTTGTCCCCGCCAAAGGGCCCCGCGCCTGCAGAATCGGCGGCGAGGATCGTGATGGGGCTCGGTCCGAGGCCTCGCTGGGGAGGCCTCTTGCGCGGGGCCAAGAGCGCCTCATCTCCAGCCCCGGCCTCGATTGGAAGGCTTTGGCCGCAGAGGCTCTCACCTCCTCACGCCTTTGGAGAAGGTAACCTTGCCTCCGGGTCTGCCGCCCACAACGGCGCGAGTGCCTTTGTTTGCAAAACGCCAAAGCAAGGGGAGGAGTAGAAGATGGAGTACTTTGGTGTCCTAGACGAGGCTTAGGCTGCATCCACACTGGTGGAATAACCCGGTTTTGATACCACTTTCACTGCCATGGCTGTGGGGTTTAGGAAGTGTCGAGAGATGGAGTCCTTGGGTATCGACGAGCTTAGGAAGCATCCCACCACTGGGGTGAAATAACCAGTTGGATACCCAGAAGTTGATACACTTTCAGAATTCCATTAGGCCTTCAGCCATGGCAGTGAAAAGGGTGCCAAACCGGGTTATTCTCCGGTGCAGATGCAGGTTATGTCTTGCATGGAGCTTGTTGTTTTTGTTGTTGTTGTTGTGTGCCTTTTCAAGTTGTTTCTGACTTATGGTGAGCCTTTCCTGGGTTTTGTTGGCAAGGTTGGCGGCAGAGGGGGTTTGTCATTTCCTGACGGCTGAGAGTGTGTGACTGCCCGAAGGTCACTTCCGTGGGTTTCCATGGCTGACCTGGGAATCAATCCCCGATCTCCAGACATCAGCGGTGCAAGGAGGAGCAAAGCGCAGGCAAGGGGGGGTGGGCAATTGTCTATAGAAGCCTCAGAAAACATGATTTATTTAACATTTTTAAAAATCGCAAATTTCCCCCCGTGCCTCCATTTGAAAATTTTGTCCTCATTCCGGTTATTTATAATTTTAAAACATTTATTATTATTTTTGGGGGCCCCCCGTTGTCTGAGGGACAGCAACCCGGACCCCGGTCAAAAGGTGCCTACCCCTGTTTAGACTATTTGACTCTCGGAGCAGGCTTAGCCCATGTAGCCAGTGGAGGAGGGCTTTTAGAGATGCGTCAATAACAGAGGGCTACCGTCTTCCCAGCCTGGCGCTGGTTGAAGCATGGTTTCTGCATGTTGCTTTTATACCATGAGCAATGTGCTGTAAAAGTCAGGAAGTTTGTGCATGACGCTGGGGTTATTTGCCGGTGAACTCTAGCAAAACAGAAGTCTATTATCACTCAAACCAATATTCTGCTTTTACTTCTACACAGATATGTCATATCACGGTTTGTGAGATTTTAGCTCTTTTCCTCTTGTATTCAGTTTACAACAGCTTTCGGCGTAGTATGCAGATCATAAAAACAAGATTACATAAAATCATTTCATTTGCATAACACTAACTCAAGTACTAAACTCAACTACTTAAATATTCAAGCAATATTGTCCTTGTAGTTTTTTGTAGGACATGTTAAAAGGAACATGGTACATTACTTTCAAATTCTCTTTGTGGGCTCTCTGCCTCAACAAATGGATCTTCACATCTTTTGTAGATCCACCACGGAATATTCCAGAGCTGATTAGTTTTTGGTTGATTTGATTCATCAGACACTGAGTAGTACGACTCCATCTTCTTCACTTGTATGCCTCCAAAGGGACTTGCTTAAATGTGACCGTTTGACAGAAAAACTCCTCATGCAGACATTAATGATGCCTCTTTTGCCTCAGCCAAAGGACACCTCATCAGTCCCTGCTTCCCTTGCCAGGGAATTTATGAAAACTCAAGTCCTCAAAAACTGATTTCCTGTCTCAAGAACTATCTCTGGAAAACAATTCTTAATTAAAGGCAGCGGCAGCAAACGAAACTACAGCTTCCACACCACTCTGTGTCCATTGTAACACCCTGCTTGGTTCTTCAGTCATTCAGCAGTCCCTTTGCCTCTTTCACTGGTTGAAACATCTTGAGATGCACTGAGATTATTACCCTCATTGACTCCTGGTTGCTCATCTTCTCATTTGACCAAGTCTCCAAAGTCCCACAAGTGGCCAGCTGCTGACACTACAGTCTTGGCAAACAAAGCGGAGAAAAAGACAGATAACAATCCGCCTTCAGACTAACTGGGTCCCTCAGCATGTGTCCTCATTCGTACTGGACAACCAAGGCGCCACTTAACCTTCCTCCCGTTTGGCTTCTCTGATTCTGATTCCGTGCGCGAGCCCCAACCAAGGACCAGTTAGTTTCAGATGTGCCTCACGGCATGCTCCCATCCATAACCCAACCAACAGACATTCAGCATACAACTGCCAAGTCATCATCCTTCTCCACATATCCAACTCCACCACTGCATGGGTTCCTGCTCAATCCATAGGCTAGACTGACCACAACATCCTATCCACAATCCTGATCGAATAGGCCGATACTGAGCTCACAGTCACAATAGGTTCACCGATAATGCCTGATCCCACCTGGGTCGCCCAGTCAGCTCTAGATCGCTCATTGGTCTGTCCCGACCTGGCACTATAGGTCTCGTTCCTGTTCCAATTCGTATACCAGCACTATCCAGCCGTGGACATGATAATTGTAATCCACTCTTATATACCTGCTTGGCATGATTGCCTAGAGATTACTGCCATATGCAATATATCTCACCCCTATTGGACTCCTCAGGCTAGCCAGCATCTCACACTGCTGATGCCTCCATCCTTTTTCCAACTCCAGTTCTCTAAGAGCCGAGCAAGATGGTGCCTAGGGGACCACATGGCTTTAGTAGGACTAAGACAATCGGCCAGAAAAGGAGGAGGCACCGTCTCCCTGAACCAATCAGCTGCACCCGGGACCGTGCGGCTAATCTCTGGTAGCCCAACTGGGCCACCGCCCTGCAAGCAGTCCCCCCCCCCCCCCCCGCCCCCCCGGCACAACAACGGGCAGCCCCTTGCTGCGTAGAACACCAATAAAACCAAAACAGTTAAGAAAGGCCACAATTTATTCACCAAACAAACAGGTGGGTTGGCCCAAAGCATAAGGTCCAGACTGACTCAATCGTTGGTGTCATGAACGAATTGCTTGGTCACGCCAGCTTTGGGATGAATAGGGCAACGAAACCCCCTCAACATCAACCAGTTGATTTCAGTTTGCGGTTAGTCCTAGTCACTGACATGTTGAATTGTGAGGCCCCTGCAGTGCACACTGCATGCCCTCATGCTCCGGTTCCAAAGGACTCCTCTGTGCTTCACAGCCTGAAACCACCACAAATCTATCACTGCACAAAGGCTGTTCCAAGAGGAACGCCTTCACCACCCACAAAACAAATTAGAATTCTGACAGATCCATTGTGGGCAAACATGCCACAAAGGCTCCCGATTTCCCCCGCCGTCTTTATATATTCAACGGCATACCGCATCCGTTCCAAGGTGGTCAATCACCCCTGGTTGGTCGACGAACTGAATGCTTGGTCATGGCTAAGCTTGGGATGACATAGGGCAACAAACGCCTCCAAGACATGACCGTCAATCGCATTCGCATTGACCCCAGTCATGGGAGATGACTCCTCAACCCAAAGTGAACTGCACTAACAACCTGGTCTTTTCCATCACCGTGACAAAAGGCTTGAATGACAGTTGTGCAGGATACACCTGCCACTGCTTGACTACCTCAGTTCCTACATAATCTCACCCAACAAACTGTTGCTATAGTGGATGAGAGCAGAAACTCCCTTATCACCCCTGCCAATGAGGGCTCATCCAGAATCTCCAATGTTCCCACTCTCCCTTCATCTTTGCGCTGACTCTTCTGACCCCCCATCACCTTCCACTGGGATCATCTACCAAGATCCTGGGCCTCACATCATCACCGGGCTGTACCATGGATTATATGCCCCCCATGGAATAGCATAACCCACCATCTGCCATACTGAACAAGGCCCCTGAAGCACCACAAATTAAATACCACATGTCATTCCTTCTTCCCTGAGGACCAGGTCTTGCTGTCTCAACTCTTAAGACCTGGTGGTATAATACCACCCCAGCGGCACCAGTCCACTCCTGTTCACAACACTCTCTATTCAAGCTTTCCCAAGGTCACTCTCATCGGACAACCAGTGCAGGACCCAACTCCCATTGGTCGCTTTCCGATCCTCTATAGCTGATATCCAAGCTTTGAACCCACGGTCCCTGACTGACTTCACCTAAAACACCCTTCATTACAGGTTCATCGCCAAGTATGCGGAGAGCTCGCGCCCTCTGCTGCACCCCTCCATATACCACTTCCATAGGAAAGTTGTTCCATATGATCCAACCTTTCTCTGAAATGGTTTCCATTCACTTTAATCTGAATAGCCCCCCACCCCGGTGTTCTACGAGAACCCTAGAAGGTTTCAAAACCTGGAAAGTTAATGCTGCCTGGATGTCATAAGCACTGGCCTCCTTTCATCACACAGGAGCTACAGGCGTCTATCTTTTGTTGATATGCCCTCAATGTGGTCTTCCTATATCCCCCGTGACTGCCAAAGGATCTCATATCAACCAGCAATAACTCGCCCCGGCATTGCAGTTATTCCTCTGCATACTCAGGGTATTTCTCTTCCTGAGGTCTTCAGAGCTGCAACCTGGCCACTATGACATTTATCAAATACCCTGACTGTAGTGCCAGGAGACACTCATTGGACAGTCAGTGGTAATCTGTACTCAGATGACCTACCCCACCTCCTGGGACAGCTAATCACTCATGTGTGAGGACAAAAACCATGAAGAAGAGACAGGTTCTTACCTGTAATTTGAGTCTTCAAGGATATCGGCCCCCACAACCCACCACCCCGCCGACCGCCTTACACGATGGAACTGAGGGGGAACTTGGCTCGTTTAAGGATCCCGGAGAGGGCAGGATTACTGCCAAAAAGCACCATTCTAGAACGTCCAGCTGCATCGCATAGTGCAAAACCCATGTGTGGGAGGCACAGATGACCACTCAAGAATTACAGGTAAGCACCTGTCCATTCAGTAAGACAATACCCCCTTTCATTTTTTCACTTTTTTACTCCCATTTTAAAAATAAGAATAATTTGATTATTTGACTACAGTTCCTTGCAAGGAAACCCCCTTTGTGACTTGGGTTGCCCTTTCGTCAAAGAGCTACCTGAGGAAGCAGAATAGAAAAAGATTGGCTGTCTTTCTCACACAGAGGAATGAATGACCTTTTATGTTATTGTTTTATTGTATAACCTTCGGTATTCATTTTTAATGTTTGATTGCTTTGCCATTTGAAAGGTCTAGGTTATTCAGTAAAGATACTTGACTTTGACTACAAAAGCAACGGTTGGTACCCGTGTTCTCCACAGTGGGGCAGGACGGGGGGGGGGGGCACAATAATTGCTCAAGAGGGTTGTGAGGTTAGGTCCCTGATTCTCCCGCCCACCACCCCTCGGACACCAGGTCCTCCCAATTCTTCTCAAACTTCCTGTCCTGAGGAGAGGACAAGGCAAGAGAATGTGAGTAGTGCTGCTTCTGCCTGAGGGAGGAAAAGATGGGGAAGCTCACTAGATTGTGGCCTCTGGGGGCTCCTCCTGAGCCACCACTGCTTCTTTCCCCACCCATCCTGTCATTGCTCAGTTCTCTCACACATCCTTGATATCTCTCTGGTGTGTGAGTAACACACTAATTCTCACACACGCTCAATAATGCTCTTTTTCTGACACTCTGATACGTGTGTTCACACACATTCTCCGACACAAATTCTCCCCCCCTCTTTTTCACACCACACCACACACACCACACACACACACACACACACACACCATCTGTATTTCATACTTACATATTCACTTGTGTATACTCATGAGAATCAATGTTTCTTTGTGACTGTGTGTGAGAGTAAATGAATGTGTCGTGAGTGAAAGAAAGAATGAAAGCATGCTGTGTACGTATCTGTGAGCACTAGCTTTGGTGAGTGCTGTGTGAGACAGAATGTGTAAAATTATGCATGTTGAGTATTGAATTTATTTCAGTAATGTTCTAATTTGAAGATGTTATTTCCTTACAAATGTTAAAATATTTTATTAATGAATGTGTGAATGAAATGCCCACAGTAAACAAACAAAATTTTTATTCATATACAGGGGGGGGAGTGTGGCATCTGCATGTAGATGTAAAAGGGAGTCACACAAGGGTAAAAAGTTTTGGGAACCACTAGTTACACTGTATGAATGTGCAGCTTGATTAATACTCCCTATTCTCCCCCAGAGGGCAGAATAAAGTTGTGCAAAAGTCTAAATTAAATCCTTTGAGCTGATGTAACCCGTTGTAACTATCCTTCTACCAGCAAATCCCTGTTTGACCATGCTTATTTTCATCTGCTGTATTTTGTGACTGGTGGCATCTAAATTGCGTTAAGCAGACTTACGCAGATTGGGGGTTTAAAAAAAATAAAAACAGGGAATAAATCTAAGTGCTAATTTTTTCGCAGGTCAAGGGACATTCTTCTGTCAGTTGGTTGATGTCCAAATCTGTACTTTAGCACTTATCTCAAACCTGAATTTCTTAGCATGAAACTATCTGGATCCTTAACATGCCCACTATTTATTTCTCCTATTCAGCACTTTGTTAGTGAGCGCAAATACGATGAGGATCTGTGGACGGGTGCTCGCTTCACTTGTGACTAGATGCACTAAAAGGAGCATTGAATCATGTTGGACAAGGTGAATCAATGATGATATGGGAAACATACATTTATGGGAAACCCATGCAAGGCATAAAAAAGTCACATTCCTAGAATGTAAAATTGATTGAGAAAAATGTCTGCCACAGATAGAAATCCACCATAAGTCATTTCCATGTGTGTAGGTTTTCTCTAGTAAACCTCAGCTGAAAAGGCCCTGCTCAGAATCCTGTCTTCTTAGGTGTAGAGCAAGGCCATCTGCCTACAGTTGCCTTATGAGGTTGTCGTAGCCTAGCATGGTAAGATTGTAGGGAAAAAATGGAAGACCCTGTGTGCATAACTGCACTTGTATTAGAATTCAAGATATAGCCGTGTTAGTCTGTGGAATCAGTATGTAGAGATGATCTTATAGCACCTTTGACATGAACTGAAAGAAAGAAACTGGCAGCATGGGCTTTCGTAGACTTAAGTCTATTTCCTCAGATGCATTGGTAGCTGGATAGGACTTTGATCCTTGGTGTGTATAGTAGTATTACTTACCTTTTAGACTTGCCTGCTTTTTAGGGCCCCATTGTTTTACTAGTGAATTGAAACCTGCAAAGAAAAGTGCTAAAATATCTCCCCTTAGGAAATTAGGTCCTGCCAGCCAGCCACTTTATCTTGTGCAAAGCAGGGCATTCCATTCTGTTCTCCCTTCCTCTCTGTTTTTCTTTTCTACAATCTGCATACTGAACATGTTCATTCTTCTGTGTAATTTTTTGTTGTTATGGGAGGGGCTGATTCAGGATTTCTGCCAGTTACATTACAAAATGTTACCTGTACTACTTACAGACTTGCTTGTGTTCTTATTACAGTTTTCTCATCCAAAGAACAGTTACTCACCAGGTCACGATGTAGTTCCATTACTTCCACTTCTGTACCCATATCAAATGAATCCCCTCCTCTGGCATGTGTCTCTGCCTCTGCACGGGCCTTGTAGTGACCAATAAGAAACCACCATCCCCAGCAAACCCCTGGAAATGCAACAAGCCGTCCATATCAACCCTACCGTGAGGTAATAACTGCCGCGGGCCACCTATAGTGGAGTGTGCATGAGAATTGAACTATATGTATGCAGCAAGTATATTAATTACGCTTGCTTACAGAACCACCTATAGAACGTCCCTTGGCACATGCACTTGTCAGCTACTTATAGAAAAAGAGCAATAGTTATGCAACTAGAAACAGTGATGGCGAACCTATGGCACGCGTGCCAGAGGTGCACTCAGAGCCCTCTCTGTGGGCACACATAACTGTAGCCCCAAGCACAGAGTGTTACTAGAAAGCAGAGGGACGGGCACTTTGCAATAAATAAGTGGGGTCTGGGTTGCAGTTTGGAACTCGGTCTGTAAAAGGTTCACCATCACTGAACTAGAAGATGCATCCAAGTGTGTCTGCATACTGCTGTTTTAGTAGCGGGGTGGTAGTGGGGGGACTTATGGATACTGTTGCAATAAAAACCTGACAAGATATTTTATTCTATTGATACAATTTTAGTGATAGAATTGCAATTGGTGTTTGTGGGTTCTAGCTCTTATACCAGCCAGCTACAGTAGATATAGCTCACATGATTGCCCCCTTTTTCCATTCCAGGGGTTCCAAGGTAATAAAAGACCTGGTCAAGGTTACAGGCCCAAGGACAACGCCAAAATGGGCCTTCACACCCGAGTTCAAACCGATACAGAAGTGGGCCTGGTACCAGTCCAACTCCAGGTACCGGCCACCTCCTGGAATACAACAAACCTCCGCCCAGACATACTCCACAGGGACCAATGGAACTGGGTACTGGGGTCGGAACCAAGTCCACTCACCTCGTCTACACGGCATGCTTGGCCCCCCTCAGCAAAGAGCCAGGCCCTGCCACAGCGGAAACCTAGATCTAGCCAACCTGAGTGACCAGTTCCTGAGACCATGACCATCTGCCACCTTCAAAACTGGATAACAGGATTGTAGGAAACACCTAGCTAGATATATTAAGAAAGGAAAGTTTACACTCACTGTCCCTGTGCCACTCTCTTCCCCAGTCATTCCGTTTCCAGGAAGCAGCTTCCTAGTGCTTCTCCTGCCCTTGCTCCTGGCCAGCCTGTGACACGGTCAGGCTTAGTGAAAATGCACACATGCTGTCCGGCGTGGCCTTGAGAAACCCACACTGTGGCCATCTCCTTTGCACTCTGTGGCTCTCTATTCTGGTTGCTATCTTTAATTGATGGCAGGCTTGTAGCCTAAGGGAAAAAGGAGGGGAGAAGTCTTCCAATATTCCCATCCTAAAGCTTCTGTCCCTCCCCCAATGCTGCTAGCCAGGCCTTACTCCGAACAGCAAAGCTATTCATGCTGGCAATGAAAACCAATTGCTGTGATTTGTGAGACCAAACTGAAAAATCCAGATGGGAGGAGCCATAGAAACTGCTGGGATTATTACTTTCTTACATCTTATCTAAATACTGCTCTTGGGAACACTGGGTTTGTATGTCTTTTCCATCAGAGAATGAGAGGGGCCCAGTCCTGAGAGAAGCCACATTCTACCTGAATCTTATATATGAATTTAGATGTTCCCTACTTTTAATGTTTAGTGAGGGATGGGAGGTTCCATTTGTTCCATCTCCCAGCTGCAATCCTGCCATCTGATCCTAAACTAAATTTCTAGCAATTTAATTAGCAGTGCTAATCTTAGATAATTGCAAGTAAAACAAAAATTGCTACAGTCTTTCTCTATCCTTGTATAAATAAAAACAACATACATGTTTAAAAGTTTTGATCCTTTGTGCCATTATTTCTTCTTACTAGTGAGGATTTGTGGGAAATGGATTCATGGAGATGTGTGTTCATTGAGAGGTGGACTAAATAAATTCATTCAGAGTTACTTTATGTCAGATGAACCAAATGTACTAGTTAATCTTTCTAGCAAACAAAGATTGAATTTCTGTTTACTAGGTGGAACTGATTATCTTTTATAAGCTAGGTTCTTAAACTTGGTGCAACTGTGACTGATAAATTAAGATGGGAAACTTATTTGGGATGTCCCATGGCTTGGGTTCAAAGTTGTGGCATTTAGTCCAGGGGACAGAGAAA
This sequence comes from Sceloporus undulatus, assembly GCF_019175285.1. Lineage (NCBI taxonomy): Eukaryota > Metazoa > Chordata > Lepidosauria > Squamata > Phrynosomatidae > Sceloporus > Sceloporus undulatus. The sequence continues at coordinate 160,517,516 of NC_056523.1, forward strand.
AAGAAAGCCATTAGAAAAGCTGCTATTTCCCTAAGCAATAATGTGCATTTATATAGCACTTTAGGGTGTTCAAAGCACATAATCTCAATAATTTGTACAATGATGTAATATATTATCCTGCATATTTCAGATAAGTGACTCAAGTGAAAAGATGGTAACCTGCCTGAGACAATCAGTTGAGCCACAGTAAAATTTGAGTTCCAGCCAGCAGAGTCAAATAATAGAGTGCTGTTGGAGATCAGAGTCTAGTTCAGAGAGATGAACTAGGCACAGACCCACAAATGTTTAGTTACTACTCATATAAAACCAGCTGAGTACATAAGTACTAAATTAGTACTAGTTTTTGTAGGGCTGGAATTAATAATTAGTAGTGTAATTGTAGTGTAAAGTAGGGCTGGGATTTTTAACACCACCACAGAAGTAAGTCCAAAATCACACCAAATAGTGTAGCATTTAGCTTGAAAGAGTTACCAAGAAGTAAATATATCAAAAATTACCACAGCTGTTTAAAACTTGTGCAATAAAGCACAGTACAGCCCCCATATCCATAAGACTAGTACCCACATTTTCACTTACTGATGTCCCAAATATGTTCTCTCTAAGCATTTTCTAGGCCCTTCAGCATGATTCTGTGGTATGCTTCCAGCAGAAGTTCACCATAGAGTCACACTTCGTTCTTGTGTGCCTTCAAGTTGTTTCCAACTCTAAGGCAAATCTGTCATGGGGTTTTCTTGGCCAGTTTCCTCAGATGGGGTTTGCCATTGCTATCCTCTGAGATGGAGAGAGTGTGATTTGCCCTAGGTCACCCAGTAAGTTTACATGGCTGAGTAAGGATTGGAATCCTGATCTCCAGAGTCAGTCTAGCGCTCAAGCCACTACACTATGCTAGAGGACTTAGCAATAACTAGAGAGGTGTTCTCTAGGAATTTCCCGTTCATTTCAGGAGGGTTTGCTTATTATCCAGAGTTTTTTGTGTTTCCACAGTAACTCCAGGAATGTATCTCCCACTGATACAGGGGTTGTACTGCACTAAAATTTCTCAAGTCTGCCTGTGAACTTTGGAGTTGAAGACAGCATCATCTAAAGCAGCGTTAATAGGTGTTCAGTGCAAAAGGGAGATGTAGCATTCTCTGGCAAGCCCCAAGGATGCGACCCCTCCCCAGGATAGCAATGTTTACCAAGATTGAGGTGTGGGAATCCTGCTGGCAGACCACAGGATTGCGACCCTCCTTCAGGGTGACAATGCTTTATCCATAATTAGATAGATAAGCCCATGTTGATTCGGCGGAGCCAGTTTACACATCCTGCTTCCTTGCTAATTGGAATTCTCCTAAGTACATACTGGTCACTAATCTCGCAAATTGCTTTTGGGACAAACAATGGGATAATGTAAACATGATGTCAATAAAAGGTTCAGCCAAGACCTGGCTGGATAAGTTTTGCACCCCCATTCCTGTCTCTGCATCTCATTGCCGCGACAGGGAGATAAATGCACATGGAAGAAGTGCAGGTAATAATAAAAACAAGTGGTGGCAAAATGTATTTCTTTTTTGCACTGATGAGAGAGGATGGAATATGTTACATTCCTCCCTTGAAGTTGACTGAGACCACCTCAAATATCAGTTTGAGAAAACAGATATGGGTTGGCTTTGAAGAAAACACTGATAAAGATTTTTTTTGGCTCAAACATGTTTTGATCTCAAATGAAGTTGCTGAGAGAGGTGAAATATATTTGCATCCTGCCAGTCCTGAGCAGGAAGTAGGTGTTTGAATACTGTTGCTCCTAAACAATGGTTCCTGCTGCACTCCTAGGGGATTTTCCATGGCCAAACAAGTAGTAGTTTCTTTTATATTAATACCACGTGCAGATGATGCAACTTTTCTTTCAATTTCAACAGGGAAGTAGCTTGTCTCATTCTAAAAGATTTCAGTGGAAATTTAAAAAATCTGCTCTGTGCATGGATCTTGCCTTTGTGTATGCAAAGATTTACTGA
>NC_056523.1:160519609-160533538 GCF_019175285.1 Sceloporus undulatus
GACTAAATATATTTAATAAAAATGGCTTATTTAGAAAATCATTGTAGCACAGTTATTTAACCCAAACTATAAATTAATTGAAACCTTCATCTGTGATATGTAACAAAGTACAGTACTACTGGTGCCATAATAACTTACCACGCATCAGGGTTGTAAATATTTTATGCTGCATCTGCACGGCAGAAATAATGCAGTTTGACACCGCTTTAACTGCCATGGCTCAATGCTATGGAATTCTAGAATTTGTACTTTTGTAAGATATTCAGCCTTCTCTGACAGTTGCTCTGATGCCACAACAAACTGCAAATCCCAGGATTCCATAGCATTGAGCCATTGCAGTCAAAGCAGTTTCAAGCTGCATTAAGTCTGCAGTGTGGCAACAGCCTTACTCCAGGCAACATGGCCAATGATAAGGGATTATGCACATTATAGTCTGAAACATGAGACAAGGAGAAGTTTCCCACCTCTGAATGTGTGTGGCCTCATCCTTTTTCTGGTTTCATAGAAATAACTTTCCCTGAGTTCAGTGAGACTTTTACTTACATCCAGTGAAGCTTTTTATTTCTTTCAGCCCTTTGAAATCAACTGAGTATAAAGTCTGGTGCTTTTCTTTGTGGCGGATCAACTGTGTTGACTGCCTCTTTGTACGGTCTTTGGGGATGCAGTTATGGGAGCCATCATGATTGAGTCTTCAAACTTTTCTCCTGCAGCACAATTTTTAATCCAAATGACTTTAGCTTCTGTATAATGGTAAAACATATAGAATAGTGTTCCATATTATATAATTGGAGTCTTATTGGATTGTTACTAACTACTAATTTATTTTTCATAATCATGCCTATTGGGTTGTTTGTTTGTATTTATTTATTTATTTATCTACATTGTACAAATTATATGATCCATAATTAATTATATGCACTTTTTTTGGTCCCTTCCCTCTTCCTCACAAACGGCCGCACAGTATTTACAGTACGGCGGGTTACAGACCGCCATTAAAGTACGCGCGGAGCGCGTACTAGGGTTAGGAAGGGGCGGTGCTTCTGCACCCCCTAACCCTAGTACGCGCTCTGCACGCACAAAATGGCAGCGGCCGTTCCACATGGCCGCCACCATGATGGCATCACGAACGCACCGCCTCCAAACGAGGTGCGCGGATGTGACGCCATCACTCTGCGCGAGGGCGCTTAACTCGCCATTTCCGCGGAGCAGGAAGGAGCTCAGAAACTGAGCTCCTTCCTGGTTTGCGTCGCTGGACGCAGCCTTCAGACGGCTGCGCCCAGCTATGCAAGGGAGAAAGGGGCCAAGCAACCCCTTTCTCCTCTTCCCCGCTGCCGCGGGGTGTCCTTGGGGCTTGAAGCCCCAAGGACACCCGTTTCCAGGCTGCGGGGAAGCAGCCTTTTGCCGCTTCCCTGCGGCCTGGAAAGCGGCGGATCGGGGGCTCAGCGGCTGCCGTTCTGGCTGCTGAGGCCCCGATACACCGGGGAAAGGCGCGCCTACAGGCCGCCCAAAAGGGGCGGTCTGTAACGTGCCCACATTCCATTTAAATTAACAATCATTCTTGGAGATGTGGAATATAACATTAATTATTTTTTACGCTCTTCATACCCCATTTTCTTCTACTTTCTTAGACTCTGTGCAGACCGGCTTTAAAAGCTGGGTTGGAGGTGGAGTCGGGGTGTAGCATCCATATGATGCATGCCCTGGCTCTGCCCCGAGGGTGATGTGACACTGCATGCCACACCACACAGCATGCGGTGTCACAGCGCTCCTCTTCAGACACAGTGCCAAAGGAGCACTGTAAAGCTGCACCACCGTGGCTATCACACCCTTTCCAGGACACAAAAAGTAGCTGCTTTTTGTGGTTCCTTTTCATGCTCTGGAAAGGCCAGATCGGGACCACAGCGTGCGGTTGCCGCAGCTCCAATCTAGCTGTAGAAGGGGCAGCTGGAAACCGCTCCTTCAGGACTGTCTGCACAGCACTTATGTCACAATTTCCCATTTATCTATCCCCAATTCTTAGGTCTTCTTTCCCTAAGGATATCAAATAATATATATTCTTTTATATATTTAAACAAATAAGGCTTACTCCAATTTGATTTCTTTTTGCATCCTCCAGCAATCACTGCATAGACGGCTTTTCAGATTTGTTTCATTACCCTAATTCCAGTTCCCTTAGTGAGGAGTTAAACGATTGTCTGCTTAACTGTATCTCTATCCCTATTATTATAAATTCTCTTAGTTTCTGTCCAAAATTCTTGAACAAATGGATATTCCTATCACATATGTATAAAAATCCCATTTACTCCACAACCATACCAACATTTTGACTGGAATCATGTCTTTTTGGGATTGAGGACGATGCTGTTGGAAAAGGAGAGGTCAAGTGGTATGATGTAAGGTCTCTTCTGTTCTTTCTAATCCTTATTCCTAACCTATTGCCACAAACTATCTGGCTCTGCCACTGAGATTTTCTGAGCAACTGATCCTAGGATCATAATCAACTAAGAATCCTGATAACTGCCTGTTCCCTGCTCAGCAAAGTCTGCAAACAGATCATAACAGTTGAGACAGGGCAGCAGTGTATCCTATGGTATCCATAAGAAATAGAGCCTGCACAGTGTCATCATTTGAGTGTTGGACTAGAACTCCAAGAGACTACAGATTGAATCCTTGTTTATCCCTGGGAACCTACTGAGAGACTCTGGGCAAGTTATACTCCCACATCCTCAGGGGAAGGCAGTCACAAATGTCTTCTGAATAAAACTTGCTAAGAAAACACTATGAGAGGTAGCCTTAAGTCAGAGTAGATTTGACACATAACAACCACCACCAGAGAAAACACATCCATAAGTTCAAGTGTGCAAGTGATATCTATGATATACATTCGCTTCTTTAAACATCCATGTGCACTTATATAAATAACCGCACTGGTCTAGTTTCTCAAGATGTGCATATATGGAGTTTCAGGGTTTGTTTGTTTTTACTTCCACTTAGGATATATTTATTGCAAAAAAAAAATATCAGTGTTACATCAGTGTTTTCTGTGCAATTATGGCATGTGCTGCTATCCTAAAAGATCCTCTGGAAAGTTGGTGTGACCTGAGTCTGACAAGTCTTATTCAGTTGGCCTTCTTAGCCATCTACCCCAAAGTGAGGTACAGCTGGTGGCTACCAGAGAAAGAGGCTTTTCCATGATGGAATGAGAACTACAGAGAGGGATGGCCCACATGTCAACTTGTTTCCGCTGTAATCTGCTGTTCCACCAACAGGCATCAACCATTGGATCCTGCTCCATTAATAAAATAAATGGTGGAAACATAAGATGCACGTTGAATGTAAGTGGAATGGATGCCCCTCAGGTATGTTGGTATCCTGAAAGAAGTTCATAGTACTCATCCCCCTCAGTCCCCTTGTGAATTTAGTTTAGCATAATACACAGACACACACACACACAGACACACACACTGTATACAGAGAGAGAGAGAGAGCCAGGGTGGTGTAGTGGTTTGAGCATTGGATTATGATTACAGAAACCAGGGTTTGAATCCAAGTTCAGCCCTAGAAACCTACTGGGTGACCTTAGGGAAGTCACATTCTCTCAAGCTCAGAGGAAGGCAAAGGCAAACCCCTTCTCAACAAATCTTGCCAAGAAAATTCCATGAGTCTATCATTCTTTTATTTATTTTTAAAAAAACTGTGAGCCACTTTGAGTCTCAATTTTTGGGGAAAAGCAGGATAATATAACAACAACAAAAACAACAATAACAATAGCAATAATAGGGTTGCCATAAGTCAGAAATTGCTTGGAAGCAAACAACAACTACAACAAGAGACATATCCAGCTCAGAGTCTCCCAGTGATTTGGAGTCTGATTAACAAATTGTAAGCCGCTCTGATAGCCTTGGCTGAAGAGCGGGGTATAAATTATTATTATTATTATTATTATTATTATTATTATTATTATTATCATCATCATTATTATTAAGTGCTATAACTGTGTAGTGGAGAAAGGATCCCCAGTTCATACCGGCAATGTAGTTACAGCTGAAGAGAGACCAATGCTCAATGTTAAGTACTCTTCATATTCCAAAGGGTGGGGCCGGCTAATTTCTTTTAGCAAAATCAGAAATGAATCTTGCAGCATCTTGGAACTGTGCAGTTTATAATGGCATTAATTTTTACATTTATAATTAATTAATTAATTAATTATAACACAAATAATCTAATTTACAAACAAAATAATATGCTATCAAATATAAAGAAACCAGAGGAAGAGAAAAAGAAGAAGAGAAAAAGGAAAAAATAGTAGAAAAGATAAAGAAAAGAGAGAGAGAAGAAATACATAAAACTAAATACATAAAAAATTGGAAGACCCCCTCCCATCCTTATTGTAATGAAAATAAAAATAAAAAAGATAAAAATATTATTCTACCATTACAGATCCAACAAAATAATTCTACTAAAATTACTAACTGCCGTTGTTGTTGTGTGCCTTCTAGTCCTTTCTGGCTTATGGCGACCCTAAGGCAAACTTACCAAGGGGTTTTCTTGGTAAGATTTGTTCAGAGATGGTTTGCCATTGCCTTCCTCAGAGGCTGAGTGCACATGATATGTTTGCCTTCAAATCATTTCTAACTTATGGCAACCTTATTATGATTATGATGATGATTATTAATTTTCCTGGTACTGGTACTGATTTCCTGATATTTTCTGGTACTGGTACTGATTCACTTTGTGGTCCTGGAATTTTCTCCCTGAAATTTGAACTTACATTTTCATGAGTGTTTTTATAAATGGGAGATTCCCCCCCTGCTCTGCATGCTTGCAAATTTCCTACACATCCCACAGAGATATTTAATATTAGTTTATAGGTGCAGAATTATTGTGTGACCATTCTTTCCTTCCTTATTCTTCCGCGCCCAAAAAACTGTAGGTAATTTGTATGCAACAACACTACTCTGGTTACTACAGTATGAACTGACAATTTAGAAAAGTTTTTAGGCCCCTATGGTCGGACACAACTTGACAATCTTGTCAACAGGGAATACATTTACCTTTAGGTTTTATTTGGTCATGTCCTCCATTTTTCTTGAATACCCTACATTTTGAGGTGCCTTCTCCTCCTTTGCAGTGAGGATGTCTGTTCACCTTAAGCAAGATTAGAAATTGTCTTGGTGTGGAAAGATCTTAAAGGATTGTCTTTAGATCAGTGGCAAGTATCTGGAACATGGCACTTATGGAAAAACTGAAAGCACAAGTTCTTAAACATGCACATTTATTAGATAATTTCTAGTTTCCATACTTTGACTTTGCTAACAATAGTTCTCATGTTGTTTGTCCTCCAAAACCTTGTGGAGTGGTGTACTCTCTATTTCCATCTGAAGAAAGCAGGCCATATTGTGGCTTACACATTTGTTATAAACAGTATTTTAAAAAATTAACCCTTCTCTGTCAGAGAGCTCTAGTGCCACAACAAACTACAAGTCTCAGATTCCATAGCATTGAGCTATGGCAGTTAAAGTAGTGTTAAACTGCATTATTTCGGCAGAGCGATTAGACCACAGTCCTTCAGATAGCCTGGGTTATACATCACAACCAGCACTTTGAATTGTGCCAAGAAATGGACCAGCATTTAGTGGAGTTGTAGCTGTTGCAGCAAGGGTGTTTGTATGCTCCCTGTAACCAGCCCCCATTCCAAATCTCTATCCTCTTATGCATTGGCTTCTGGTGAGGAATAATTAGGGTTTGCTGTTATAGAATAAGACAGAGCAGGAATAATCCCTATAAAGTACACTTCAACATGTTGAAAATAGCATGCACTAAGGAAGTGGGAAGGGAAAAAAAGGCACTGTTGTTGATTTAGAAACCGCAGGCCCACGTATGTCCTTCTGTAGTATCCCCTTTTAGGACAGCAATACATCGGCAAACACAAAGTCATGGGATGGGGAGTCTAAATGTGGCATAATAGCTCATTTATTTTCCTTCACCCTGTACACATTAAATGTTGGCACTTATAGCTGACAGATAAACAGACTGTGCTCTCTTTAGAGAAGACACACAGGGTGTGCACGTTGTCAGCTTTGCAGGCCAAAAATAACAAACCACAGATGTATGCATTGAGAGAGACAGTGAGAGAGAGAGAGAGAGAGAGGAACTGCACTCTGAGTCTAACACAGGATAAGAGAGGGAGGCTGTGAGTAATGCAGGCCTTAAACCTCCAACTATTAAACAAAGGTTGGTTCAGCTGCTGTCAGGCTTGGGACAGATGGAACTAGCAGAAAATATAGAGCTTAGGGAAGTTACTTCTGAGGACTGTAACTCCCCAAATCCCCTAGTCAGCATGGCCATTGGCACCATGCAACCCTTTCCAGAGACAAAACATTCTCAGGCTTTGCCCACCATCACTTCCTTGCCCAGATGCCAGTGCATAGAGAAACTGTGGCACTGTGACATCACCCATGAGAGACAATCGGGACATGCAGCATTAGAGGTAAACTGAGGATAAAGGGGGAAGAGGAAGAGAGAAAAACTGGGAAAATTTTAAAAGCAGCTGAAAAAGTGGGATGACAGAATTGAGACTGTCAAATCGGGACAGTTAGTGGGTATGCGATTACAGTGGTACCTCGGGATACGAAATCCCAGGTTACGAATTTTTCGGGATACGAAAAATCCCATAGGAATTATTGTTTCGGGTTACGAAAGTTTTTTCGGGTTACGAAAAAACTCCGGCGCTATTTTAAATGGCGCGGCAGAGCCGCGGCTTTTTCCCCATTAGCGCCTATGGCATTTGGCTTACGAAGCTTTTCGGTTAAGAAGCGGCCGCGGAACGAATTAATTTCGTAACCCGAGGCCACCACTGTATAGCCTACCGTTCCACTAAAGGATTATTCAAATGGTGAAAATAATCTGGTAGAATGGTTGAATCTTTGTTGTTCACATGCATTTCGAATGCATGTGATTAAGTTTTTTGTGGGGCTGCCAAATGGCTGCATGAATAATCAATGTGAATAGGCCTGGGATAAAACTCGCATGCGCTTGAACGTGCTTTGTATGCATTCACACCATCGATTCCATGTTTATGCAAGTACTGGCATTTGTGAGCACCCGAACTTGCAGAGATGTGGTTCCATTGTGTGAATAATAACCCAGAATACATGAGTGAGATTATTTGCATAGTCACACTTACAAAACAACATCTGAATAACCCCTACAAGTAGTGCTCAAGGGGACTAACATAAAAATATACAAAATAAAATACAGCTTTCTAACTAAAATATTTAAATCTGCTAGAAACATATAAACCTTTCAAACCAAATGGAAACAAACGTATATGTTCTGTCACAAGGTCTCAACCCGTCTAAACTAACTGTGGGAACAAGAGTTGCTTGTAGGGAGACTGTGTGAACTGATACATAGTAAGATTGCAATAAAGTCTGAATCAGAATTTAAAGCGTGACTGTTTGATATATTGTTTTAAGGTTTTTAACTTGTATGAAATTTTGATGTATTGTACTCCATTGTATTGTAATATGTTATAGCTGATATGTGAACCGCTTTGATGCTGGAGGAAAGCGGTATATAAATAAAGTTTTATTATTTATTTATAATGTTCTGCCTCCTGGGAGTCATCTCCATGTGTTCATAATCAGAAATTATTTCTTGACATGTACTGATGTGAAAAAACGAAGAACTAGGACTAAATATATTTATAAAAATGGCTTATTTAGAAAATCATTGTAGCACAGTTATTTAACCCAAACTATATTAATTGAAACCTTCATCTGTGATATGTAACAAAGTACAGTACTACTGGTGCCATAATAACTTACCACGCATCAGGGTTGTAAATATTTTATGCTGCATCTGCACGGCAGAAATAATGCAGTTTGACACGCTTTAACTGCCATGGCTCAATGCTATGGAATTCTAGAATTTGTACTTTTGTAGATATTCAGCCTTCTCTGACAGTGCTCTGATGCCACAAAACTGCAAATCCCAGGATTCATAGCATTGAGCCATTGCAGTCAAAGCAGTTTCAAGCTGCATTAAGTCTCAGTGTGGCAACAGCCTTACTCCAGCAACATGGCCAATGATAGGGATTATGCACATTATAGTCTGAAACATGAGACAAGGAGAAGTTTCCCACCTCTGAATGTGTGGGCCTCATCCTTTTTCTGGTTTCATAGAAATAACTTTCCCTGAGTTCAGTGAGACTTTTACTTACATCCAGTGAAGCTTTTTATTTCTTTCAGCCCTTTGAAATCAACTGAGTATAAAGTCTGGTGCTTTTCTTTGTGGCGGATCAACTGTGTTGACTGCCTCTTTGTACGGTCTTTGGGGATGCAGCTATGGGAGCATCATGATTGAGTCTCAAACTTTTCTCCTGCAGCACAATTTTTAATCCAAATGACTTTAGCTTCTGTAAATGGTAAAACATATGAATAGTGTTCCATATTATATCATTGGAGTCTTAGTGGATTGTTACTAACTACTAATTTATTTTTCATAATCATGCCTATTGGGTTGTGTGTTTGTTTGTTTGTATTTATTTATTTATTTATTATCTACATTGTACAAATTATATGATCCATAATTATTATATGCACTTTTTTGGTCCCTTCCCTCTTCCTCACAAACGGCCGCACAGTATTACAGTACGGCGGGTTACAGACCGCCATTAAAGTACGCGCGGAGCGCGTACTAGGGTTAGGAAGGGGCGGTGCTTCTGCACCCCCTAACCCTAGTACGCGCTCTGCACGCACAAAATGGCAGCGGCCGTTCCACACGGCCGCCCCATGATGGCATCACGAACGCACCGCCCCAAACGAGGTGCGCGGATGTGACGCCATCACTCTGCGCGAGGGCGCTTAACTCGCCATTTCCGCGGAGCAGGAAGGAGCTCGAAACTGAGCTCCTTCCTGGTTTGCGTCGCTGACCGCGCTTCAGACGGCTGCGCCAGCTATGCAAGGGAGAAAGGGGCCAAGCAAACCCCTTTCTCCTCTTCCCCGCTGCCGCGGGGTGTCCTTGGGGCTTGAAGCCCCAAGGACACCCGTTTCCAGGCTGCGGGAAGCAGCCTTTTGCCGCTTCCCTGCGGCCCGGAAAGCGGCGGATCGGGGCTCAGCGGCTGCCGTTTCTGGCTGCTGAGGCCCCTATACACCGGGGAAAGGCGCGCCTACAGGCCGCCCAAAAGGGGCGGTCTGTAACGTGCCACATTCCATTTAAATTAACAATCATTCTTGGAAATGTGGAATATAACATTAATTATTTTTTACGCTCTTCATACCCCATTTTCTCACTTTCTTAGACTCTGTGCAGACCGGCTTTAAAGCTGGGTTGGAGGTGGAGTTCGGGGTGTAGCATCCATATGATGCATGCCCTGGCTCTGCCCCGAGGGTGATGTGACACTGCATGCCACACCACACAGCATGCGGTGTCACAGCGCTCTCTTCAGACACAGCCCAAAGGAGCACTGTAAAGCTGCACCACCGGGCTATCACACCCTTTCCAGGACACAAAAAGTAGCTGCTTTTTGTGGTTCCTTTCATGCTCTGGAAAGGCCAGATCGGGACCACAGCGTGCAGTTGCCGCAGCTCCAATCTAGCTGTAGAAGGGGCAGCTGGAAACCGCTCCTTCAGGACTGTCTGCACAGCACTTATGTCACATTTCCCATTTATCTTTCCCCATTCTTAGGTCTTCTTTCCCTAAGGATATCAAATAATATATATTCTTTTATATATTAAACAAATAAGGCTTACTCCAATTTGATTTCTTTTTGCATCCTCAGCAATCACTGCATAGACGGCTTTTCAGATTTGTTTCATTTACCCTAATTCCAGTTCCGAGTGAGGAGTTAAACGATTGTCTGCTTAACTGTATCTCTATCCCTATTATATAAATTCTCTTAGTTTCTGTCCAAAATTCTGAACAAATGGATATTCCTATCACATAGTATAAAAATCCCATTTACTCTCCACAACCATACCAACATTTTGACTGGAATCATGTCTTTTGGGATTGAGGACGATGCTGTTGGAAAAGGAGAGGTCAAGTGGTATGATGTAAGGTCTCTTCTGTTCTTTCTAATCCTTATTCCTAACCTATTGCCACAAACTATTGGCTCTGCCACTGAGATTTTCTGAGCAACTGATCCTAGGATCATAACAACTAAGAATCCTGATAACTGCCTGTCCCTGCTCAGCAAAGTCTGCAAACAGATCATAACAGTTGAGCGGGCAGCAGTGTATCCTATGGTATCCATAAGAAAGAGCCGCACAGTGTCATCATTTGAGTGTTGCGAGAACTCCAAGAGACTACAGATTGAATCCTGTTTATCCCTGGGAACCTACTGAGGAACTCTGGGCAATTAACTCCCACATCCTCAGGGGAAGGCAGTCACAAATGTCTTCTGAATAAAACTTGCTAAGAAAACACTATGAGAGGTAGCTTAAGTCAGAGTAGATTTGACACATAAAACCACCACCAGAGAAAACACATCCATAAGTTCAAGTGTGCAAGTGATATCTATGATATACATTCGCTTCTTTAAACATCCATGTGCACTTATATAAATAACCGCACTGGTCTAGTTTCTCAAGATGGTGCATTAGAGCACGCACTAGGGTTAGGGCGGTGCAGAAGCACTGCCCTTTTGTAACCCTAGTGCGTGCTTGTCACGCACTAAAGTGCCAGTTTGTAACCGGCCATTGGCAAGAAGTGTTAGGAGTTGTAATATGCAGAGACCTTGACTTTAAATTATTTTATGTTGTACAACATGTATTTATTGATTAGCTTGCAACAAGGAGTTCAAGGTGACATACATGGTTGGTCCCAATAACCTTAGTGCTGTACAGATGGGCGGCATGCAGTCCCCCCTTTACAGGGCGGATTGCGGCTATGGCAACCCCATACCACAGCCCTGATCTGGCCTCCGGAAGGTGCAAAAAGGAGCCACAAAAAGTGGATCCTTTTTGCACTCTCTATGGCCTCTGGAAAGTGCAAAAAGGAGCCACAAAAAGCGGCTCCTTTTTGCACTCTCCAAGGGTGCCATAGCTGTGGCAGCACAGCTTTATGATGACCCTTCGGTGCTGCATTGTGTAGATGCAGTGCCAGAGTCAAACCATGATAGCGCATACTGTGTAGACCAGTGTGCGCCAATGGCGCTCTGGGCGCGGAGCTAGGGCATCCAGTGTGCAGACATTGCACCCTGGCTCCGCCCACAGGCTGGCACTAAGTGCCAGTCTGTATAAGCCTTTAATTTTTTTCCCTCAAAGCAAGTTACTGTGTGAGATCATTTAGGCTGAAAGAGAATTTGGCTTTAGAGCCAAGTGGGTACTTGAACCTGGTTCTCCCCAGCTCCAGCCCAGCACTCTAGCCACACCAACATATTGCTTTCCAAGGTAACGCCTTAAAAGAGGGTGCAGGACTGCAATGCCTATCAGCCCCAGCCAAAAAATAGTGGAAGACAAATGGACAGCCACATTCCCTATCTGGGTTAAAGAGTCCGAAAGAAACATAACTCTCTGTATTTAGGAGCTTGAGTGATATACTCAAGTACCTGTGCAATGATAGTTTCCTGGATAGAATACTGGAGAAGGAGAATACTTTATTAGAACCTTAAGTGTTCAAAGCAGTTAGCGTACATCACCTTTCCAGTGATCTTGAAAGGTTGGACACTGCAAATAATTACAAACAGCCGATCAAAGAGCAGAGGCTAAGAAAGATTGGTTTGCCTTCAAAAATCCAGCAGACATATGGTTATGAAGAACAAGTGAAACAGAGACCTCTCGACTCTGTTACTTAATACTGTATTGATAACAGCAGCCGAACTCTCACTGTGCTAGGATGGTTCAGGGCTATCACTCCACCCTCAGAAGGGGAAAAGTACTTTCTACAATAGGGACAAATTTAACCAGTGACAAAATAAGGACCTAATCCTTTGGAGAACAGTACAACTACCTCTAATAGAGGTTGAACACTACCATTCCAGTCAAATGGACGACTCACCAACAGGACCGCAGCCTTGTCAGGATTGAGCTTCACTTCACTGGCCCACATACAGTCCATCACTGATCCTAGGCGCCAATTCAGCACTTCTACTGCCTCACCTGAATCAAATGAAAAAGAGAAAGACAATTAGGCATCAGCATATTGAGGGCACCACATTCGAGATCTTTGGACAGCTTCACTTGGTGGGTTTCATATTGATGTTGAACAGCCTTGAAGATAAGAGGGACCCTGTGAGACCATGCCACATAAAAGTTGGACCACAGTGTCACTAGTACTGCCTTCTAGAACTGGATCTCCAAGAAGAAGTGAAGTGACTGAATTTCAGTGCTCACAATTCCCAATTTACATAGAACAGCTGTTCACAACCTGTGGGTTGTGACCCCTTTGAGGGTCAAATGACCCTTTCACAGGGTTCGCCTAAGACCCAGGTTTGGTGTCATAATCTATAATACTCTAGTTCAGTAGTTCTCAACCTGTAGGTTGCGACCACTTTGCTGTTCTCAACCTGAGGGTCGCGGCATTAGGAAGGTTGAGAACCCCTGACCTAGAAAGATACTATGGTCAATGGTTGCAAACATCACCGAGAGGTATGGAATAACAAGCAGGAGTGTAAACCTTCATCTCTTTTCCAGCATTTACCATTCACTAGGCTTTTTGATTTCAATATCCATTTGTCCATGATATTGCCCCCGGGCAATTTGCCGCTTGAACTCAATTGTAAGCACAGTGGCCAAAGACAAACTCTAACTGCCAAAACTAAGTCTAATAGTAGTTTTCTTCCCCCCCCCCCCCTTTTTTAATTTTTATTGATTAAAATAACATCGTATCACATTCATCATATAAAACAACAAACAAAGCAGGTCTTTGATGAATTCATAGAGGTTAAGAAGACAAAAAAGTAAGTTGCGTCTGTTGGTAAGTTTTCTTCTTATTTTCATACAGTGGTACCTCGGGATACGAAATACCCAGGTTACGAAATTTTCGGGATACGAAAAAATCCCATTGGAAATCATTGTTCCGGGTTACGAATGTATTTTCGGGTTACGAAGAAAATTTTTGGTGCTTTTCGGCGCTTTTTCGCACGAAACGCGGCTTTTCCCCATTAGCGCCTATGGCAATTCGGCTTACGAAGGCTTTTCGGGTTACGAAAGCGGCCGCGGAACGAATTACTTTTGTAACCCGAGGCACCACTGTATTCTGGACATCTTATGCAGTTACTAGTGTTTCTTTCATCATCTTTCTTCATCTTATTCTTACCCCTTCTCGAACCTTCTCCTTACATAATCCAACCTACTTAAATCCTTCTTCTCCTTAGCCCCTTCTACTTCACATCTTCTTTCAACCATCATCAACTGAATCTTATTCATTCTCTTCCTCCACTCTTACCTTCTTACTATCTTACCTTCATTTCATTCAAAACGACTCACATGCTAACTTCCTCCTCAAGTCTTGACAGTTTCTTAACCTCTGCTCATGTGGATTTCCAAAATTAGTATTATTGGTTAACTTGTTTTTAATTCTTTGTTTGCTTTTCTATTTTTAAAGCCATTATTAATATGTTTGCTACTATTATAGAAGAAGAAAAATTGTGAATTCTGTCTTTATTCAGTTATGTACTATAATTATATAATCATTTATTTACATGTTTATTATTAACACAGAGGACTAACTAGACCTAAAGTTCTTCATCTCTCTCTTTCTCTACATATATGTATATACATGCTAAATTATCTCCAACACTGTCCTGCTATTTCTTATATTCCTTCCAGCTTGGTCCGCAATTTAACTTTATATGATTCTCTAAATAAATATATTTTAGGGTCATTTGCTAATCAATATTATTTCTATTTTCCACATATGTTAAAATTGGTTCCCATTCTTTAAGAGTTTCCTCCAGGGGTTTGAGGGACATTTTTGGGGACA
>NC_056523.1:160535031-160553049 GCF_019175285.1 Sceloporus undulatus
CTGCTAGAAAGATATATGGGCAAGGGGGCAAACCATCACCGAGAGGTATGGAATAACAAGCAGGAGTGGTAAACCTTCATCCTTTTCCAGCATTGACCAGTCCTAGGCTTTTGATGTTCACTATCCATTTGTCCATGATATTGCCCGCCGGGCAATTTGCCGCTGTGCAACTCAATTGTAAGCACCGTGGCCAAAGACACACTCTAACTGCCAAAACGACAGCTAACGAGGTTTTCGTCCCCCCCCCTTTTTTAATTTTTCTTGATAAAATAACACGCGTTCCCACTGCATCAGATAAAACAACAAACAAAGCCGGTCTTTGATGAATGCATAGAGGTTAAGAGACAAAAGAGAGTAGTTGCGTCGCTTGGGAAGTTTTCTTCTTTTTGTCATCCAGTGGTACCGCGGGATCCGAAAGACCCGGTTACGACATTTGCGGGATACGAAAAACATCCCATAGGGAATTCTGGTTGTTCCGGGGTACGGAATGTTTTTGGCGGTTCGACAAAACTTTGGGTGCTTTTTTCGGCTTTTTCGCAGCGAACGCGGCTTTGTACCCTGAGGCGCCATGGCAGTCGGGGCTTACGAAGGCTTTTCGGGTTCCGAAAGCCGGCCCGCGGAACGGAATTACTCTTGTACCCGAGGCACCACTGTCTTCTGGACATCTATGCAGGTACTAGTTTCTTTTCTATCTGTCTTCTCTATTTTACCCCTTCTCGAACCTTCTCCTCATAATCCAAACCTACTTAATCCTTCTTCTCCTGCCCCTTCTACTGTCCATCTCTTTCAACCATCATCACTGGATCTGATTCATTCTCTTCCTCCACTCTTCCCTTGCTACTATCTTACCTTCATTCATTCAAAACGACTCACTGAACCTTCCTCCTCAAGTCTTGACAGTTCTTACCTCTGCTCATGTGGATTCCCAAAATTAGTATTATTGGTTAACTTGTTTTTATTCTTTTGCTTTTCTATTTTAAAGCCATTTTAAATGTTTGCTACTCTTATAAAGAAGAAAATTGTGAATTCTGTCTTTATTCAGTTATGTACTATAATATATATCATTTATTACATGTTTTTATTAAACACGAGGGACTAACTAGACCTAAAGTTCTTCATCTCTCTCTTTCTCTCATATATGTTATACATGCTAAATTTCTCCAACACTGTCCTGCTATTTCTTATATTCCTTCCAGCTTGGTCCGCAATTTAACTTATATGATTCTCTAAATAAATATATTTTAGGGTCATTTTGCTAATCAATATTTTTCTATTTTCCACATATGTTAAATTGGTTCCCATTCTTTAAGTTTTCCTCCAGGGGTTTGAGGGACATTTTGGGGACAATGGCCTGTTACAGACTGCCACATATAAAGCTGCTTTGGGGCTCTTTGGAGGTTGCTATTTAAATGATGCATGGGTCCTAAGAGTCCTGCGAGGGGTCGCGGCCAAAGCCACACTCCATTCCTAAGCCTGGAGTGCAGCTTGGTGCAGCTTCGGATTCTTTCTTAGGATGCATGCATCATTTAAAGAGCATACCTCCAAAGAGACCCGAAGCAGCTTTATTTGGGCAGTCTGTAACAGGCCAATATGTCCATTTCTATCATATCATTTAATTTGGTTAACCAATTTGTTGTTTCGGGTACTATTTTTAATTTCCAGTTCTGTGCAAACAATATTCGTGCCGTCGTAGTCATATAGAAACAAATGTGTTTGTGTTTTTTCTCCATTTCAGGGTCCCACATACTTAGTAGGGAAAATTCAGGTTTTAATTTTATTTTTTTCTCCAGAATCTTCCCTACAATACTATTTATGTTCTTCCAATATTGTTTTGCTTTACTACATGTCCACCAACAATGGAAGAATGTCCCTGGTTCTTTCTTACGTTTCCAACATAAATTTGAGTTGTTTTTATACATTTTGGCCAGTTTTTCTGGGGTAATATACCAACGTAAATACATTTTACAGAAATTCTCTCTCAAATTTTGTGATTTTGTATATTTCCCAATTTTATAATATTTCCCATTTTTTTAAGTTCCATTGAATACCCTACATTTTGTGCCCACTGAATCATTACATTTTTGATTCAAATTAAGTATGAGTTTATAAATGTTACTAATCAGTTTATGTTTATCCCCAGTTATTATTTTATCTAATTCCTTTTCCTCAAACCCTTGTCTTGTGTTGTCTATTTTAAATCGCTCTTTAATTTGCCCATAATTAAACCAGTTGATCTCCATCCCCTCCTCTTGAGCTCTTCTAGTGTTTTCATACTCCTGCATCCTCCCTCCCTCCTTTTCAATTAAAGTTCTGTATGTCATCCGTTTTTCTCCGCCCATCGTCTCTCTTCTATAAAATGCTTCATGGGGTGAAATCCACCTGGGAATTTTCCTATATAATTTAAATTTGCATTTTTGCCAGATTTTTAATAGTGACTTCCTTATGCAACGGTTGTTAAATTTTCTGTCTGCCTCAACTTTCCCATATTGTATTCAGATCATCTCCTTCTAGTTCTAATTACTTTTTATTTTCCAAATTAATCCACTCTTTTATCCAAGTTAAAACACAAGCCTCGTAATATAATTTTGAATTTGGCATCCCCAATCCCCCTTTTTCTTTAAAACCTTGTAGAATTTGCATTTTGACCCTCGGTTTTTCCCATCCCAGATAGATTTCGCTATTTCCTTATTCCATATTTGAAAGGGTTTCATCATTTAAGATTATCGGTAACATTTGAAATAAAAACATAAATTTAGGTAAGACAGACGTTTTGATTATTGATATTTTCCCTAATAAGGAAATTTTTAGTTTGCTCCAATTTATTTAATCCCCCAATAATGGGGAGAAGGGACATCCTTGTCTCGTGCCTCTTTTTATTTGAAATCTTTGTGTTTTATCTCCATTCATAATCACTCTGGCTGTTTGCTCCTTATAAATTTATCTTATCCAATTGGTATAATTCGTCCCTAAATTTAATTTATCTAAAATTTTAAATAGAAACTGCCAATTAGCCGCATCAAAAGCCTTTTCAAAATCAATAAATGCCAAAATAGTAGTTTTCTAAAATGACTGGTGACTGAGGCAATAAAGGCTGTTTCTGTGCCCCAAAGGCCTGAGGCTACATTAGGAGCATCCCCATCAGTACTTTAACCTTCTCAGCTCCCAATGGTAATGGTTCGACTGAATTTTAGGCTGCCTCTCCACTACAGAAATAATCAGGACTCACACCATTTCAAGTACCAGGGCTCAATGCCATGTCCTGGGAGCAGTGGGTCATTGTGGCACCAGAGCTCTCTGGGAGAGAATGTCTAGAATCCCAGAGCACTGAGACATGGCAGTTAAAACGGTGTCAAACTGGATGATTTCTGCAGTGCAGATGCAGCCTTGGGCAGACAAGAATCTTTCTTATCAGCTGTCCCCCAATTCTTCCCTAGCTGGAGATAATTGTGTATATGAACCATAAATGAATTTCATGTTTAGACTTGGGTCCTGTTTGTAAGATACAACGTGGTTGTTGTGAGCCTTCAAGCTGTTTCCTCAGGCGGCAGGCAGAGAGATCTTTGTTCCCTCTGAGGCTGAGAGAGTGTGACCTGCCCAAGGTCCCCCGTGGGCTTCCAGGGCCGGGTGGGCGATCGAGCCCTGGCCCCAACATGGCTGCTGTCTCCAAGAGTCTCACTATGCCTACGCAAACACTGCAAAACCCAAAACGCTCCTCACCCCAAGCATTTCGCAGAAGGGAGTGTAAACATAGAGCCCATCTGCACTGCAGAAATAATCCACTTTCAGGCCGCTTTAATATCGCGTAGAACTATGCCACGGCTCAAATGCTGTGCAATTCTGGGAATTGTAGCTTCGTGAGACATTTAGCCTTCTCTGTCAAAGAGCGCTGGTGCCACAACAAGCTACGATTCCCAGGATTCCCTAGCACTGAGCCAGGGCAGTTGAAGTGTGTCAAACCACTGGCCTACCTCACAGGGCTGTTCCGGAGATTTAAAAAAGGCCAGCCTGAAACACCTCCAGCGCTGCCCTGAGTTGCCAAGTGCGCAGGCGCACAAGGTTGCACAAGTTTCCCGCAACGCCAACTGAGGGACGAGAAGAAACGACGCGCGAGCATGCGCACTCACTCACACACCGGCCTCAGTCTCCGGTCGGTCGCGCATGCGCAGCCACACAACGACCGCAGTCTCCGGTTGCGCATGCGCCTCCCGCCCGCCTCCAACTCTTTTCCTTTGTTCTGAGGCGATGAGAATAAAAGTAGCCCCGGCCTACTCCGAGCCCCTTTCTGAGGCGCTGAGAAGGTTTACTGCACCGAGGCCTCACCGTTACGACGACTCCGGCCTCTTCCCCGCATCCATCTCCGAAGCGCGACCGAAAGCGGAATCACTTCCGGATGACGAGGAGAAAAGCTAACTACGGAGGCCCACCCACTTCCGGTTTGTCATAGAGGGCGGTTGGGGGGGGCAGCCATCTTTATTAAGGGCACGTTGCCAGTCCCTAGTGTGAAAAGGGCCCTTGGGCTGCATCTTTTCTATGGAATTCTGGGAATTGGAGTTTGTGCTCCGCTCTGGGCCCCACAACAAACTCCAACTCCCAGAATTCCATAGCAAAGAGCCAGACAAAGAGTTAAAAGCGCTGCCAAACCGGGTTATTCCTCCAATGTGGTTGCTTCCAAAATGTGAAGTGTTGCTTTGCAAGACTTTGGATGTTGAGTTAGGATCTGGGGAGCTAGTAGAATGTGGGGTTGTTGTAGGTTGCAAACCTGTCCCATTGAACTCAGTATAATTTAACTCTTGAGTAGAAATGTGTAAAGTGTACATGTGGAAATTGAAATTGCAATGAATGCCTGTGTACTTTCAAAACTGCAATTCATTGCGTCTTTGCAATTGTAATTCATCCAGAAAGACCGGGCTATACTTTAAAACTAACCTTTGTTTCTGTCTTCTTCCCCATATGTTGCTGTGCTCTTATTTGCTCCTTTTTCACACCTTCCTCTAAACCTCCTGCCAGTTAAACCTCTTTCAACTCCCACGCAAAGTGTCATTAAAACATTATGATCATCCTACTGCTAGGATAAAGTCTCTCCAAGATTTAAAAACTGTATTTTGGAAAACAGAGCCATGGAATAAACAAAGTTATTTTGCGCTTAGCCACTTCATAAGACATTAATAAACACATGGGATCCTGACCTTGCCATTTTCTCCACAAAGGTATCTGGGATTCACTGGTTTACTCACTCACTGCTGCTGGAGTTGAGTTATTCCACAACCGGTTTTATTTTTTCTTGCAGTTTTCTAATCATTTTCTAATAACTGGCTTGATAACAGCCAGTGCTCCAGTGCGGTTGTTAACTGAACGGGAGACCTCCAATTCATCCCATCCTGAACAGGCACAGCCCAGGCCTTGCAGACTCAGGACCATGGCTTCCTTGACTGAAACTGTCCATTTGGAACACAGTCTTCCTTTTTTCCTACTGCCTTCTACCATACCAAGCATTACTGACTTTTCTAGTTAGTACTGCCTTCTCATGACGTGTCCAAATTACAACAGCCTCAGTTTAATCATCTTAGATTCTAGGGGTAGTTATAGCAATAGCAAGTACATATCTATACTGCTTATCAGTGCACTTAAACACTCCCTAAACGATTTACAGTGCATAAGCTAATTGCCCTCAACAAGCTGGGTACTCATTTTACTGACCTACAAAAGGATGGAAGGCTGAGTGGACCCTGGAGCCTTGCCTGGGATCAGACTCACAACCTTGTGGCTGCGAATGGCTGCAGAACAGGCATTTAACCACTGTGCCACCAGGGTTCCATCAGGTTTGATTTGCCCTAAAACCCATTTGTCTTTTTGGTAGTCCAAAGTATTTATAGAAGCCTTTTCCAAAACTACATTTCAAATGAGTTTATTTTCTTCCAATTAGCTTTCCTTGTTGTCCAGTTTTCACAACTGTAGATAGAAATGGGAAATATTATGGCCCAGACGATCCTAAATCCTAACTCCAGTATGCAGTTGTACATCTTTGCACTTCGGTTCCTTCATGGCTGCCCTTCCATGTTCTAGCCTTCTGATTTCCTGACTGCAGCCTCCATTCTGATTAACGACTGAGCCAAGGGGCGGAAAATGTTAAACTATTTCAGTGTCTCCATTGTCTACCTTAAAGTTATGTAAATCATCTGTGATATGCATCCAGTGTACATAGGCTTGCCATAACCCGGCGGCCCCCGTGCCATTCACGGTTTCAGGGGGCCCCTCCCGGTCCGGTTTGGGCCCCCAGCCGTGCCTTGTTCCCGGTTTGGGGGCCTGCTCCAGCCATTGCCGCTGCCGCTAACATGGCTGCTGCAGCGCCAACCCACCTCCTCCTCCGGCTCCGCTTTCCTCCTCTTCCTCGGCGGTCGGCAGAAGCGCCACCGCCACAGCGCCCCCACTGTGAGGGCTTGCGCGCCGCCCAGGCCCCAGCAGGGGCCAGGGGCAGCGTGCGGCCTTCCCCGCCTCCCTCCGTGCGCGTGTGCGCCTGCCTTCCCCACCTCCCTCCGCGCGCACGCACCTGCCTTGCTTCCCTCCGCATGCGCGCCAGCCTTCATATGGAGGAGGAGGAGGAGAGGAGGAAGAGGAAGGAGCTGGAGGAAGGGTGCTTCCTCATTGCGCGCACGCCTGCCTTCCCCGCTTCCCTCCGTGCGCACGCGCACCTGCCTTCCCCGCTTCCCTCCGCACGTGCGCGCCTGCCTTCCCTGCCTCCCTCCGCACGCGCGCCAGCCTTCATATAGGAGGGGGTATAGGAGTACGTCGTCGTAGCCTTAGGACCGGTTTGCCTGAAACTTATTCCCTTTCGTCATTTTTGCAGAGGAGATGAGGATGAAGGAAAGCTGAGTCAGTGGTCTGCCTTAGTTTTTTGGGGTTATTAATTATTTTAAAATATAAAATACTTATTTTATGTTTATTCATTAATTTTTATTATTGCGGGTTTTTATTTTATTACATTAGAGTGATTATGCTTGGTGTATTTTAGCAGTATTTATTATGGCGGATTCAAGCATGAAGTTTATATTGCTTGTTTTTCTTTCTTTCTTAATGTTATTATTGCTTTTTTTATTGTTTATTTCATTAATTGTTATTGCTTGTTTTTTTTTATTTCATGTTTTTATATTGCTTGTTTGTTTTATGTTCATTTTTTGATTATTGTTGTTTTTATTATTCATTACTTTTTATATTGCTTGTTTTTTTTGTTTTTTTTCTTATTTTTATTTTGCTTGTTTTTTTTTAATTGCTTTTTTAATTATTTTTTATTGCTTGTTTTTGTTTTATTTCTTAATTTTATTATTTTGTTGTTTTTATTTTTTTTATTTTTTTTTATATATCACCCCGGCCTTGTTTTTTTTATTTTTTCATTATTTTATTTAAATTATGCCTATTTTGTGTATTTGGTGCTTTCTGCTAGTTGCCTTTGGCCAATTAATAGTGGTGGTGGGTGGTGGTGGTGGTGAGGATGATGGATGATGATGATGAGATGATGGTGATTTGATATCAACAGCCTCTGAGGCCGGCCAATGTAACTTGCTGTGATTTTTATAAACGCATGCGCCAGTGAAGAAAAACTACAGTCCTTGCCCAAGTACACATTTCTGAGAAGTAAAGTTGAACCCGAGGGCAAATACATTTTTGCCATCTGTCTAGAATAAGCAAAATGTCCTCCATTTTGATCATGCCTAAAACATGCATTTATATAACATTTTTTAAAAAACCTCATTTTTTGCGTGTCCTCCATTTTTGTAAAATGTGTCCTACATTTGAAATGTTGTCCTACATTTGTGCTACATTTGTCCGTTTTGAGGTCCTCACTTAGGCAACCTAAGTGTACATCAAGCTAAATGGGCTGCAGAAATTCCACAGTAAGGGACGTAGCCGGGGGGGGTTCTTGGGGTCCAGTCCCCCCCTTCCGTTAGATAAATGAATGGTGTGTGCTGCTGCACCGCCGCACCCAAGCCCCATTAATGGTGGCAATTAGTCTGGACCCCCCCCCCTTCCCAAATCCTGGCTACGTCCCTGCACAGTAGCATGGTGGAAATAAAGATATAATGGCATAGATAGAGGAATGTGTCTTCTAGAACGGTATAATACGAAACACAATGATTTAATTATAGATGGTTTGGCTGCCTGCTGTAGAGGAAACCTGAGTCCAAAACAAGTGGTTTTGTTGTGACACATTAATCTTGCTTGCTGCCAGCTGAGGGATTGGAACTGCAACTTCTTTTAAGAAGAGCTGATCATGCAAGTGATTTTGAGTATGATTTCTATGTCCCAATTCTAATCTTTAGAATCAGGGTATCAGCAATGCCATAATGTCAGTGTTTGTAATATCGTTCTGGACTGTAGCGATTAGTGCATCTCATCTTAAGCATCTATATGCAACTGACCTGTGAAAATTTATTTTCCTAAGCAATGTACTTTTTTCCCATATAATCTCATTTTGATTGCCAAGGTAGGAATACCTACCATTGGATTGAGGATGCTCAGCCTGGATTGTAGTGTGCAAACCACTGCCTTTTAAATTAATTACTTGCATCCCTTCCTTCCGAATTCAGCTTGCACCTCTGGGATATCTCACCCCATATATGGTAGGAATCTTTGCTTCACAAACTTGGAGCACAGCTTTGCTTACATGGAAAATTATGCAAGGGTCCTGTAGTTACTGCAATCTTTTGTTTTCTACTTAGTAAATCATAACTGCTCTGCTTCATTGTTACCTAAAGTTAGTAAATCAACTGTGATATATGCATCCAGTATACATCACGCTAAATGGGTTGCAGAAATTCCACACAGCTGGTGGAATAGAAATGAAATAACACAGAGGAATAGGTCTTCTCAATTACAGCAAGCCTTGACTTCATAGACCATGAAAACTGTAGAATGTTCTCAAAGGAATGGGAGTGCACATCTCATGACTGTCCTGGAAGCATAACCTGTATCAAGATAAGAAGCTGCCATCAAAACTAGTACTGTATGGTAAAAGAGAAGATTCCCAGTTGGCAAAGGGGTCAGGCAAGGCGCATACTATTGCCTTGTCTTCAACCTGTGTGCAAGAAAATATCATAGACAGATATTTAATATTTGAAACGATTTAAATACAACGTTTTTATAAAACCGATCAAATACTGGTGTTATCTCGCGTTCCGAAACGCGTTATCTTTGTTCCCATCGGGTTATTTAAATCGAAGTTTTTAACCGCAAGCGTGTCCACTTGGCATGAAATCAGTGTTTAATAAAGCGATTCTTCTCTTCATACCTATTGGGCTGTCAATCAATAGTACGTCAGAATGACGTAACTATACGGGATTATTTGGAAGCGATTTAACTTTCGTCACGTTTCCATTTCATTGACCGTTTTTGTGAAATGATGTATTTTTGGCGGTTTTTTTTTAAATGAACCAACAAGGCGCTAAACGATCAAACGTCATAAGCGCTGTCAGCCTTATATACATTTCCCTCCGAGAATTTAGGGGAAACCCAAGCGTTTCCAGAGGAACTATGGGATAGGTGTTGCATACAGCATCCCCTCTTCATGTCTCCAAGACAGCCAGGCAGAATCTCCTTCACAGAGCCCAGAGATCAATGGGGGAGGCTCTGGCAAGCGAATTTAAGTAGGAAACCCAGCTCTTTCCAGAGGAACTAGGGATAGGTTTGCATGACAGCATCCCCTCTCATTTTCCAAGACTCCAGGCAGGAATCCCTTCACAGAGCCCAGAGATCAATGGGGGAGGCTTTGGCAAAGCGAATTAGTAGGAAGACCCAAGCTCTTTCCAGGGAACTATGGGAATGGTTTTGCATGACAGCTCCCCTCATGTTCCAAGGGGGGGGACAGCCAGGCAGATCCCTCACGCGCCAGAGATCATGGGGGAGGCTTCGGCAAGCGATTTGGTAGGAAACCAGCTCTTTCCAGGGAACATGGGTAGGTTTGCATGAACAGCTCCCTCTTCATGTCTCCCAAGACAGGCAGAATCCCTCACAGAGCCCAGAGATCAATGGGGGGCTCGGCAAAGCGAATTTAGTAGAAACCAAGCTCTTTCCAGAGGAACTATGGGAAAGGTTTTGCATGACAGCATCCCCTGCATGTCTCCCAAGACAAGCCAGGGAGAATCCCTCACAGACCCAGAGATCAATGGGGAGGCTGGCAAAGCGAATTAGGAAACCCAAGCTCTTTCCAGAGGAAATATGGGATAGGTTTTGCATGACAGCATCCCCACTTCATGTCTCCCAGACAGCCAGGGAGATCCCTTCACAGAGCCCAGAATCAATGGGGGAGGCTTCTGGCAAAGCAGGGAGGAGAGCACTGTTCCCAAAGATTCTCTTTCCAGGGTTGTGAGAGAAGCAGATTCCGTTGTGAGAAAGGGAGGGAGAAAAGGCTCTATCCCCCCCCCCCAATTGATCAGACGCCCTCCCTCCTGGGCGAGATCAGATGCCTCCTCGCGAGGAGCCTTCCCATCCCTGTCTGGGCGAGGATCAGAGCCCAAGCAGGCAGGAATGCCTTTGAGGAGCCTTCCTTCCTGCCTCTCCTCCGTTAGAAATGGGCTCTCTCTCCCACACAGAGGGGAGGTTTGCCAATCCGCTGGAAAGCCTTGTAGTCCTTTGCAAGAGGTCCAGTGCCCGCTTAAGCGCTGAGAGAGGATTAAGCGCCAGTAAACCATTAAATAAACAATAAAATAATCTTATCTCTATTGAAAGACCAGCGACAAAGGGGTGAGGAAAAAAAATGGCGACAGCCACGACGGATGGGGACAGAAAGGGCAACTCCCCCAAGGACAGCCCCCACCGCAGTCCGCTCCTCCCATCCTCAACCCGATTCAAAGGCTGTCGTTCCTATTAAATACTCCGGTCCTACTCGAATCAATGGAAAAACGTAGGTCGGGACCCCTATGTTTTTTTACACGTGTTAAATGAGGAAAATTCGATTTAAATTTTTATCCCGCTCTACGATTCGATTTGTATGGGGACGATTGCGGTTGCTTAGAACCGTTCTAGGTTTAAATCGGATCCTAATATGAACGCCACTCTTGGATTCGATTCAGACGCGGGGTTTTCCCCTAGTGGGAACTCCCTTAGACCAGAGGCAGGAAGAGTGAAATTCAAGAAGAAAGAACATTAATAACCTAAATATTCAGAGACGACACAATACTATTTGCAGAAACCAACAAAGCTTGGAACTATTACTGAGAACAGTTAACGAAAGAAATGCCAAGGTTGGATTAAAGGTAAACATTAAGAAAACAATAATAATGACCATGGAGTATCTACAAGAATTCATCCTAGATACAAGGGAAATTGAAATAGTTAAGAACTTCTCGTATCTTGGATCAAAAATGGAGACTGTGTCCAAGAAATTAGGACTAATAGAAATGAGAAGGAAAATAGGAAGGAATTGGACAGGTCCTAAAATGTAAAGATATAACTTTGAAAACTAAAGTGAGGATTGTTTCAAGCCACTGTATTTTCATCACCATGTACAAAATATGAGAGCTAGACAGTGAAGGAAGCCAATAGAAAAATCTTTTTTTTTTTTCATTTGAGATGTTGTGCTGGAGGAAGACGCTAAGGATACCATGAACAGCCAAAAAACAATACATCCAGAAACAGATTCAAGACTAACTCTAAACCTACCCGGAGGCCAGGATAACTAAACTGCGGTTGCCATACTTTAGCCAGCCTCATGAGAAGGCATGGCTCGTTAGAAAAGACAATAATGCTAGGAAGGTAGGAGGCAGTAGAAAGAGGGAGACTACATACCAGATGATTGGTATTCAACAGAGAGGCCATGGACCTGATCCTGCAGGAGCTGAGCAGGCAGTGGAGGACATAGTCTTGGATGTCTCTCCACAGAGTTGCCATGAGTCAACATCAATTACTAGTTAATAACAAACTTAACAAAAAGATAGTTTTCATTTTCCATGATATATGCTTGAAGTCACTTTGTAATTGCAAGTGTTGTACCTCACTAAACAGTCGAAGGACAGTATCACATTGTTAAAACTGTTCACTCTGTACCTCTTGCTCTTTTGGAATGTGGACAGACGGCAGCAGCTTGCACCATTCAGATGGGGTATACATAATATTTCTGCTTTGTACTTTTGAGAAACAAGAAAGTACCTCTGACTTAAAACTGTAACTGTCAGAACTACTAGGAAGCTCTTTCAAGGTAACTACCTATTTTTAAAAACTGAGGCGGGATACAGATCACCGCTTTGCGGCGGTCTCCCGCCGCGCCATTTGCTCCACGCGGGAGCTGCAGCCAAACCGCGATAGCTCCCGCGTGGAGCAAAAAAGAAGCTCCATTCGGAGCTTCTTTTTGCGGCGCCTTTAGACGTCGCGAGGTGCCGATGGCGCATTCACGACGTCATAGGCGCCGCGACACATCTTACGCTATGCGAGCCAGTACATAAATGGCGGCCCCCTGTTGGAAGGGGCGCCGCCATGTTGTAGTATTTTATACGTACTAGGGTTAGGGGGTGTGCGGAAGACACCGCCCCTTCCAACCCTAGTACGTATAGAAGACGTACTATATGGCGGTTGTATCCGCCTGAGTTCCAGCTCTGAGTGAGATCATTAGAAAGGAGGGATCAGCCTGGCCTGAACTCCACTGAAATGCCTGTGTACAACTTATGACCCTGTTTTTGAAGGGCTATTGCTGTTGGATTGTTAATTATCATAAAGTTGTTGTTGCTCTCCGTTGTTTATTAACTGCCTTTGAGTCAATCCAGCCCTATGGCTACCCCTGTGGATGCGACATCTTCAGATTCCCTGTCCTCCACGCCTGCTTAGTTCTGCAAATTCATATCCCTTGACCTCTTAATACAGTCCCTCCATCTAGCTTACTCCCTCCACCTTTCCCAGCATTACTGTTTTTTTCTAATGAGTCCTCTCTTTTCATATGTGTCCAAAATACAACAGCCTAAGTTGTGTCATTTGACTTCCAGGGAGATTTCTGGCTTGATCTGCTCTAGAAACCCATTTGTTTTACTTTTTCAGGTCCATGGGAATCCTTACTGCTTCCCCAGCACCACATCTCAAATGAATTAATTTGCTCCTCATTGTTTCTTAATTGTCCCGCTCCCTCATCCATACATGGTAATAAGGAATAGAATGGCTTGTATGATTCTAACTTTTGTAATAGCTTTGCATTTTAGGACCTTTTCTAGTTCTTTCATAAGCCACCCTCCCAATCTTACTCTTTTGTAGTAGGAAATTGAAGGACAACATGGACAGTACTACCAGTAAATTCAAAATAGCCTCAGTATTTTTGGACTAGGTAGGAGCACTAGCAGTTCATCTAGAAGCAAAGAGCACCTCTACTTAAACTTACAGGTATAGTAACTTTCCTAAGTTAAATAAATACAGAAAAGGGTAGCCTCTTTTATGTTTCAACACCACTCTCCTACATTCACCAACTTATTATTTGCAATACAGTAAAGAAATTGATTTGCTTCTGTATGAAAATCTGTGTCCGGCAGGGTGTATCATTTCTAGTGGTAGTAAGACTTGACTCTGTTTTGATCCTGTGTTTTTGTTGTCAAAATGCCTATGATTTTGCATTTCAGCAAGACTGTGAAGTGTTTTTTTATCATGTTCATTCCCATTCTCATTTGCATGATATGTCACTTGTATTTCTAGAAAAGGAATTGTGGCCAAAGACAGGTTCTTGCTTATCTGTCTAGGAAACAGAGGTACTGCACTGTTGTGTTTGCGCATGCCAGTAAAGAAGAGGACACAACTGAACCTCCAGCTGGTACACAGTTATTTTGTCTGTAAATCCCACTGACCTCAATAGTATTTATTATACAGGACTTGTTTTTGGGATTACTTTTCCAAGCTATTTAGTGATGACAACACATGAAGGATTGCCCTGCATAGCTGCCCATGTGTGTCCAAGGAGAGTGGCAGATTAAGAAATTCCCGTTTTCTCCTGTTGCTGGGAGAAAGCAGTTCCTGTGTCTCTTAAACTACCATGTGGCTGTACTAGATTGAATAATGCCACACATACTATGTTTGTCAGTGCATGTTTATGGCTGGGCAGAAAATTAATTCTGTAACACTCAGAAATCTGGCTTTGTTTTAGAAACAAGTCAAGGCCATATAGACAACCTAGAGGCCCTTTTGGTGCCACTCTATTAACATCATACTAAGGACCTCTGTGAATAAAGCATGCCATCTTGGATCACCCTACCACTCCTTTTCAGGCAACAGTGTCTTTGATATTAGTTAGGCAATACAGTATAAATTTATAAAAAGCTAGCATGAAGAAAATGAATTGCTCAGGAGAAGGCAGTTTTATCATTTTCTTCACCAGGTTTGGTTTTGCTTTGAATGCTTAAACACACTCAAGGAATTTGCTTCTCTCATTCCAAAGAAACAGTCTCTGTAGCAAATGTGCAGTCCATTCCCAGTAAAGGAGACAATATATAGTTCAACTCTCAACAGCAGTGTACTGTTGACTTTTCCTCTTTCTTTTTGGGAAACTGGAAAATGGAGGGTTTCTTCTGGTGGTGGCTCAGTTTCCTGCATCATGTGCTGCCCATTTTATAGAAAAAGGTAGAATACCAGGAAAGACCCTAGAGCCTTTGGTCACCACCCCCTCGTTAAGCACAGGTCCTCTTGAATTTCTGTAAGCATCCCCCTCCCTAAAGGGACAGTCCAGGGTCTGCTGACTTTCAGAGAGGAGAGCAGGCAAGTACACTGCTACTGTTATCCAGTCTGGTGGGCCACCATAAAGGTCCTTCAGGTAGCAGTTCTCTATAAATCAAAGTCACAGCCAAAGTGGGGTATCTCTAGGCCGAGACGGGAACATAACCTCATGTCTCCATTCCAGTTAGTGACCCAGTCTCTTCTTGGTGATGGTGCCTGTCTTCTCCTCACGGAAAAGCTGGCGATCCTGACGGGGAATCTTGACTGCATGGTACTGTGCACCTTGGCTTCTTCATAGCGAACACGTTTGAAGAAAGCCAAGCTGGAAGAGAAGAGCCATGCTGTTACATCAGTGAAGGTAATCAACAAGTCACCAGGCAGGTACTAGAAGGTGGGATGTCTTTGTTTTGCTACAAAGTTAGAGGCTACAACCTTATCTGCATAGGGGTGAACTGAATGAACCAGCCCCTGCCCTTTCTGTTACTCCAGGGGAGAGGTTGCTTAAACACACGTTAGAGTCAGACCCTACCACTAGGCAGAGTGAGTGTCCTCTCAGGCACGGTGCGAAGGACACAGCAACAGCAGTGCCCAGCCATCATCCTGGTTCTAAGTAGAGCTTGCTCTGAGATGTCACAAGACCTATCCTTTGAATCTGTAGATCATTGGCCACTGGAAGGGTGGAAGAGTCATGTTGTCTTTGCCTCAGGTCGCACATATTGGTCTAGCCCCGCACAGCATGCATCTGGAGCACATAACCTGTAACCATTGCACACTGACATTCATGCACAAACATTTACTGAGAGTTGTTCTTCATCTAAGTTCCCTTGACCCATGCAGTTATCTTCAATTTTTCTACAGTGAGGCATTGGTCTTAAAACATACAGATGGTGGACTACCATTCCAGGCCTGACACTTGAATCAGTTAGTAGTATAATCCATTTGTACATTCAAGTTTCT
Source organism: Sceloporus undulatus (assembly GCF_019175285.1). NCBI lineage: Eukaryota > Metazoa > Chordata > Lepidosauria > Squamata > Phrynosomatidae > Sceloporus > Sceloporus undulatus. The sequence goes on from NC_056523.1 coordinate 160,550,659, forward strand.
TCACACATCCCTTATAGAGGAACCTTGAGTCAAAGTTTTCTCTTAAGTGGGCCTACCTTCTATTGCTACTCTCATACCATCCACTTTCATAATCAGGCTTGTTGCAGTCATTTCCGGCAACCACATGCCAGAATGATAATTACTCTGTTTGTTCGGCTCTACAGGTCCTCCAGAACACCTTCCATGTGCACTTAGGGATCCTCAAAAGTGCTCGAGTATTGCTGTTTGTTGATACATGCATTAGTATTCTTAGTGAGTCCACAATCAAGAACTGTTACAGTTCCACTCTCCCTGTCCATATGTGCTCACTCTCGACAGATGGTCAAACAGGGGTCAGTTAGGTGGGGTCAGAAGGCATTACCACTAGGCCTCCATGGCCTGCCTATCAGCATCAGAACGCTGGATGGCCAGCCGGGCTACGGTAAAGTTCGTGGGATATTTGGATACCGGCTGGTCCTCTTGAAAAGCCACACAGGAATAGGGGAGAAGTATGAATGGTATTAACAGCCTTGCGTGACCTAGGGCTGGTCTCTAAAACTCACAGTCATGATTGCTCCCCTAAACATCCACTTCTTCAAAGGTAACCCTCAAGCAGAGCATCACCTCACACTCCACGGATTGAGAAGATGCTGTTATCAAAAAATTGTTTCCAAAATGTGAAAAACTAGCTGATAAATTGGTGTAATTTTGGACCTCCAGGACTGTGGCAGCTATGGTGGACAGACTGGAGGATTGATTCTGTTGCAAGGAAACTATGGCCCAACACACACTACAGAAATAACCAGTTTGAGACCACTTCACCGCCCTGGCTCAATGCTAGGGAATCTAGGAACTGTAGTTTTGGGAGACATTTAGCCTTCTCTGTCAAAGGGTCTGGTGCCACAACAGATACAATTTCCAGGATTCCCTAGAATGAGCCGGGCAGTTAAAGTAGTCTCAAACTGGATTATTTTTGCAGTGTGTTTTGGACCTATCCACAGGAAAACAGAAAGAATCAGTACAATTGTCCTTCTTCCTTTGCTGCAGGGCACACATTTGAGTGCGGTGAAGCAAATGGGCCTTTTAAAATTGTATCAAGGCAATAGAGGGTCAGGGCTGACCTGAGCCCCAGACTATCCAGGCAGCACTGTCACTTCCCCAGTCTAGCTGCTTCTACCTCCCAGAAGGGAAACTAGCAGGCCTAAGACGAGAATCCCAGCTAATATTGCAATGGTATGATCCACCAGGGAATCCCTCTTGCCAGGGCCACAATGGATCCAGTAAACAGTCACTGGGATCTGGAGAAAAGAGGAGTGCAAAAGGGATAAGCCGGCTGGACCTGAAAGTGCAATGAGGAATGATAGCTGCCATCAGACAAGTCAGCAGCTCAACAATAAGGCCAGAAGAGACAGGTTGTGAACTGCCTCCCTTAGTGGAGCACAAGATCAAACTCTTGCTGAACCACAAGATTGTAAGCAACCAAAAGTGAGTCCAGTTCAGCAGCAGTATCACTGGAGGTTCTGCTGCAATTTATACGGAAGGAAGTGCAGGTTCCATTTCCTCTCATGATTTGATTAAAGTCCAATCCAATCCGGCTCCATCCAGGTTGATAATCGAATTCAAAAGGCCTCCATTCCCATTATAAAGCAGTCTTTTTCTTCATGGGAGCGAAATCGCTTTATTTTGCCCGAAAGTTGTCCCCATCGCACCACTCATCTGTCAATCCTCGTGGCATACAGCAGCACAGGGAGCCAGGCGGTGAGCAGGGCAAGCGGAGGCTCTGCGGGGAGCCAGGCGCACCAGGGCAAGCAGCGACCTGCTTCGGAGGATCAGGGCCCAGGGCTTTCTGCAAGAGTTTCTTTACCAATCTTTGTTTTTGTGATTAGGTCTAATTTAAAAAAAAAACAAACCAAAAAGCAGCCTGGTGTGTGTGTGTGGGTGTGTGTGTGGTGACAGCACTCTGGGAGGGATGGGACACACACACGCCAGTGCTGCTTTACCAATCTATTGCTTTTGTGATTAATTCTATTATTATTTTTTTAAAAAAAACCCAAAAGGCAGCACTGGGGTGTGGTGGTGACATCTCTGGGGAGGGAGGGACACCACAACAACACACACACACACACGCTTGCCTTGTCCCCCCCTCAAATGCGATTCTGATCTGGCATTCCATGTTTAGGATCGCGCAGAATCAATTTTCCCAAAAGTACCTCTAAAAAATGCTGTCAAATAACCCAGGCTTTTGTATTTGCTCGCTTATTCCCACTGGAATCGATTCAATAGGATCAGAATCATTTCCAGTTGGAACTAGGAGCATATAGATCGAATCAAGATTCGGAGCTTATCGTAGGTGGAACGAGCCCTAAAGTAAACCTTGTATTTATAACAGTGTACTTTCCTTTCACCAGATTT
>NC_056523.1:160553074-160560200 GCF_019175285.1 Sceloporus undulatus
ACAGCAACAGGCCTTCGGAGGGCACACAAACAGGGATGGGACAAAGGAGGAGTCCAGCAGACTGGCTTTGTAGCGTGTCCCTGCCACCGACACGCCCCTCTCTCCGCCTTCCCCCAGCTGTTACCGGGCACTCCTCAGTCCTGGCTGGAAAACGCTGAGTTGGACCTCCGTAGGCAGCTTCTCTAGGTTGGTGCGCAGCGGCGCAATCCTAACACCCAACCCAGAGAGCCACCTGGCCACAGCAACACAGCAACAGTCCTTCGGAGGGCACACAAACGGGGGTGGGACCAAGTTCCTTGCCTCAGCTGCTGCCCAGATGATAAAAGGCACAGGCACAAACACAGGAGCCTCACAGCTTGGCTTGGAGCATGGAAGGACAGTTTAACTCTGGTCCTATGAAGCAACTCGGTCATATGGTAAAGCCAGGCATAGTGTACCAGTCAAAGAACCCATGCATTCTTAAAACCAAAACCAAACATTATCAGCCTGTGTTTTTGTAGCATAATAAGAAGACATGGGTGACAGCTATCTTGTTTACAGAATGGTTTCATCCTTGAAGTTGGAAAAAAGTGAAGGAAAGGTGTGGCATTGTAAGTCATATTAACAGTAGACAATGCACCTGGGCATCCTGACTCTCTTTGCTATAAAAATGAAAATGTCGTTGTTTTTTAATCTCCCAACATGACCTCATTGATTTAGACCCTTGACCAGAGTATCATTTATTTTGTCAAGACCACATACACACTTCTGCTATTTGATTGCATTATAGCAGCAATTAATGCAGCCCCTAATGTGGACATAATATGGTCCTGGAAATCCTTCACTGTTGCTGATGCCATGACATTCATAAAAGCTGCAATGTATGAATTAAAATCAAAAACTGTAAATGCCTGCTGGAAGAATTTATGAAGTGATGCTGTGGAGGATTTTCACACCTTGTCAGGGATCGATGGAGAAAGTTAGGAGAATCACTGATGCAGCAAGACAAGTTGGTGAAGAAGGATTTTCCAATCTGCTGGATGAGGAAGTGGAGGAGCACATCAACATGAAGAAGTGTTAGCCAATAAGGAATTGGAGGAACTTGTTAAGACATCTTCAGAGGAAGAGGAAGAAGAAGAAATGGAAGCAGAACCAGCAATGTTGGAGAAATTTACTGATGTATTTCAAATTGCACAGACATTAAAGGACAACATTATGGAATACAATTCTTGGTTGGAACTCAGCATCATCCATATGATTACAACTTTTGCAGGAACACTTGGGGCTGTAGGAACCACACAGGTCATTAGTCCAGAGCTAGAACCCGACAGACTAGATGCAGATCCAGTGGATCTAGCCCTATCCCAGCCCAAAGGGCCTTAAAAGGTAAAAGTAGTCCCTTGACATGAATGTTTAGTCGTAACCGACTTTAGGAGGTGGTGTTCATCTCTGTTTCTAAGCAGAAGAGCCAGCGTTGTCTGAGGACTGCTCTGCTGGTCATGTGGCCAGCATGACTGCACCGAATGCTGTTACCTTCCCACCAAGAAGTGGTACCTATTTATCTACTTGCATTTGCATGCTTTTGAACTGCTAGGTTGGCAGAAGCTGGGACTATAATAAATAATATAATATAATAATAAAACTTTTATTTATATCCCGCTTTTGTTACCACAATCAAAGTGGCATACAACCTTTAAAAAATACAACAATATATGCAAACCCCCCCCCCAAAATAATTAAACAGTTCTATCCATTAAAATTACAGGCAATAAAATCTAAAAAACAATAGTACAATGACAGAATAACGGTGGGCAGAGTCTTCACTTATATATGTCTGTGGGGGGATCTTTACGTGGTCAGGTTCTATTCCGGGAAGGCCTGCCGGAAGAGATCCGTCTTTACAGCTTTCTTGCAGTTCTCTAGGTTGGTAACTTGACAGATCTTGTCCGGCAGGCCATTTCATAAGGTGTGAGTGATCATGGAAAAAGTCATTTGGGAGGTAGCCGTCAATCTGGTCTTTGTGGACTGCAACAAATTCCTCCCAGAGGATCTGAGTGCATGGGGTGGATTATACGGAAGGAGGCGATTCCTTAAATAGGTTGGGCCCAAGCCATGGAGGGCTTTAAAAGTAATGACCAACTCCTTGTACTGTGCCCGGAAACTAATAGGCAGCACTAGTGACGGGAGCTCACCCCATCATGCAGCAACCAAGCCTCGAACTGCCAACTTTCTTTCTGATCTTCTGTTCATCAGAACTGGCATCTCAGCCACTAAGCTACCGTATCCCAAAGGGCCATAACTGGGTCTAAAAATGCAGGCTTTTTGCTGCTGAGTTTCTAGGAAACTTCATGGCGATAGCCAGCAGATCAGATGAACACACACGTCCCATAACTGCCATCATGTCTGCTGAGAAGACCCCCATCATGGCCTGTGATGTCAAATGGGGTGCCTGGCCATGTGGGTGTAACCAGATACCCCGTTTTCATTCTTACAGACTGTGACAGGAGTTTTCTCAGTAGATGTGGTCGTGGAGGCACGTATGAGGTGTGTGGTGGTAGCAGCTCTATGGTATAGCAGCAGGTAGGTGCGTAAACACCTGCCTGTCACCATGCCAGCCTGGAAACTGACCCAGTACAGGATAATACAGGCTTGGCCCATGCTATTTTGCCCATTTGCTTAGGGCCATTGATGGAGGGATGTAGCCAGGATTTTGGGAAAGGGGGGGGGGTCCAGACTAAGTGCCACCATTAAAATGGGGCTTGGGTGCGGCAGCGCAGCAGCACACACCATTCATTTTATCTAACAGAAGGGGGGGTCCGGACCCCAAGAACCCGGCTACGCCATGATTGATGGAGTTTAAAAAGAAAAAGACAACTGCAAGCAACAATATAGTTTTCCAAAAGGTTTCAGCAATTAAACTTCAGCCTTTGTGGGACCCTCAACTACAGTCATCCTCCCTATATGGGATTGGCCATATGGTATGGGAGCCATACGCGCATGGCAAACCCGGAGTGGGTTCCTAAGGGCAAGCGCACGGGCACGTGCGCGACAATTTAGGAACAAAGTCCTCTCCGGCCCCCCTCTTTACCCATCCTTCCACTGCCCTCCCTCCCTCCCTCCACCTACCTACCTACCTAAAACTAAACGCTACCTTCCCTCCCTCCCGCCCTCCTCCTTACCTGGGTCGCGCCGCGCCGACCGCTGCTAGCGTCCGCGCTACTGCCCCCAGCCGCCGACCGCGGATGTAAAGTGCCCCGGATGCAGCCGGGAGGTCTCTTGCCTCCAGGAGCAAGCACTCAGGCCGGTTTGTGGCGGCCGGAGGCCGAGGCCACGAGGGAGAAGAGGCTTGCCTTGCGGTCCTCGGGCTCGCGGCCTCGGTCTCTGCCACCACCAAATGGCCGCTGCTGCATCCTGGAGGCCAAGGGGCCTCCAAGGCCTGCAGACCGGCTCTTTTAAGAGAGCGGCAAACCAAGGAGGGACAAGGCCAGGCCCCCATTCATCTTGGTCCCGCCACTGAGGAGAGAGCCGGGCGCAGCTTGGAGGAACAGGGGCCACTTGTCCCTCCAAGCGCAGCCGGCTCTGTAAGAGAGGCGGCGACAGGGAGGACGAGGCCTGGCCCCGGTCTCCCTGGTCCGCGCGCCGCTGAGGAAGAGTCGGCTGCAGCCTGGAGGACAAGGGGCCCTTGTCTCCAGCTGCGCCGGCTCTTCCTCAGGGTGGCGACCAGGAGACAAGCCAGGCCCCTTTCTCCTGGTCGCCGCCAGCCGAGGGAGACCGGCCCTGCGGCATTAGGCCCTTGTCTTCCAGGCTCAGCCGGCTCCTTCTCAGCGGCGGCGACCAGGGAGAGCGGGGCCAGGCATCGTCCTCCCTGGTCGCCGGCCTCTCTTTAAAGAGCCCCGGCTGCAGCGTGGAGGCCCCCTTGGGCCTCCAGAGGCAGCAGCCGTCCTTTTGGCGGTGGAGGAGACCGAGGCCGCGAGGAGGAAAAGGCCAGCCCTTCTCCCTCGCGGCCACGTCTGCTTCCTTCCGCCGCAACAAAACGGCTGGGTGCTGCTCCTGGAGGCGAAATGAGACCTCCCAGGCTGCCAGCCGGGCCACTTACAGAGTGGCTAGCGGCGGCAGCAGCGAGACGCGGCAGTGGCGCGGCGACCCAGGTAAGAGGGAGGGAGGAGGGAGGGAGGGAGGTAGGTTAGTTTTAGGTAGTAGGTGGGAGGGAGGGAGGGAGTGAGAGAAATTAGGAAGGAGGGGGAAAGAGGAAGGGGACTTTTCTGTCCAATGTACACGCGCCGCCATTGGACAGAATGGTGCTTTGAGCATACGTGGATTTTGGTATACGCAGGGGGGTCCAGAACGAATCCCCCGCGTATACCGAGGATCCACTGTATTGACATGGGCTGTTCCTGAAACTGAACCATTAACAACATCTGCTTCTCAAATCAAACCATCAACATAGTCCTGGCTCTATAATCTAGGACCACGTTTTGATGGCCCTCCTTCCAATTCTGTTTCATCTTCTGACAATATGTTAGAAAGTCAATATTGAAATTTTTCAGCTGCTGCAATGCCTGTGTCATGTATTTCATGTAAGAAAAGCAGTGTTGGCTACAGTTCACATGTTTTGTTATCTGTGGAATGTCCCAGGCGTATCCCCTGCAGATATGTTTTTTTTAAAAAAAACCTATATATCATTATATTCAGATTTTGTTGAAGTATAAAGAAGCAAGAACAGCAGTATCATCTGGTGGTGATTACTGCTTCCAGTAATGGTCAGGCCTTATTCCCACTATGGTTTAAACTGTATCGTGATTTAAACCAGCATGGTTCCTACTTAATTCAAATCGCTGAAGTGACATGGAAAGGGGGACCATGGTTTTTGCCCATTGAACTGGCGTCAAAAAGACGCTGGTAAAATGAGGTGTTTGTTTGGGCTGAATAAATTTATTTAGAAATAAATCAATTCAGCCCAGTGGGAACCTCCCGTTCCTTGGCTTCTCTGCAACCTCCTTTCCCGCTTCCCTAGCTGTGGGGAATGGAAGGAGGCCACAGGGAAACCGGTAAGAAGACTGGGCCAGGGACATGAGGGCCAGGAGAGGCCAGTGACGGGCTGGGCCATTACAGCTGCCCCCCATCACCTCATTCCCTTGGCCGATTCCTGAACCGATTCCTGAAACTGGCGCAAACACAATGGGAACCACGTTTTTTGCTGAACCCATTTCAGGAATTGGTCCAGGAATCGGTTCTAAAGGTAAGTGGGAATGAGGCATTAAAAGGTTTTCTTTAAACAAGTATTTATCACACATCAAATATTATAAGTTGAGATTTAACCTTGTTGTTATATGTGCCTTCAACGCATTTCTGACTTTTGGCGATCCTAACGTGAACCTATCATAGGGTTTTCTTGGCAAGTTTTGTTCAGAGTGGATTTTGCCATTGCCAGCCTTTGAAACAGAGTGTGTGTGACTTGCCCAGGGTCACCTAGGTGGGTTACATTGCCAAACTGGAGTTCAAGCCCTGTCTCCAGATTCATAGATCCAAAACAGAAATAATCCAATTTGAGACCATCTTAACTGGCGTGGCTCAGAGCTAGGGAATCCTAGGAATTGTAGTTTCTTATAGCCCCAGAGCTCTCTGACAAAGAAGGCTAAATGTCTCACAAAACTACAATTTTCAGAATTCCTTAGCATTGAGCCAGGGCAGTTAAATAGGTCACAAACTGGATTATTTCAGCAGTGTGTTTTGGACCATAGTCCAAGGCTGAAACCACTACACCACAATGGCTCTGAAGAATTAACTAAAGTAAACATATTACAAGCTTGAGTACAAATAGCCCGTTAATTCTCATCTTTCTTTGTGCCATGAAGCTCCTTGTGAAGCTTGCTGAAGAAAAAAATATATTGGAAATGTTGAGGAGTCCGAATCTGTAAAAAAAAACAAGTACAATGGGGCCATCTTGTGAAGAAATAAATTGGTGCAGCTGAGAAAGTCTACTTCAGCAATTTTACATTCTGATACAAAGACAGCAGTGTCACCTAGTGGGGAATTATGTTTCATTTAGAAATCTTTGAAAGATAGATGAAACAAGGGTGGTTTACAGAGCATCCAAAAAGGGCGCTCTGTCGGTGCCGCTGGTTGCTGCGTCCGGGAACCGCAGCAGACAAACCGCACGATTCCCGGACGCAACGAAAAAGAAGCTGCAAAATGCAGCTTCTTTTTGCGCCGGGGAGATGGTGCCACAAGTGGCCAATGGCGCTCACGACGTCACTTCCGCCGCACGATGTGCAGACGCTAGGCGTCTGTGATGTCAAGATGGCGGCGCCCGTGTAAGATGGGTGCTGTCATTTTGTATGCGCCAAGCACGTACTTTTTGCCCAGGCCAAGGAAAATAGTGTATGTATTGCATTTAGGGAGAAAAGAATGGGACTGTGTAACGGGCCACGGAAAACAGTGCCATTTAATGGATTATTTCAGAGTAGCAACTCTCTCACTGTCAAAGATCCCCTCTCACTGTCAAAGTCAACACAGGTTGCTGTTTCATAATCTTTATTCTGTGTCGCAGGTCTGTGATAATAGTTAAAAACCATTCTGAAACAGTTTCTTTGGACACTTTCTTGCTTCCAGGCCTTTCTTGAATAAAAGCACTCCGCTATAAAAATGACTACTCCCTCACACCACGTATCATCCTACTATTCTGCCCATTGTTTAATTGATATTAATAGTTATTTGAAAATTAATTTTAATTGTAATTTGTTTAATTTTATTTTAAAGTGGGGGACATTGTAATATTAAGTATTGTATGTCAGATTTTTTTAAATTATGTAAGCCACTTTGTTTTATTACAAAAAGTCGGGTATAAATTAAAGTTTTATTATTTTTATTTATTATTATGTATTTTCTATTGTCTCCACAGTCAAGGGTTGATGTCTGACCAGCAATACGTTCCATGTCCTTTTGAAACCTTTTACTCAACTGATGTTCCCTCCTAACCCATCTGGAAATCTTTCAGTCAGTGTTCTCGGTTTTCTTCCCAGCAGCAACCTTTGTAACGTTTTCAAAGCCCTCATAAAGATGGTTGTTCTTCAGACTCAGGTATCCTTGCTGCTTCTGGCCTCTTAGGACGCATGCAGCATTTAAACAGCATACCTCCAAAGTGACC
>NC_056523.1:160560225-160565641 GCF_019175285.1 Sceloporus undulatus
AAACATGGCTAAATATATTGCTCTAACACCATATGTTAGTCTGTACCAGTATTAGATTGTCTCTTGGCATCCTGCATTGATGTTAAAAACACTGCTGGGTCTTCCACTTGATGCATTGACCCTGGAATTTATCTAAAAGAACATTCTGAAGTTCCCCCAGCACTCCATATTTCACGTGGGCTGCTCAAAAGGAAGAATGTGGCTCAAACTGAATAGCACTCACTTCCCTTTTAGAGGCACATAGTTGTCAGGTATCGTCAGAAGTCTGATGCTGTGTGCATCAGTGCCCAATTCATGAACTCTCTTGTCTATACCAAGAGGTCTCCAGTGCCCTAAAATTCATCTCATAGGTAGCACAGAAAGTCCAATGATCTGGAGCATTCAGATACAGCAGATGAAAACATAACATCAGGGAACCCATTCCGAGCACTCAGAGCTTGCCTTAAAGGTCTGTCATTTCTTGCTTGACACAAGCATTTCTAAATGAAGCTGTGATTCTCGGAACTCACTCTGTTATCAACAAAGTTTTTCAGGTTTAAGGCTATGTTGCTAGTTCGACATGCCAAAGAAATCCCCTTTGGCAATCACTGGACCAGAGAAAAAACAACCTGCCCTGAGGTGTTTTTGTAGCATAAGTGACAATATGACCTCCCAGACCTTTCTGGTGCTCTTCCAGAGGTTATGAAAGTACAGTAATAAACGAAATGAAAATGAGTCATTTGTTTGCTGGAAGGGCCATCTTCCTTATCCAAAGACACTTATTTCACCCTAGAGTTTTTTTCATGGGGTAGTTTGTACCTGAAAAAAGTGGGGGAACTTGAAGTCTCCACCAACACGTGTTCAGTGTCTCTTGATACCGGGGGGAATTTTTAGCTTAACAGAAACTTGCAAAATGTTGGGTAATTTTAGGAATCTTTACAGCTATGTATTACCAATACCAAACAAAGAGACTCCAGTTTCAATAAATAAGAAATGTGCAAAAGTGCATGCAAATATACAAACCAATGCAATTTTACAAACCATACAGAGGTAATCACAAGGGGAAGGTGTGAAACTTGTTTCGTAAACTTTGTGGGGAAGCCTCGAAAAGCCATTTTTATTAACGCAACATCCCGTTAATAAAAATCACTTTTTTGAGGCTTCCCCATAAACCCTTCCATGATGGAAGGGAAGCGGGACGCTCCAATGACGTTTCAGTAGTGCGACAGCGGATCTCACCTCCGGCGCTCCCGAAACATTTGGGAAACACTTGGGCAATGTTTTGGCAGCGGTAAGTGCCCTGTGTGATAAATTCCATGGACTCCAACCATACATGGAGAGAGAAATCCCAGAGGTCCAAGCAAGGTTCAGGAAAGGAAGAGGCACTAGGGTTCACATTGCAAATATAGGCCCCCTTCCCACTGGCGGTGTATTGTTCTGGAACAGTGGTTCCCAACCTGTCGGTCGGGACCCCTTGGGGGTCAAATGGCCCTTTCATGGGGGTCGCCTAAGACCACTGGAAAACCCCTATTTAATTACGTTATGAAGTAACAATGAAAATATTTCAGGGTTTCGGTCACACCACCTAGGAACGGAACTGTATTAAGGGGTCGCGCCATAGGAAGGTTAGGGAACCACTGCTCTGGAAGGAACTTGGCAGATTTGGGGGGGGGGAGCTCCTGAATCTCTCCATAAAGCAAGTGCTCACTACAAATCAGGGCATTTAACCCAAATGCCTCTTGGGAAAATCCAAGTTTAACCTGAAGGCACCTGCTGTCAATCAAGCGATCGTCATATGTGACATTTGCGCACTCATTGGGGCATCGGAAGTATGCTTTCCCCCCTCCTTTTTTAAAGAGCCAGGCACAAATGCACCAAAATGCGCACATTTTGTCAGATTTAAAAACCTCGTGTGTGTGTGTGGGTGTGTGTGTATTGTGGTGTGTGTGTGTTGTGGGCATTTGGGTCAGTGCAGGTTATGATCTGCTCTTGGTCCCATTTCAACCCCAAAATGCAAGCTAATGCATCCTGTATCCCCAGCTCCTTGCCACCCCAGAATGCCTCTTACCCACGTAATAATAATAATAATAATAATAATAAATTCCTCACCTCGGAAATGCCAGAAAGGATGTGATTGCCATGCATTCTTTTTTGCTTTCAAAAGCAATTCGGGGCTACCCCTGAATTCCTTAGAGACAGTAGCAAAAGCATGTATCAATTGCCAATTTGCCAAATTGACAAGAGCAACTTTGTAACTTCAAATTGTAGCATTCATTCACAAGGAAAAAAAAGTCTTGCCCTTTGCACATTTCCCCTTTGCTGGAAGCGGCAAATGAAGGGAAAGGGAACAGGGCTAGCGACGTTCTATCCATCTATATATCTGCCTCAAGCAAAAAACATGCACATTTTTGTCAAAAAATAATTTTAAAAAATAAAAAAAAGTGTGGGGAAGGTGCCTGATGGGAGCTCCATTCCTGCCCTGCTTTGACCTGAACTGACCCTTTTCCTCCTGCTTACATTCTCTTCAGGGAGGTTTGCCATTGCCTTCTACTGAGGGCTGAGAGAGTGACCTGTCAGTTCCAACTAAAGTAGACCCATGGATCAATGGAATAAAGGGAAATGCCGCGCCGGCATTCGACTGTAGCATCCGCATTATAACACAAATAATAATAATAATAATAATATAATAATCCAAGAGCAAGATGAAATGAAAGTAGCACAAGCAAGCACAGGACATGTCACCCAAAAAAATCATGTGCATAGATTGTCAAAAATAAAAGAGGATCCTTCTGCAGCCTGATTTCATAGAATCATAGAATCATAGAATCATAGAATTGGAAGAGACCACTAGGGCCATCCAGTCCAACCCCCTGCCATGCAGGAAATCCAAATCAAAGCATCCCTGACAGATGGCCATCCAGCCTCTGTTTAAAGACCTCCAAGGAAGGAGACTCTATCACCCTCCGAGGGAGTGCATTCCATTGTCGAACAGCCCTCACTGTCAGGAAGTTCCTCCTAATGTTCAAGTGGAATCTCTTTTCCTGCAGCTTGCATCCATTGTTCCGGGTCCTGTTCTCTGATTTTCCTACATCCCTCCTCCGGCTTGGCCCCGCAGCCCAATTTCCCTTGGCAATCCTCCTCCTTCTCTTTCCTTCCAACCCTCCCTTCCCTCTGACCTGCCCTGGTTCCTTCATCCTCCTCCTCCTGCTCCATTATAGAATGCCCTCCATGGCTCCCTTCTTCCCATGGCTCCTTCATCCTCATCCTCATCCTCCTCCGTCACTTTCTCCAGTCCCCCCTCCCTCTGACAGCCCTTTGCAGACCCCAACAGTCACCCTGGTTTCCCCCTTTTAGCCTCCTCTCACCCTTTGCCTCCTGTAAGATTCCCCTTCTGGCATCTAGGCTCTTTCCTCCTCCTCCTCCTTCTCCGATAAGGGGAGGGAATGCCCTCTGACCTTAATCCCTCCCTGAATTTGCCCCGATCATGATTGGGGGCAAGTTCATATTTTGTGGAACCTGGGTTTTTCCAGAAAAGACAGATTTTACCCCGAATCTGGATACCCCACACTAAGGGGCATTTGCTTGTGCATGCCTCGAAATGGATTGTGACAGAATTGGGTCCAATATGAACTTCACGTGGAAGAATCGATTTCTCCTCTGGGTTAAAAGGTAGTCTGAACAGGCCCAGCAGGTGGTTCCAAAAGAAAATCAGCATGTGCTTTATAGACTATAGCAAAGCCTTTGACTGCATAGATCATAAAAGGCTATGGAATGCCCTTAAAGATATGGGAGTGGCAACACATCTGATAGTCCTGAAGAGGAATCTGTACTCTGGACAAGAGGATACTGTCAGAACAAAACATGGGACTCTTTCACACAGGGAAAATTGGAGGGTTAAAGTGGGTGCAATGCAGAATCATTCACAGCTTTAGAGATAACTTTGCAGCTGCTTTCCACATGACACTGCACATAATCCAGACAGAATCCAGAGAGAATGTGAGGTGAATCAAGAAATGAGCAAATTCAGAAAACTACCGGATTTGCATGTCCATTTTGCTTGCGAATTCACTCCCTTTGTGTATTACCAGCTGTCTGGAAATGCAAGCCTCCAGATGACTTTGGTTCCCAGATTTCCCAAGGTGCCTTGCTGTGCCAAAGAGGGAGAATGTTCTTTTCTTAAAGGGATGCACACACACTTCCCTTGCCCCGCTGCTTTCTTCCTCTAATTAAGGCATCAGCTGCTGGGAGAAGGCAGAGAGAGGACGTTTTGGAAGTCCTCCTGAACAGAAGGGAGAAATGGAGGACATTTCCTGGAAAATGAGGGCATTGGGGAGTATCAGCCATCTGTGGAATTAGGCAGGCATATGGACCTAGCCCCCTCTTTTCTCTCTCTTGTGTGTGTGTGTGTGTGTGTGTGTGTGTGTGTGTGTGTCGTGGTGGTTTTACTGAGTTTGCAAAGGAAAGCCTAATTCTGCCGTCTTTTAGGGCAAAGAGGACACTCCCTGGTTTTCCTTCCCTCCCTGGGGCATGTGGGGAGGGGAATCACTTGTGAAAATGACAGTTTGGCGCATGCACAGAAAAGGTATTTCTAAGCAAGCAATGGGGGTTTGTCCTCACCCATTTGATAGCCAAATTCAAATCTGATCCTATGTGATGTACCTTTAACCCCTCATTGTGTGTGATAACCATTAGCAAATGGGCTTGCTTTGCTAGGATGGCACCATTTTAACCATTTTTGGGATGGACGCACATAGGTCCACATGTGAAAAAGGCCATGCAGAAACAGAATGCTCCCCAATTGGCAAAGGGGTCAGAAGGCTGTATCCTACTACCCTACCAATTGAACTTATATGCAGAACATATTGTAAGAAAAGCAGGCTTGGATGACAGAATTGGGGGCATACTTATCAAATTTGCAGATGACACCAAACTAAGAGTAGTAGCTAATACCCCAGAGGATAGGATCAAAATTAAAAATGACCTTAATAGAATAGAAAGCTAGGCCAAAGCTAACAAAATGAATTTCAACATGGAGAAATGTAAGGTACTGCACTTAGGGCAGAAAAATGAAATGCACAGATATAGAATGGGGGACACCTGGCTGAATGAGACTACATCTGAAAGGGATCTGGGAGTCCAAGTAAACCACAAATTGAACATGAGTCAACAGTATGACACAAGAGCTAACACGGTCAATGTGATTTTAGGCTGCATCAATAGAAGTATAGTGTCTAGATCAAGGGAAGTAATAGTGCCACTCTATTCTGCTCTGGTCAGGCCCCACCTGGAATACTGTGTCCAGTTCTGGGCACCACAATTCAAAAAGGACATTGAGAAACTGGAGCATGTCCAAAGGAGAGTGACTAAAATGGTGAAAGGTCTGGAAACCATGCCCTATGAGGAACGACTCAGGGAGCTGGGGATGTTTAGCTTGGAG
>NC_056523.1:160565666-160570666 GCF_019175285.1 Sceloporus undulatus
GAGACGAAAAAGGTAAGAGGTGATACGACAGCCCTCTTTAAATACTTGAAGGGATGTATTTGTGGAGGGAGCAAGTTGTTTTCTGCTGCTCCAGAGACTAGGACCTGAACAATGGATGCAAGGTACAGGAAAAGAGATTCCACCTCAACATTAGGAGGAACTTCCTGACAGTAAGGGCTGTTCACAGGTGGACATACTCCCTGGCAGGTGTAGTGGAGCTCCTCCTTGGAGGTTTTTAAACAGAGGCTGGATGGCCATCTGTCAGGGATGCTTTGATTTGGATTTCCTGCAGGCAGGGGGTTGTACTGGATGGCGCTTGCGTCTCTTCCAGCTTTTGATTCTATGATCTAGGGAGGAGTGAAATAGGAGGAAGAAATATCAATAATCTAAGGTATGCTGATAACACCATAATACTAGCAGAAACCTGCAAGACTAGAACAACTACTAAAAAGGATCAAGGGAGAGAAAGTGCAAGGCAGGCTTCTGTTGACATAAAGAAAACAAAAAAATGACCACAGAGAACTACCATAAGTGGTACCATCGGGATACGAAATACCCGGTTACGAATTCCGGGATACGAAAAATCCCATAGGAAATAATTGTTCGGGTTACGATGTTTTCGGGTTACGAAAAAAATTTTGGTGCTTTTTTCGGCTTTTTCGCACGGAATCGCGGCTTTTTCCCCATTAGCGCCTATGGCATTTCGGCTTACGAAGGCTTTTCGGGTACGAAAGCGGCCGCGGAACGAATTAATTTCGTAACCCGAGGGGGAGCAGTATACATTCAAACTAGGAGAAGAAGAAACGAAAGAAGAAAGAATAGTCTCTATATCTGGGATCAAACATTGATCAGAAGGGGACTGCAGCCAGGAAATCAGAAGAGTTAAGAATGAGGAAAGGCTACAAAAAACTAGAAAAGATCCTAAGTGCAAAGACATAGGACCTTTCCCACAGGGCAACGGAAGTAAGCTCAGTTCGCATGGTCGATGCGTATTCGCGTTATATGCATTGGTGTTCCACACCTGTGAGCTCAGAATACGTATTGAACCAATGCGATATAACGTGAATACGCTTTGGCCAATGCATATCACGGCTGGGTTCGCGAACTGAAGGCGCCAGCTTCTCCGTTTTGCAAGTCGCCAAAATAGTGGATGCACGGGATCCGTATTGATGGCCAGTGTGAAACCTCTGCTGCTTTGGCGGTGTGTACTCCAATCACTGGTTCTCGAAGACAACAGGTTACAAATTTCCCATGATGCTGCGCTGGAATTTCCCCCATTCCTTCCATTGGCCTTTCCCTTCAGGACAACCGCGGGGCTGGGGAGGATGTGATTTTTCATTGAACGAGATAAAGCGAAACCTTTTGTGTCGGGGGGGGGGGGAATGTATATGTAGTATTGTGTATGATACAAACACCACACACACACACACACACAAAGATGTGTGTGTAAGCTATACATGCAGCGTTACACTTTCGGCTGCTCCACACTTTGTGTGTGTGTGTGTTGTGTGTGTATTGTGAGTAATATGTATATGGATACACACACACACACACACACACACAGAACTGTGGTGTGTAAACATATAAAATACGGCTTCACCACTTGTGGCAGTACCCTATGTGTAATGTGTGTGTATTGTGTGTGGTGTGTATGTATTATGATGTAGTACACACAATACACATATACAAACAATCAAGCAGACAGATGTGTGTGTAACACTATAAATACGGCATCACACTTTTGGCTGTGGCACAGGTGTTTTTTGTATATATGGTGTGTGTGTGTGTGTGTGTATGTTATGTGTGTGTGGTGTGTGTGTGTGTGTGGGTGTGTGTGTGTATTATATATAACACTCCTACAGACAAATGTGTTGGTACACTAAAAAAAGCATCTCACTTTGGCTGTACCACTATGTATGTATATATATTAAGTTGTATGTATGGTATTTGTGTGTGCATACACCACACCACACACCCACACACACACACAGATGGTGCATACCCATTCGTAGTGGCTAAGGCAGCATTCTCGCGATTTATGCGCTAAAAGCTGACCTCATTCTTCACCCCGGAAGTTAAAAATGTTGTGCCCTGTTCAGAGCCCCACAGAGCATGCGCAAGGCTGCCGATGCAAATCGGCCAATACACATTGTATTGGGCTGGGTGGTTATCCAATCTGCACTTGCCTCACTTTGCCTGATACACATTGGCCGATTCGCAAAACCTGATTCGGAAGGCCGGCCCAGTGTGTGAATGAACGATGCGATATGACGCGAATACGAACGGCAAGCATATTCAGAGAGCGCGAGTGTGAATGACGATACATATGACGCGAATATGCATCGACAATGTGAACTGACCTACTTCGTGCCCGTGTGGAAAGGTCTACAGTTAGCACAAAATCAGAATCATACAAGCCATTGTATCCCTATCACCATGTAGGATGTGGGGGGGACAGTTAAGAAAGAGGAGGAAATCAACTCATTTGAGATGTGGTGCTGGAGAAGAGTGCTGAGGATTCCATGGACAGCCAAAGAAGAAAACAAGTGAGTGCTAGAGCAGATCAATCCAGAAATATTCCAGAAGCCAGGATGACAAGACTTAGATGTTTATCACACTATACTCTTAAGTTGCTACTATTCCACTTTGACTCCTCTAGCGCTCCTGTTGCATTCTGGGATTGCAGTTTTAAGGAGGGGATTAATTCTAAATACCCTCCTAAACTGCAAATCCAGAATGAAAGGAGGCAGCGAGGAGTCAAAGTGGAATAGTAGCACTTTAAGAGTATAGTGTGATAACATCTTAGACTGTTATACTTTGGAACATCATGCAGAAAGCATGAATCATTGGAAAAGACAATGTTAGGAAAAGTGGAGGGAAGTAGAAAGAGAGGGAAGGACACATTCTAGATGGATGGCTTATAAAGAGACGCTGAATATATGAGTTTGCAGGAGCTGGGGCAGAACAGTAAGAGACGGGGGCCTGGGAGATGTCTCATCCAAGGGTCGCCATGGATCGAGATCAACCAAAAAGGCAGTTACAAACATAATAAAATACAGTTATATATAGCGGTATATATAATATAGCCGTAAAAACCATGAAATGAATTTACATTATATTAAGTTGGCCCTCTTATCCTGAATTTTTTTATCCCAGATTCAAGCATCCATGGCTTAAAATATTCCAAAAAAGTACAAATTCAAATAGCAAATGCTGAGTTTCCATTTATATAAGGGGCACCATTCTGCTAGCCATTGCATTTAATGGGACTTGAGCGTCACAGATTTTGTATCCTCGGGGGGGTCCGGGAACCAAACCCCAGCAGATAACAAGAGCCCGCTGTAGTATGTTTACCTTTATTGGTAATGCCTACATTTTCAGTATCCTTTGGGTTAGACATCTGGGCACCCTGATTCATTTCATTTCAGATTTGACTCTCCATACTAGAAGGGCAGCAGCAGGCAATGAATGACAGCTGAAAGCAGACCCAGGCGAAGGTAACCTTTTGCTAACAATCTGATTACGTAGCAGCAGTATACTCAAGAATGGAGTGGCCAGACTTAAGGAGCTTTTATAAGGTCCCAAAGAATAAGGCTGTGACAATCAGAAGCACACACAGAAGGTTAGCTAATGGCTGGGATCTGTAGCTCTACAATAACAGAACACAACTGTTTTGGGGCACCCACTTTGAAAAAGTGTAATGGTATTGACTTGCTCACTTGGGAACAAACAACTATCATATACACACATACATTCCCAAATGCTATAAGCTGGTCTCCTTTTAAACAGGAATGCGCTGGGCTTAGAACCACCACTTTCTGCCTTAGTTGGTTGGCTCCTGAATTAGAGACTGCTGTTGTAAATGGAGTGTTTAAAAGTCAAGCTGAGCATCAATGCAGAGCTGGAGGTAAACACGTCACAAGTCAGCATGTTAGTGCTTTTATCATAAAACTTGTGCTGTGATTTCCACGTATGGCATACAACACACTTCTGATCATCTGCTTAGTTATTTCTTCTTCAATACTGTGAGGCTAGGTAGTAAACAGCAATAAATGACAGATATCCTCACCAAAAAGATTTGGTGACAAATAAGAAATAAACATCATAAGGACATAGCTACTATTGGTCTAACCTGGGGTCATCTATAAGGAGGCTCCTCCCACTGCTCTGCTCTAGAGAAGATGGTGGCAGTGGCCCTACATTAGGAAGGCCCCTTTCTACTTTTTGTCCTGGGCTTAAACTATGCCCTTCAACAAGGAAGTGATGCCCCTTTAATCTCTGTTAGGAATTGCAAGATTAAAACTTTACTTCCAACACATGTCCTGGAAAGGTTTAGACTAGGAGCAGGGGTAGGCAACCTTTGACTGGGGCCGGGTTGTGCGTCCCTCAGACCACTGGGGGGGGGCCGAAGCCAAAAAATAATATTAAATAATTTTTAAAATTAATTAACTAATAAAACCGGGACAAATGTAGGACAAATTTTCAAAGGAGGGCACTTTTTAAATAAAAATGGAGGACACGCGAAAAAATTTGCTGATTTTTAAAAAAATGTTAAGATAATGATGTTTCTGAGGCTTCTATAGACAATGCCCCACCATGCCCCTCCGCGAGACATCAAGGCCCGGCGGGAATCGGCGGAGACCGGGCTGGGGGCCAGTCCCAGGAGGCTCGCTGGGCCGCATTCGGCCCGCGGGCCGCAGGTTGCCTACCCTGGACTAGAGAAGGGTTAAGAACTTTGTTGATGAAGATCACATGCCCTGTAGGTTGGGAGGGGGAAAAGGGCAAAAGTAGATTAGGCACAAAGAAAGGGGGGGGGGGGGGTTCAAAGGAATAGTGTGCAGGGCCATCCCATGCTTCTCACTCTCAGCACACATACCGATGCCCATGACATTCACTTGACATAGACATGCCATCCATTCTCGCACACTCTACAGCCCATTCAGTCAGGTATACCCCCACACATTGGAGGTCTTTAAACAGAGGCTGGATGGCCATCTGTC